>NC_057801.1:784002494-784349994 GCF_018294505.1 Triticum aestivum
ATGCCACGTACACATAGGAAACATGCGGGCTGCTCTTTCCAGGAAGAAGAATACCCATAAACTGCTCTTTCATACAAAAAGATAGTCACGCTCTTCCTCAATAAAAAAAAGTCTCACAAGGTTGCGCAAGCGCTCGACATCAAGGTTGCCAGCATGAACACTCGGCTAGGTTGTCGGCCACGGCCACATTGTCACTTACATAGATTGCGCCCTCGGGATGTGATAGGGTGATACACCAGTCCAATCAAGGAGTTTTCCTTCTCTTGATGATGAGGCGCTTCCTCGGCCTCCATGACCGCGGACAAGAGGCACAAGTTAAATTTGGCGGGACTGCTCGCCAGAGATCTGGGATGGCAGGACCCAGGAAGAAGCATGGTGCTAGCACAACAACGTAACTTGTGACACGGCCCATCTTAGAGGCAGTCGACATATCGTGGTCGCAAGCACGAAGACACGACCAGGTTGTCGGCCATCCGTCGTGGTCGCAAGCACAAAGACACGACCAGGTTGTCGGCCATCCTTACAGTCAATTCAAAAGATTGTGCAAGCGTTTGACATCAAGGTTGCAAGCATGCATCAACACTCGGCTAGGTTGTCGGCCACGGCCACATTGTCAGTTGCATAGATTGCGCCGTCGAGACGTGATGGGGTGATGCACGAGTCCAATCAAGGAGTTTTCCTTCTCTTGATGATGAGGCGCTTCCTCGGTCTCCATGACCGCGGACAAGACTATGGGTAGAACGAGATGCTACTTCGCCAGTCTATGTACTACGACATGTCGACGCCATTGGTGATTGCAGTACAATCCACAGATGAGAAGCGGTGATGGGTGCATTGCAGGACAATCAGGTAGCTACACATTCTTGATTGCTTCACAGGTACTTCCACAAAGTCTTCTCATCCTACGAAACATTGCATGTGAAATCTGTAACCGTCTGTTTGAATTTGAATGCATAAAAGGCATGTGTATACGTATATGTGTACCCAATACTGGGCGATGCCAATCTACGGCAAGCAACGGCGGCTTACGAATTGAAACTAGACAAGAACATTATCTCAGTTGGAGCTTCAGAAGTTCAGTTACATGTATGTCAAGAACTTTAAACGGCCTGCCGTACACGTCAAAGACCATCGGTGAGGCTAATGAAACCTACTCTGAGGTCATATTCATCGTAGCTAGGTTCAGATGTAATAATACTGGCCATTATTATTTATCAGATTGCACTTAACCGTGGAATTTAAAAAGGTTGTGATAAATCAAGCGTAGACCTGAATACATATCCAAAGTATGAGTGCATGTGAACAATCGGTAGGGATGTAAGTGGCGAATAAATGGTGTCCGCAATCCCGTTTAGTTAGTTTTTGCTAGCTTGATAGTTCATTTTCCTCAAACAAACAAAAAACCTTTTTGAACTATCATATCGTACCCGGTTGACATCCCTAACAATCGGGATAGAATTCGGGTAGCATTGCATGTTTTTGTTTTGAGGTCATAAGCGATGTCAGAAAAATACCAGGTTTGGGCTTCATGCCTTCCCCTTTTTTTTGCAGGGATGTTTTTCCATTGTTGCACCCGTAGATTGAAATAGAAAAGTCACACCTTCATTAACCGGATGTGACGAGAACGTAAATTTTAGTACAATCACATTTAGTTCATGAAACTTTCCGATTGATTTAGTACATTTTGTGTTTTTTTTTAATATTTCTCCATGATAATCTAAAATATTGGTTTGACAATATCATGTTTTAATGGCGACAGGATCATTTTGTGTGGAGGAAAGTTTACAATAAAATCAGGAGAGCAAAAATTGGCTAGATGATGTGATTTTGCAGAACATGTGAAGCCAAATTCCCCTCACAATAGACATGTGAAACCCACTCGAGCATATAGTAATTTATATCCAAGTCATAACAGATTGGATTTCAGAAAATGGACAAAAATATTGTGTAGTCAAAATTATATTTCAAGCTTAGGGGTTTTAAACTTTTAATGTAGTGATTTATGATGGTGACACTGAACAAATAAAAGTAATTTATAGGGGAGGGTAAATAGAGCCACTAATCCATGACCGCACACTGACGAGATGTTGTTTAAGGAGGTTAATCAGAGGGGTTGTGTCTCTCTATGCGTGCATGTGTGTGTGTGTGTCACACACACACAGACACACACACACACACACACACACACATATTATATATATATATAGAGAGAGAGAGAGATTTAACCCATAAAGATTGAAATTACTACACATAACTATACATGGAGTGGCTACATACTTCGCATCGTTATTGAACTCATAAATAATCCATGTTTCTCGAGGAAAAAGAAAGACAAAAAATTCAAAGTTATCAGTACAATTTTCCTAATCAAAAAACACCTATACACTTGGCTGATGCACCGGACAAAGGCATCACCAATGCATACACATAAGTACATGCATTCATGGACTATATGTTTCAACTGAAGATGTACCTTTTCACAAATACATATTTAAATTTAATCATTTTATATTATTCATTATCAGTCAAAAAACCTTCATTAGCTTCAACACCCTTACGCATGAACTAAATTAGCTCAATGCATAATTTTAAAAGTTATGATAATATACAATTTTTATTTTAAAATGTAAAAGATATTTAAAATGACAAAATATAGCTAATTATGAATTTAAAAATCAAGGGGATAAGTGCATACACACAAGTACATATATTCTTGGACCATATTTCTGAATTGAAAATGTTTTTGTCATAGATACATAATTAAATTTAGTGGTTCCGGATTATTCTTTATCAGTCAGGAAAAATTATGAGTTTTAACACACCTTAAGAACAAACTAAATGGGCTCAATAGATAATTGTAAAACTTATGATAGTATGATGTTTATTTTAAAATGCAAAAAATATTTAACAAGACCAAACATAGCTTCTAGCATGTGAAATTATGAATTGAAAAACCTAGCTGCGCAAATGCGCGGGTGTCCCCGCTAGTTATTATACTTTGAGACATTAGTGGCTACGGGTGGGCGGAACTAAAGGGGTGGGCGACATAGAGAGTGTGTGTGTTTCTGTGTCAGAGACTTGTAGGACGGGGTAGAAAGACGAATTTAACCCTGACGGAGGGAGAGAAATACATGAAGTGCACGTGTGTGATTCCGATGCCCACAGGAAAATGAGATATGTATGCGTGTGAGAGAGATTGCACAATTCATTCACGTATTACTATCTAGCGATCGTGGACGTGCATCGCTTGAACATAAGTCACATACCACATTTTTTTCTATTTAAATAAACCTTTTCAGTTGTGCATGCCAAAGTTACAGTGATGTTTCTTCAAACAACCAATGTAGCTATCATGCACATGCACCATTGTTACTCTTGCATTCAAATTCATTAGTCTTGGATGATTTAAGTTTCTATTTTGAAGTAATATATGTAATATTCATATATGAATTCAACGGGTACGCAATTTATGAAATGAAGGCTATGTAATCATATGAGGTAACACTTTTAAGTAGCTAACTACAATATCCATTTCTTTTTGTGCGCCTCTACACTAACACGTCAATGCATTATGTTTAAAGTAAATAACTAATGACACTAAATTATCTATTTACACGAGAAATACATAGGCTGAGCGTTTGATCCTTTTTTTGAGAACACGCCACTACACCCGTACGATTGGCCGCGCCCGTGTGAACGTCCAAGTTATCGGCGCATCATCCCGAGTTATTGTCTTTTTTTCTGGGGTGGACTTCACACCAGTTATTAACTGCTGACGCGTGCCCCGTGTACACAGTCTAGCATGACCTTCCCGCTAGCACGGTCCAAAATTAGTTAAAACTGGATACGAACGATCCCGCGGGCGGCAAAATCTCCCGCCTCCTTCTAAAATTTCTGCCACCTTAGTCTTTAGCATGCGAAATCCCCCTTTTGTCCTTGGTGCACGGGGACCAACACTTACAATACCGCCCTCATCTACATGATAGGTCGGGGCTGCTATGGTAACTTCCGGTTCCCCCGACTACACGGCACCCCCATTTCCTCTCCCCCTCCCGCAAAAATGACTAACTCCACAGCACCAGAGCATCTTACATCACGTCGTCCGTACTTCATCATCCTTTCTCCCCTCCCCTCTCGAAACCCTAGACTACTCATCCACCGGCGTACCATAGCCCATTCACTGCCAGCGGCGTCCACCTCGCCGGATCTGCTTCTGCGGCCGCATCTACCCCTCCCACCTCCCCTAGAAACAAGTAGACTGCTCATCCACCACTTTACCACAGCCCATTGAGTGTCGGCCTTGTCCACGGCGCCAGATCTGCTTCGTCGGTACTCTCGTCAACCACCACGCATCTGCAATGGCTCAATCGTACTCCCCACCGGAGACGCTTCGTCCACACCCCCCGGAGCCGCCCCGCCGACGCCCCTGTCGACGGCCTCTGATCCTCTTCGCTGACACCTTCCTCAACCCTACCGGAGCCGCTTCGCCGACACCTTCCTCAACCCTACCGGAGCCGCTTCGCTGACACCATTCTCAACCCTACCGGGGCCGCTTTACCAACTCACAAGTCTACGGCCTCAAATCCGCTTCCTCACACCCTCATCCAACCTACCGGAGAAGCTTCTGACGCCCCGTCCACGGCCGCAGATCTGCATCGTCGACACCACCCTTAACCCAACCACGGAGCAGCTTCTGACGCCCCGTCCACGGCCGCAGATCCGCATCGTCGACACCATCCTTAACCCAACCACCGGAGCAGCTTCTGACGCCCCGTCCACGGCCACAGATCCGCATCGTCGACACCATCCTTAACCCAACCACTAGAGCAGCTTCACCTACGCCCTCGTCCACGGCCACTGATCCGCTTCGCCCACACCGTAGTCCACCCTACCGGAGCTGCTCCACAAACACCCAACTCGACGGTTCTAGATCTCCTTACTGGACCCCGATAGCCAGCGCAGCATCATCACCCTCGACGTTTCTAACCTGATTCCCACCGTCTGGAGAGATGCCAAGCACCCGCCACGGCCTAGGTACTTGTCACCTTTAAACCCGTCCAGCATCACCTGCCCGATGCACTTGAAATATACTAACCGGTCGTTGTTACCTGTTATGCAGCTGGCAAAAACTACAAGGACGATGTTTCTTCTGGATCTAACAGCTTGGCCAACCAAGATCCTGGACTGAGGCATTGCTATGATCTTGTAAGCGCGTCTCTCTCTCTTGTATTGTTCTTTGCCTACCAGCGTGCTTTGCTAGGATTTTCGACCAGTAAACCTTTGTGCAGACAATGATTTCTACTACTGGCTGCTAAATTAGATATGTAGATGTCATACATGATACTACCTCGTACCTCCGTTCCTAAATATAAGTCTTTAAGAGATTCCACTATAGGCTACATACGGAGCAAAATGAGTGAATCTACACTCGAAAATGCATCTATATACATCTGTATGTGGTCCATACTGGAATCTCTACAAAGACATATATTTAGAAATAGGGGTAGTACATTACACAAAATCGTAGGTGGCATGTAGGAATTCCAGTGCACTACATTAGGCTCCCTTAGAGTGCCTGCTACTCCAGCATACAGAGTCATGGCTAGTTTATGGTACGCACACAATCGTTAATTGGTGGTTTAAATATGCGCAAGGGATATGCAATGTAGTATCATGTAGAGATGTCTGAAATTAGCCGTGTCAACTTGCAGATAGGGTTACACAATGAAAAGTTACAAGATGTATGTGGCAATTTCATGGAACAACGCAAAAAAGGAGAGGCAGTGGTGGGCCTATACAGTGTGCTATGGTACGTCACTCCTCCATTGCAATCATCGTGACATGCTATTTGTATGCCATTTCTATTAGCCAAGTTTCTTAGGGACAGTTATTACGAGTTATCCTAAGAAAATAAGCACCTGTGAATATAAGCTCCATGTAATACGCCAACCAGTTCTTTTCATTGCGTTTTCAGCTTATCTTTGGTATGATAAGTGGAAAGTCTAGATTGCATTCTATATTTTTCATTTTGCTGCCCATATGGAAATTAATTTGACTTGCAAACATCACAAATTGAACCCAGTGCAGTAACCAATATGATAGGAAAACAGACCATCACTATTTGCTCAAAATGCAAATACAAAGATACCATCTACTTGGCATAATCTACTTTGGTCAATGTTTTCCATAGAGATCCCATTGCCTAATTTAAACGAAGAACGCATGACCCACATTTAAATGAAGAACAATTATTTATTAAAATTCGATGGTCCAAGTGGCTGGTTATTATCATATTACAGCACCACCTGAAAGCATCATATAGCAGCAGCAGCAGCTCATAGCAACTCATCATACAGCAGCAGCAGTCTGCAATTCATCATATACCAGCAGCAGCTCATAGCAATTCATCATATAGCAGCAGCAGGAACAGCTCATAGCAATTCATCATATAGCAGCAGCAAGAGCAGCTCATAGCAATTCATCATATAGCAGCAGCAGGAGCAGCTTGTAGCAACTCATCATATAGCAGCAGCAGCAGCTCATAGCAATTCATCATATAGCAGCAGCAGCAGCTCATAGCAAATCATCATACAGCAGCATCAGCTCATAGCAATTCATCATATAGCAGCAGCAGGAGCAGCTCATAGAAATGCATCATATAGTAGCAGCAGAAGCAGCTCATAGCAATTCATCGTATAGTGGATCCGAATGAAAATTTGGCAAAAAATCAAAGGAGATCCTCACCTTGTTGGATGAGCTCATCCTTTAACAACACCTCAAGGCCATGGCCTGGAAGGAGGGCAGGGGGAACAAGGTGCCTTCTGCCGCAGTGTGGCATCAGCCGTAGTTGTGCAGCGCCCGCCGGAGTAGTGCGTTGGACGAACCATAGTGGAGCAGCTGCTGAAGACCATGAGAATGAGGGGCGGCGCCAGAGGGAGGAGCAGCCAGGGAGATTTGCCCCTATCCGCCGGCCATGTAGCCGAGATGGACATAGCATCATGGAGGACCAGGCCAGATGGGACCGGTGGCAACAACTCGCTGGAGGAACCCTAGTGCTGCAGGCAGGGGATCGAGGTAGAGGGAAAGGGGAGAGGAGATGCAAATGGGCAGGGCAATGAATGCTTGTGTGTTTGTTTTTACTTGAGGGTCAGGTGTGACACGGGCGTCAGCAGTTGCATTTTGAGTGTAATGTAGGCAGACAACAGAGTCATTTCGCTATTCCCCTTCCCTTCAATTTTTAGTGAGGTTCTACCCGAAACACCCCCCTCCAAAGAGAGATTAGTTAAGCCCAAGCCCATAACTCAAAAATGATTTTTTTACATCTTTTATGGCTTATTTTGACAATATGCCCTGAAAAGGCAGAATCGAACTGGCCCTTAACCTGCAATTCAATTGTGCATGCAATAATGAATCACTCCTGCCTGCTATCTGTACATTTAGGCATCATCATACATGGCATAACCTAATACATGTGCATTCCATTGTAGAATCTGGAATATGCAATGTTTATGTTAGTTCATACGTTACACATGATGTTTAAATGACCCTTAAATCTGGTCAGTCAAGTGATGTCTTTAAGCCTCCTTCTTTGCTTCTTTTCTTCATATGTAAGATTTGCTGACACATCTGTTCAATTGCTTGTTTGCATCAGCCAGCCATACTAGGACTGTTTGCTTTGATTACTTGATGTTCTTGACCTAACACTCTAACAGAGCTTGTCAACAATTTAAACACTAAGGGCAACTATAGTGGGGCCTTGTCTAATTCACAGGTGACATAAATGTTTGGCTCTACACTACAGTAGGCTCTCCAAGAGTACCTGGAGATCCAGTTCGAAGGTATGCCTAGTTTTTACATAGTGCAGACATAGTAAATGCTCATTTCATTGTGTGCAAGTGCAAGAGATGCGGCATGTTTCATTATGTGGTGTTGTTTTGTTATAATCTCATCCTTTTGTGTTCACAGACTGGAAAGTATGCATATTTATCTTCCAAGGAGACGAGTAACTAGTTTGTGTCACCTTGCAGAGGGGGTGCAATGAAGATAAGATTGAGGATTTCCAAGTACAAGATGTTAGGAAGGAGCCTTGCAAGAGAAGTAGGAGCTGCGCTGAGCCTCTTCAACCTGCTAAGGTAAGTCACTGTATGCAACTCAACAGTTCAATTCCTTGTTTGTTTCAGGCATAGTTAATTTTCTCTTTTCAATTGCTTTATTTGTCCTCACTTAATGAGCTGCCCAAATAATTATGCCTGATGTTCGGTACTTGTATCACTATTAATTGACATAATTAAAGGCGTTACCATTAATTACTCTGCCGAAGTGTGCCTGAAGCTTTGAAGTCTATTAACCAACTATTATTGCATGAGACTCACAATCTAGTTTATACTACGCTAATGATTGCATAGTTTTGCCTCTTGTAGTATGTTTGTATGAAACCCTCTGCTGTTCATTATGCTCCCTAAGACTTTAATTGAGGTACAGAATGGCCAACTGCTTGCTTACTTATACGCAACGTGTTGTCTAAATTTGTAACTTGTCTGTGTTTTCGATTGGGCCCCAACATCATGCTCCTCTGGTGAGCTAAGAGGGATTTCTGTATGCAGGCTGCACAGACTATCTTTTTTATAATTTTTAAAATATCACCTGCTTATGCTTCATGACGTGTAACATTTTTTGTGTGAAGCTGACGTGTAACATTATTGTTAGTCCTATTTTTCCATGTAGTACAAAATAGTGTCTTGCTTGCTTCACTGTTGTAACTATATTTTTGCCCTAGTCATGTGTACTTACAGAAACATTTCAGGATGAAGTGACATCAACACAAAAATCTGCGAGCAGTGCGGCATGGCCATGTTGGAGAACGTAGTAATTTCAAACAAAATCCTACGCACACGCAAGATCATGGTGATGGCATAGCAACGAGAGGGGAGAGTGTTGTCCACGTACCCTCGTAGACCGTAAGCGGAAGCGTTAGCACAACGCGGTTGATGTAGTCATACGTATTCACGATCCGACCGATCCAAGCACCGAACGTACGGCACCTCCGAGTTCAGCACACGTTCAGCTCGATGACGATCCCCGGGCTCCGATCCAGCAAAGCTTCGGGGATGAGTTCCGTCAACACGACGGCGTGGTGACGATGATGATGTTCTACCAGCGCAGGGCTTCGCCTAAACTCCGCGAAGATATGACCGAGGTGGAATATGGTGGAGGGGGGCACCGCACACGGCTAAGGAATGATCCGTAGATCAACTTGTGTGTCATGGGGTGCCCCCCTGCCCCCGTATATAAAGGAGGGAGGGGGAGGTGCGGCCGGCCCCCTTGGGGTGCGCCTGGAGGAGTCCTACTCCCACCGGGAGTAGGACTCCCCCCTCTTGCCTTGGTGGAGAAGGAAAGGGGGGAGGGGAAAGAGGAAAGGGGGGCGCCGCCCCCCCCCCCCTTCCTTGTCCTATTCGGACTAGGGGGGAGGGGGCGCGTGGCCTGCCCTGGCCGGCCCTCCTCTTCTCCCTCATGGCCCACTAAGGCCCATTAACCCCCGGGAGGGTTCCGGTAACCCCCAAGTGTTCCGGTAAAATCCCAATTTCATCGGTATCCAATACCTAGTTCAATCTCGTTACCGGCAAGTCTCTTTACTCGTTCCGTAATACATCATCTCGCAACTAACTCATTAGTTGCATTGCTTGCAAGGCTTAAGTGATGTGTATTACCGAGAGGACCCAGAGATACCTCTCCGACAATCGGAGTGACAAAATCTAATCTCGATTTATGTCAACCCAACATGTACCTTCGGAAACACCTGTAGAGCACCTTTATAATCACCCAGTTACGTTGTGACGTTTGGTAGCACACAAAGTGTTCTTCCGGTAAATGGGAGTTGCACATTCTCATAGTTGCAGGAACTTTGTATAAGTCATGAAGAAAGCAATAGCAATATACTAAACGATCAAGTGCTAGGCTAACGGAATGGGTCATGTCAATCACATCATTATCCTAATGATGTGATCCCATTAATCAAATGACAACACATGTCTATGGTTAGGAAACATAACCATCTTTGATTAATGAGCTAGTCAAGTAGAGGCATACTAGTGACTTTATGTTTGTCTATGTATTCACACATGTATCATGTTTCCGGTTAATACAATTCTAGCATGAATAATAAACATTTATCACGATATGAGGAAATAAATAATAACTTTATTATTGCCTCTAGGGCATATTTCCTTCAGTCTCCCACTTGCACTAGAGTCAATAATCTAGATTACATAGTAATGATTCTAACACCCATGGAGTCTTGGTGTTGATCATGTTTTGCTCGTGAGAGAGGCTTAGTCAACGGGTCTGCAACATTCAGATCCGTATGTATCTTGCAAATATCTATGTCTCCCACTTGGACTTGGTCCCGAATGGAATTGAAGCGTCTCTTGATGTGCTTGGTCCTCTTGTGAAATCTGGATTCCTTTGCCAAGGCAATTGCACCAGTATTTTCACAGAAGATCTTCATTTGTCCCGATGCACTAGGTATGACACCTAGATCAGAAATGAACTCCTTCATCCAGACTCCTTCATTTGCTGCTTCCGAAACAGCTATGTACTCCGCTTCACATGTAGATCCCGCTACGACGCTTTGTTTAGAACTGCACCAACTTACAGCTCCACCGTTTAATAAAAACACGTATCTGATTTGCGATTTAGAATCGTCCGGATCAGTGTCAAAGCTTGCATCGACGTAACCGTTTACGACTAGCTCTTTGTCACCTCCATATACGAGAAACATATCCTTAGTCCTTTTCAGGTATTTCAGGATGTTCTTGACCGCTGTCCAGTGATCCACTCCTGGATTACTTTGGTACCTTCCTGCCAAGCTTATTGCTAAGCATACGTCAGGTCTGGTACACAGCATTGCATACATGATAGAGCCTATGGCTGAAACATAGGGAACATTTTTCATTTTCTCTCTATCTTCTGCTGTGGTCGGGCATTGAGTTTGACTCAACTTCACACCTTGTAGCACAGGCAAGAATCCTTTCTTTGCCTGATCCATTTTGAACTTTTTCAAAATTTTGTCAAGGTATGTGCTTTGTGAAAGTCCTATTAAGCGTCTTGATCTATCTCTATAGATCTTGATGCCCAATATGTAAGCAGCTTCACCGAGGTCTTTCATCGAAAAACTTTTATTCAAGTATCCTTTTATGCTATCCAGAAATTCTATATCATTTCCAATTAATAATATGCCATCTACATATAAAACTAGAAATGCTACAGAGCTCCCACTCACTTTCTTGTAAATACAGGCTTCTCCATAAGTCTGTATAAAACCATATGCTTTGATCACACTATCAAAGCGTTTATTCCAACTCCAAGATGCTTGCACCAGTCCATAAATGGAACGCTGGAGCTTGCACACTTTGTCAGCACCTTTTGGATCAACAAAACCTTCCGGCTGCATCATATACAACTCTTCTTCTAGAAATCCATTCAAGAATGCAGTCTTGACATCCATTTGCCAAATTTCATAATCATGAAATGCAGCAATAGCTAACATGATTCGGACGGACTTAAGCATCGCTACGGGTGAGAAAGTCTCATCGTAGTCAACCCCTTGAACTTGTCGAAAACCTTTTGCAACAAGTCGAGCTTTATAGACAGTTATATTACCATCAGCGTCAGTCTTCTTCTTAAAGATCCATTTATTCTCAATGGCTTGCCGATCATCGGGCAAGTCAACCAAAGTCCATACTTTGTTTTCATACATGGACCCCATCTCAGACTTCATGGCTTCTAGCCATTTTGCGGAATCCGGGCTCATCATCGCTTCCTCACAGTTCGTAGGTTCATCATGGTCAAGTAACATGACTTCCAGAATAGGATTACCGTACCACTCTGCTGCGGATCTTACTCTGGTAGACCTACGAGGTTCAGTAGAAACTTGATCTGAAGTTTCATGATCATTATCATTAGCTTCCTCACTAATTGGCGTAGTTGTCACAGGAACCGGTTCTCGGGATGAACTACTTTCCAATAAGGGAGTAGATACAGTTATCTCATCAAGTTCTACTTTCCTCCCACTCACTTCTTTCGAGAGAAACTCCTTCTCTAGAAAGGATCCATTCTTAGCAACGAATGTCTTGCCTTCGGATCTGTGATAGAAGGTGTACCCAATAGTCTCTTTTGGGTATCCTATGAAGACACATTTCTCCGATTTAGGTTCGAGCTTATCTGGTTGAAGTTTCTTCACATAAGCATCGCAGCCCCAAACTTTAAGAAACGAAAACTTTGGTTTCTTGCCAAACAACAGTTCATAAGGCGCCGTCTCAACGGATTTTGATGGTGCCCTATTTAACGTGAATGCGGCCGTCTCTAAAGCATAACCCCAAAACGATAGCGGTAAATCAGTAAGAGACATCATAGATCGTACCATATCAAGTAAAGTACGATTATGACGTTCGGACACACCATTTCGTTGTGGTGTTCCAGGTGGCGTGAGTTGCGAAACTATTCCACATTGTTTCAAGTGTAGGCCAAACTCATAACTCAAATACTCTCCTCAACGATCAGATCGTAGAAACTTTATTTTCTTGTTACGATGATTTTCCACTTCACTCTGAAATTCTTTGAACTTTTCAAATGTTTCAGACTTGTGTTTCATCGAGTAGATATACCCATATCTGCTCAAATCATCTGTGAAGGTGAGAAAATAACGATACCCACCGCGAGCCTCAACATTCATTGGGCCACAAACATCAGTATGTATGATTTCCAACAAATCAGTTGCTCGCTCCATAGTTCCAGAGAACGGCGTTTTAGTCATCTTGCCCATAAGGCACGGTTCGCAAGTACCAAGTGATTCATAATCAAGTGATTCCAAAAGTCCATCAGTATGGAGTTTCTTCATGCGCTTTACACCGATATGACCCAAACGGCAGTGCCACAAATAAGTTGCACTATCATTATCAACTCTGCATCTTTTGGTTTCAACACTATGAATATGTGTATCTCTACTATCGAGATTTAATAAAAATAGACCACTTTTCAAGGGTGCATGACCATAAAAGATATTACTCATATAAATAGAACAACCATTATTTTCTGATTTAAATGAATAACCGTCTTGCATCAAACAAGATCCAGATATAATGTTCATGCTCAACGCTGGCACCAAATAACATTTATTCAGGTCTAAAACTAATCCCGAAGGTAGATGTAGAGGTAGCGTGCCGACCGCGATCACATCGACTTTGGAACCGTTCCCCACGCGCATCGTCACCTCGTCCTTGGCCAGTGCTCGCTTATTCCGTAGTTCCTGTTTCGAGTTGCAAATATTAGCAACAGAACCAGTATCAAATACCTAGGTGCTACTACGAGCTCTAGTTAGGTACACATCAATAACATGTATATCACATATACCTTTGTTCACTTTGCCATCCTTCTTATCCGCCAAAAATACTTGGGGCAGTTCCGCTTCCAGTGACCAGTCTGCTTGCAGTAGAAGCACTCGGTTTCAGGCTTAGGTCCAGACTTGGGTTTCTTCTCTTGAGCAGCAACTTGCTTGCTGTTCTTCTTGAAGTTTCCCTTCTTCTTCCCTTTGCCCTTTTTCTTGAAACTAGTGGTCTTGTTGACCATCAACACTTGATGCTCCTTCTTGATTTCTACCTCCGCAGCTTTTAGCATTGCGAAGAGCTCGGGAATAGTCTTGTTCATCCCTTGCATATTATAGTTCATCACAAAGCTCTTGTAGCTTGGTGGCAGTGATTGGAGAATTCTGTCAATGACGCTATCATCCGGAAGATTAAATCCCAGTTGAATCAAGTGATTATTATACCCAGACATTTTGAGTATATGCTCACTAACAGAACTATTCTCCTCCATCTTGCAGCTGTAGAACTTATTGGAGACTTCATATCTCTCAATTCGGGCATTTGCTTGAAATATTAACTTCAACTCCTGGAACATCTCATATGCTCCATGACGTTCAAAACGTCGTTGAAGACCCGGTTCTAAGTCGTAAAGCATGGCACACTGAACTATAGAGTAGTCATCAGCTTTGCTCTGCCAGACGTTCTTAACATCGTCAGTTGCATCAGCAGCAGGCCTGGCACCCAGCGGTGCTTCCAGGACGTAACTTTTCTGTGCAGCAATGAGGATAATCCTCAGGTTACGGACCCAGTCCGTGTAATTGCTACCATCATCTTTCAACTTTCCTTTCTCAAGGAACGCATTAAAATTCAACGGAACAACAGCACGATCCATCTATCTACAAACAAACATAGACAAGAAAAATACTATCAGGTACTAAGTTCATGATAAATTTAGGTTCAATTAATCATATTACTTAAGAACTCCCACTTAGACAGACATCTCTCTAGTCATCTAAGTGATCACGTGATCCAAATCAACTAAACCATAACCGATCATCACGTGAGATGGAGTAGTTTTCAATGGTGAACATCACTATGTTGATCATATCTACTATATGATTCACGCTCGACCTTTCGGTCTCCGTGTTCCGAGGCCATATCTGCATATGCTAGGCTCGTCAAGTTTAACCTGAGTATTCTGCGTGTGCAAAACTGGCTTGCACCCGTTGTAGATGGACGCAGAGCTTATCACACCCGATCATCACGTGGTGTCTGGGCACGACGAACTTTGGCAACGGTGCATACTCAGGGAGAACACTTCTTGATAATTTTAGTGAGAGATTATCTTAAAATTCTACCGTCAATCAAAGCAAGATAAGATGCATAAAGGATAAACATCACATGCAATCAATATAAGTGATATGATATGGCCATCATCATCTTGTGCTTGTGATCTCCATCTTCGAAGCACCGTCATGATCACCATCGTCACCGGCGCGACACCTTGATCTCCATCGTAGCATCGTTGTCGTCTTTCCAACTATTGCTTCTACGACTATCGCTACCGCTTAGTGATAAAGTAAAGCAATTACAGGGCGTTTGCATTTCATACAATAAAGCGACAACCATATGGCTCCTGCCAGTTGCCGATAACTTCGGTTACAAAACATGATCATCTCATACAATAAAATATAGCATCACGTCTTGACCATATCACATCACAACATGCCCTGCAAAAACAAGTTAGACGTCCTCTACTTTGTTGTTGCAAGTTTTATGTGGCTGCTACGGGCTAAGCAAGAACCGTTCTTACCTACGCATCAAAAACCACAACGATAGTTTGTCAAGTTGGTGCTGTTTTAACCTTCGCAAGGACCGGGCGTAGCCACACTCAATTCAGCTAAAGTGAGAGAGACAGACACCCGCCGGTCACCTTTAAGCAACGAGTGCTCGTAGCGGTGAAACCAGTCTCGCGTAAGCGTACGTGTAATGTCGGTCCGGGCCACTTCATCTCACAATACCGCCGAACCAAAGTATGACATGCTGGTAAGCAGTATGACTTATATCGCCCACAACTCACTTGTGTTCTACTCGTGCATATGACATCTACGCATAAAACCAGGCTCGGATGCCACTGTTGGAGAACGTAGTAATTTCAAAAAAATTCCTACGCACACGCAAGATCATGGTGATGGCATAGCAACGAGAGGGGAGAGTGTTGTCCACGTACCCTCGTAGACCGTAAGCGGAAGCGTTAGCACAACGCGGTTGATGTAGTCGTACGTCTTCACGAACCGACCGATCCAAGCACCGAACGTACGGCACCTCCGAGTTCAGCAGACGTTCAGCTCGATGATGATCCCCGGGCTCCGATCCAGCAAAGCTTCGGGGATGAGTTCCGTCAGCACGACGGCGTGGTGACGATGATGATGTTCTACCAGCGCAGGGCTTCGCCTAAACTCCGTGACGATATGATCGAGGTGGAATATGGTGGAGGGGGGCACCGCACATGGCTAAGGAACGATCCTTAGATCAACTTGTGTGTCATGGGGTGCCCCCTGCCCCCGTATATAAAGGAGGGAGGGGGAGGTGCGGCCGGCCCCCTTGGGGTGCGCCTGGAGGAGTCCTACTCCCACCGAGAGTAGGACTCCCCCCTCTTGCCTTGGTGGAGAAGGAAAGGGGGGAGGGAAAAGAGGAAAGGGGGGCGCCGCCCCCCCCCCCTTCCTTGTCCTATTCGGACTAGGGGGGAGGGGGCGCGCGGCCTACCCTGGCCGGCCCTCCTCTTCTCCCTCATGGCCCACTAAGGCCCATTAACCCCCGGGAGGGTTCCGGTAACCCCCCGGTGTTCCGGTAAAATCCTAATTTCACCCGGAACCTTTCCAATGTCCAAACATAGGCTTCCAATATATCAATCTTTATGTCTCGACCATTTCGAGACTCCTCGTCATGTCCGTGATCACATCCGGGACTCCGAACAAACTTCGGTACATCAAAACTTATAAACTCATAATAAAACTGTCATCGTAACGTTAAGCGTGCGGACCCTACGGGTTCGAGAACTATGTAGACATGACCTAGAACCATTCTCGGTCAATAACCAATAGCGGGACCTAGATGCCCATATTGGTTCCTACATATTCTACGAAGATCTTTATCGGTCAAACTGCATAACAACATACGTTTTTCCCTTTGTCATCGGTATGTTACTTGCCTGAGATTTGATTTTCGGTATCCAATACCTAGTTCAATCTCGTTACCGGCAAGTCTCTTTACTCGTTCCGTAATATATCATCTCGCAACTAACTCATTAGTTGCATTGCTTGCAAGGCTTAAGTGATGTGTATTACCGAGAGCGCCTAGAGATACCTCTCCGACAATCGGAGTGACAAAACCTAATCTCGATTTATGCCAACCCAACATGTACCTTCGGAAACACCTGTAGAGCACCTTTATAATCACCCAGTTACGTTGTGATGTTTGGTAGCACACAAAGTGTTCTTCCGGTAAACGGGAGTTGCACAATCTCATAGTTGCTGGAACTTTGTATAAGTCATGAAGAAAGCAATAGCAATATACTAAACGATCAAGTGCTAGGCTAACGGAATGGGTCATGTCAATCACATCATTATCCTAATGATGTGATCCCATTAATCAAATGACAACACATGTCTATGGTTAGGAAACATAACCATCTTTGATTAATGAGCTAGTCAAGTAGAGGCATACTAGTGACTTTATGTTTGTCTATGTATTCACACATGTATCATGTTTCCGGTTAATACAATTCTAGCATGAATAATAAACATTTATCATGATATGAGGAAATAAATAATAACTTTATTATTGCCTCTAGGGCATATTTCCTTCAGGCCATTACTGAATGATTATGGATTGCAATTGGAATGTGCCGATGTTCTCGAGCATTAACTAGAGGTGGCAAGACAATGTGTACATGATTGTCAACGTATAATCAACAAGTTGAGACTGGACATGCAAGTATTAGATGCAGGAGTCAAAAAAATGAAACAAGACACCGAGATAACCATGAAGGAAATCGAGATTTTGCAGACTAAAATTTGTGCTATCGGAATCCGGCCAGTCTTATTTTCTGAAGAGATTATAGTTCAAATGGAGCTAAGTTGATGCGCGTCCATGATGTATGAGCTGTATCTGCCCAGTGTATGTAATTTGCTGTTTGTGTATGCTTTATTATCACATGTGCCGAACCATAATGTCCAGTGGGTATAATCGGCTGTAATTTCTTTATTGTATAGTGTAGGATTATTCTACCTTTCTATGCCTTGATCTCTTTGTTGTATAGTGTATGCTTTTTAGAGGTGATAGTATTGAGTAGGATAATTCTTTGAATATGCTATATCGTTCAAACAGGGGCCAACTCGCCCGACCATGTCCCTTCACGGGCCGTCGGATCCGTGGACCTTCTACGTCTCGCAGGATCCATGGGCCTTCTACGTCTCGCAGGATCCACTGGCCTTCTACGTCTCGCAGAATCCATGGGCCTTCTACGTCACATAGAATCCATGGGCCGCCGACTCATTTATGGGTCTTGTACGGGCCTTTAATGGGCCGTAGAAGGGCCTATAATGGAAATCGTACATTTTATGGGCTGACCATAACGGGTCGTTAATAGGCCGTATTTGGTGATGCTATGAAAATGGCCCAACAGACTAACGGACCACAAACGGGCCAACTGTAACAACGGGCTGAATTTGGCCCACAAGCAGAAAATGACAGTAACGGGTCATAAGTAACCGAATGCTGCAAATGAGCCCAAGAATAAATGGGACCTCACAAGGCCGAGAGTTAACTTGGGCTAGAAACGGCCCAATGGAATAACCGCCCGTTAATGGGTATAAAGTGTTATACTGTTCATTATGGGCCAGTTTCACCGCAGGTCGTTAATGGGTGTAAAGTAATACACTGTTCATTACGGGCCAGTTTCAGCACAGGCCGCTAATGGGCCAAGAGTTACAAAGGGCCTCATATGGGTCGAAAGAGATCATGGGCCATACATGGGCCAGAAGTGAAAACGGGCTGGAATCATATTGGATGGTCCAGATGACGCTACTGGTCCTAATTCGCATAGGGCGTAACGGGCCTTGGGTTAGCGGGCTGTAAATGGGCTATATGCTAACATGCCGTTAACAGGCTTTCCATGGGTCGGCCCGCCAGCTTTTGACCAAGTCAAACGGGCCGGCCTTTTCACATGAATGGGCCACTATTGGGTCGTGCCACGTGTCGACGTATCATAGGCGCCTTCTGTCTAGTGACTGGATGACATCTGTCCCAATGATGAGCCGACACGTGTTTCCTCCAGCCAATGATGATTTTACACGTGGAAAATCCCCATTGGTCGGGGCTGTTAACGGGTTATCGGATCCAAAACCCGACCCGATTGCTTAACGGTGTTCCGTTACGGTGGATGCCACGTGTTGGTCACCCTTGACGAAAGCACTTCTATGACGCGCGATTTATTTTCATGGAAGTGGACACTTCCGTGATGGTAATTTTGGTAATGTCATGGAACACTTCTACGACAGCACAGGTATGACTATCTTAATTCTGTCATAAAATCGTCATGGATGTACATGCATGACAAAAAATGCGACGTACTGTGACAAACACGTATCATCACGGAAGTGTATTTTTTTTGTAGTGTCCGCATTAGCATGAGTTGTTAACTAGTAAAAACCGTGTCGGAAAGCCTTAGCCACAAAGGATTTTGAACCAGCATGATGACTACAATCTCCTTCGTGGATTTCACGCAAAATCTCACAGCCTTCTTCAGGAGAAACGCAACGCTGAAACGCCCCTGAGACACTGCAATGATGTAACTCGCCATTGACAATAGTCATGGACTTGGACCACCGGATTATCTGTCTGGCCAGAACTTCGTCCTCGGGTAACTCACCACGGGTCATATACACTAGGTATGGCACTGTCCAATCAGGGATAGCATGAAGAACCGCCACCAATTGAGCCTCCGGGTCAGGAACAGCCAGATCCTCCTCCGTTGATATATTGACCGATGGATTATGCAGAACATCAAGAAAACCAATGGGCGGCACCGGTTTACGCTGGGATCCAAGCCGGCTTAAAGCGTCCACCGCTTCATTCTTGCGCCGATCAATGTGCCAGACCTGGTAACCCTTGAAGTGACCGACAATGATATCCACCTCATGCCGATAAGCTGCCATGAGTGGATCCTTAGAGTCCCACGTACCAGACACTTGCTAAGCCACTAAATCGGAGTCGCCAAAGCAACGTACCCAGATTAAGTTCATCTCCCTAGCCATCCGAAGACCGTGGAGCAAGGCCTCATACTCAGCTGCATTGTTAGTACAGGGAAACAAGGCGGAGAACATAACAAAACTTGTCACCTCGAGGGGAAGTAATAACCACTCCAGCCCCCGAGCCCTCCAATTGTCTGGATCCATCAAAGTGAATAGTTCAGTATGTGAACTTAGCATAAGCCGACCGTCCAAACAGGGCATGGTACGGACTCCTGATTTTCACCACTTCAAAAGTCAATGTCTCTGACCTTGAATCATGATCATCTCCAAAAGCAACCTCCAGAGCTATCTTACTGACCGGGTAGGCCGATTTACCAGGCACCACATCGTGAAAAACGGTGTTCGACGGTTTAAGATTCTTATCCGTCAACCCCATACGTCGGAAGGTTTCCTAATACAAGATGTTGATACTGCTCCCTCCATCCATGAGCACCTTGGTGAACTTATAACCTCCAACTTGCGGTGCTACCACCAATGCCAGATGACCCGGATTATCAACCCGGGGCGGATGATCTTCTCAACTGCACACAATAGGCTGTTCAGATCAGCGCAAATATCGTGGCACCGCCGGTTCAACGGAGTTCATTGCCCTTTTATGAAGCTTCTGATCGCGCTTAAACATGCTAGTAGTGAAGACATGATATTGTCCACTATTCAACAGCTTCGGGTGACTCTGATAACCCGACTGTTGTTGTTGCTGATTCCCCCATTGATTATAACCACCTTGGTTGCCCTGATTGCCTTGATTGCCCTGTCCACCTTGATTACCTTGAAACCCTGAACCGGAGTTACCTCCACCATAACCCGGCCCGTGAAACCCGGGTCCTGAACCGCCGGATGGTCCGTGATCATACCGGAAGAGATCTGAGTTTTTGAACTATCGCATAATAAAGCAATCCTTCCAGAGGTGCATAGCTGGCTTCTCTTGCGTCTCGTGCTTTGGGCAAGGCTGATTTAACAGGCGCTCCAGATTCATACCTGATCCGCCACTCCGCGGGGGCGGATTACCCTTACGGCACTGACTATTACCCTGTACGTTGGTGTTAGCCAGAAAATCCAAACTATTGTCTGCTTTACGCTTACCATTGTTCACATGGCCCACCTAGTTGTGTTGTTGTCCTTTCACACCACTGTTCTTCTTTCCCTTCCCTGGCTTCTCATCGTCAGACTTGGGATCCTTGGTACTATCAGAATCGGCATACTTAACCAAAGCTGCCATAAGTGTTCCCATATCATTGCAGTGACGCTTGAGTCGTCCCAACTTCAACTTCAGCGGCTTAAACCGCCAATTGCCCTCTAATGTTATGACTGCCGAATCAGCATTGATGCGGTCCGACGAATGCAAGATTTCCGAAACCCGGCGCACCCAATGAGTTGTTGATTCGCCTTCTTCTTGGACACAGGCGGCTAGATCCACAATTAACATGGGTTGCTTGCACGTGTCCTTGAAGTTTGTTATAAACCGGGCCTTCAACTCTGCCCATGAACCGACAGAGTTAACGGGCAAACTCTTTAACCAAGTGCGAACCGTTCCATTCAACATCATGGTGAAGTACTTCCCACACGCCGCTTCATCCACATCCAGCATCTCCATTGCCATCTCATAGCTCTCAACCCATGATTCAGGGGTAAATCGGCGGTGTAATTAGGCACCTTACGCGGGCCCTTGAAATCCTTGGGTAACCGCACATTGCGTAGAGCCGGGGTGAGACACGGCACCCCCCGAGAGCTGAAAGCAAGTCCTCGTTCCACTGATGTCGTCGGTCGAACCGGAGTAGGCCGATGATTCGCGTACTGCGCCGCTAACTCTGCCTCCCGATGCGCTCTACCATTATCTACCACATCCTGAGCATTTGCACCACCGCGCACCGGATTAGGCCCTCGAGGGGCGTCACGGTTCCGCGCACTGCTTGACACAGCCGGTTCATCAATGTGCCTGCTGTAACTCTTGCTCGGGCAAGGGGTTGAATGAATTCTGTTCCGGCTATACGAATAGGCCTGTTGCTGCACCATAGCGGTTTGAAGAAGATACCTTGCCTGCCGCGTCTCAACCGCCGCTGGTGACTCGCCCTCCATTGGAATAGCTGCCAACTGCGTCACCGCAGCGATCATGTTATCCAAAGGGGTGGAGAAGTGACCCGGTGGCGTCGGCATGTATTGCGGGAGGTCATCTGTTCGTCGAGGCGGGTCCGTCAACCGTGGCTGATCTGGCGCTCCTGTCCCAGGTGCTTCAGTCCGATTTACTGTTGCCGGATTACTGGGTCCTGCTCCTGGCATGTTGAAGAGATTCATTGCTTCATAAACCGGCGGTAGACGAGACCGATGCCTCCTCCTCAATACGTCATTCGAGGCATTCTGATCCAGCATGAGCTGGTAATTCTCTGCCTGAATCCGTTGTGACTGGGAATCTAAAGCGGCCCCCTCATCAGCCATCCTGGTTTCCTCAGCCGCCAAGTCCTCCTTGGCCCGAGTTATCTGATCACGCAGCTTTGTGACCTCCGCATTATGCCGATCTTGAGTCTCCGGGGTGACTGATGTGGTCAACAATGTCGTCCAAGCGTCCAATAAATTGGACAGAATTTGAGCCGGCCGGCGCGCGGGGCCTCCTGCCCCGGCTGCCGATCCGGAAGTCATTGATGCTGCAGTTGAAGATTGCAATGTGGGCTGCGTACCAGCCATAAAGATCGCAACCCGGTTTGGCAGTTCAAGATGGTCCGGAATACTGTCGCCATCGGAACAGCCCCCGAACCGGCCATCTTGTAGTTGGTACAGCGACTCGGTCTCGCCGGTGGATGATTCGCCATCAGAATAAACGACCGTCTCACCATCGGACACCGGTTCAGCTTCTGTACCATGGATGAATCCCACGAACGCACGCTTCATGGCAGGCTGAACCCGGGCACGGCTTGCACGCTGAGCCGTCTAGACGAGGTCGGTGCAGATGTCCGGCTCAGGGCCCGGTTCGCCGATCTTGCCGATGAAGACGTGAATTCCTCCAAAGGGGACCCGGTATCAGTAATCGATTGAGCTGGCATCGGGGCCCCAGCCTGCGTCGTCGATGTAGAGCTTGCCGCGACGACTCTTGGTCATCTGGCCAACCTCGTATCCCTTAAGTCCTTCAAAATTGCCCTTCAAGAGCTCGAAACCATCATGCGATAGCCCCACGGTGGGCGCCAACTGTCGTGGAACTATCATGTCAGATATCCTAGTGAGAGGACTTAGTCGTGGAGCTATTGCAACGAGATTAGCTTAAAGGGGTTAAACCAGACAAAGGACACGGGGAGTTTATACTGGTTCGGCCCCTTGCGGTAAAGGTAAAAGCCTACGATCCAGTTGTGGTGGAATTGATGGGGTCTCGATGAGCAGGGAGCGAATCCGCTTTACCTATCTCTCGAGTTGTTGTTTCTTGTCCCTGAATCGTCGTCGGGTCGTCCCTTTATATACACAGGTTGACACCCGGCGGTTTACAGAATCCCGAGGCCGGCTCATACATGTGTCCGGCTCGGTTTTTACCTTTTCCTATCTTACAGTACAAGTTACATATCTCATGGCAGTTTATGTCTATGGGCCCTAATCCGCCCTTGGGCTCCGGGCCTCTAAGTCTCTGTAGTAAAGCGCCATACTCCTTGTCTTCATGGGCTTCAGTACAGATGATTACTTGTGAGCATAACCCGGCCCCTCCTGGGCGGTGTATACTCAGTAGTTATATCCCCAACACATGGGTAAGTCATTCTAAAAATACCATTGGTGTCACGCCGTGCGTTGTTGCAATGTGCAAGAACCATCCTGCAAATCTCAGGGCGTCTGTGTGCTTCCTCACTCACTGATGTTACGGAGGGTGGGCTCGCAACAACACCAATGTTGTGAAGGACGGGCTTGCTTCCTGGGCCTGTATTGCTTGTGGTGACACGCTAGATCTGGTGTTCCCGTCGGTGCTGTAGGGAGCACCATCGGACTTACGGGAGCGTCGTCGGTCCTCAGGTGCACTACTACGATTGAGACAAAGGTGGAGTTGTGAGCATAGGGGGAAGGGTTTACTACGGAGGAACGACAACGCTAAGCTTCTCTGACAGGTCTCCTCGCGAGGTAGGAGCTGCCCCGGTGGAGGAAGACGAAGCCTTATGCCATCCTGCTGACGACCACACACCAAGGATAGGCTGTTGTCAAGCCGAATGATTTTCCATAATTTAAGATTGTTGATGCCCGCTGCCTGCCCAAAACTAAGAGGAAAAGAAGCCCTTGCAACTCAGCTAGCTTTGACGTTGTTTTCCTTTTGCTAGGTTTTTGAATAGGAGTTATCGGTTCAAAAATTCCCCAATTGAATCTCAGTCTACGTGCACCCTAATTGATTTTTTAAAATGAAAAAGACAAAAAAATCTGATTTTTTAACCAAAAATGGTCTAGTATACTTACGTGTAAAGTTTTGCGGTTTTGCGAAGAAATGGCTTCCATGACAATCTGTGCGAAAAATAACAAAACCGGATCTATACAAAAGTTGCTATTCAAGATTTTTGAAGAAACTGCAATTTCGTTTTTCCACGAAAGAACATCGAAGTCATTTCTTCGCTGAACATCATAGGTAAATGTCACCCGCAAAAACAAAACAAAACACCATAGGTAAATATTCGCACCGTCCACGATTTTCTGCCTGACTCGTGGGGCCAGCAGGTCGGTGTCATCTGATCTGAGTATATACAGCCTCCGCTCGCATTGCTCCTCCCCAGTCACCAGCCACCAGTCCCCACTCCCCACTCCCCCACTCGCCTCTACACCCGCGAAAACCCTCATCGCCGGGCGAGATGAAGGGCGGCGACGTCGAGGCGGGTGGCACCAGCACCGCGGCGCTGAAGGCCGCGCTGTACCCCGCGACGACGGAGAGCCCCGAGCTGCGCTGGGAGCTCATCCGGAAGACCTACGTCGTCCTCTTCCTGCAGCTTCTCCTCACCGCCGTCGTTGCGGCCGTCGTGTACAAGTTCCGCCACTTCATCGAATCCTCCTACGACGGCCTCGGGCTCTACATCTTCCTCTTCCTCTTCTTCTTCCCCATCACCGGTGAGGCCTCAAACCATTTCTAATTTGTGATCCAATTGCAGTTTGCAGGGAGGGTTTTCTCTTTTTGGTAAAAGAAACAGAGCATGTATGTACAGGGGCTGTACAAAAATTAAATTACAACATACAACAAGTGCATTTTAAGTGCCACAAAACAAATACTATGATGCACAATCATCAGAAGTCTCGCACCCAATCTGGGAGATCTGAATCTGAATAAGATTTCCTTTTTGCTCTGTGAACTAGCTCTTCCTTGAATGTACGCCTGCAAGCATAAAGACTTGAGTGATTCCCCTGAAATTACATAAAGACTTGAGTGATTCCCCTGAAAGCTTTCATTATGTCCTTCCCGCAAAAAGAAAAGATTTAATTATGTCTGGTTTCGAGGGCCTTGGTGAGAGGACAGGACTAGCTTTCCCTTTGAGTTCTCGTCCCGGCGAAGCTATAGATTACAACTCCTGATTTTTACAGGAACGTCCCATGCACTCTTAATTTTGCTTAACTACTGTCGAATTTGACGTGGTTGCTTTGTGAATTGCAGCTGCGAGTATAATCTGTTACTAAAATGCTTCTTAATTTTTTGTACGCAGCGATGCTCCTGCTGCTCATCTACCGCAAGAAGAACCCAGTCAACCTGCTGCTGCTTGGCGTCTTCACAGTGGCCATCACCTTCTCTGCGGGCTTCATGTGTTCCTTTTATAGTGGTAAATGTCTTCCCACCATATGCCTTTTATCAGATTCTTGAGTCACATCTGCCAGCTCCTAACCTGTTCACCATATGCCTTTAATGCCCCTCTCATTGTGTTAATGCATATACATATACATGGCTATTAGAAATTTTCCTACTATTACCTTGTTAGTCGCCATGTGCCTTTAATGCCCCTCTCATTGTGTTAATTCATTACATATCCATGGCTAGTAGATATTTTCGTACTATGATTGATATGCTTGTTTCAGTTAGAACCATTTGTATTGCCAGCTAGCAGGATTACCTTTTTTAGAAGACGTTGCTTTGCTATTTTCTGCTGTTACATTTTCAACTAAGAAATTGGCAAACACTAACCTCCGCTTTCGTCATAGAACATTGGTTGGATCTTGCATATTTTTTTACTGTTTCTTCCGGTCACTCTTTGTTGTAAGATACATAGTATTGTGATAGTATAATTTGATCTGAGGCCTATTTGTCCAATAATATGCCAGCCAACCTGCCAAGTTGACATGGTTTTGGCAAGGACGTGGTTTAGGTTGCTGGACTCTAGCTTAAAATTTTATCAAAATAAAAAGGATTTTCAGTTGTTATATCATACTAGTGTTCTGACAAGACAATAGATGTTCAAAGGTTAATTTAAAGGTACTACATGCATGTGCTGGTTAAATCTCATTGGATTGAAGTGATTGAAATCGACACATACGTTTTCGATTTATATAAAGTTATGTTGTCAGGCACTCTGTGATCTATCATTCATTTGTGTTTACCTCAGCGTTCATACAACTGCATTTCGGGGTCGTACCAATTCCAAGGTTCGTTCTAGCTTGTACCACATCGCAGGTGGTTGCTGATAGTTTGCTTCTTCAATGCATCACTGCCGTTTGCTTCAGATTTTAGCATGCATGTGCTTTATTGTTTAGTCAGATTTACATGATAGTTTCCTCGGTAAAGAGATGTGTGTGATGATAAGAAAGCAATTAGTTCATTTTGTAGTCTGCTCTTATATACTCCCTCCGTCCCAAAATATGTGTCTCGGTCAAGACACTTATTTTGGGACGGAGGGAGTATATGATATATGTGTGTTTTGTTCTTTGATAAAGAACCACTGCTAAAATAGTCTTCTATGTGCGCAGGCAAGGTCATTTGGGAGGCTGGGATTTTTACAATCGTGGTTGTCTTGAGCCTCACTGCTTACACCTTCTGGGCTGCAAGGAGGGGCAAGGACTTTAGCTTCCTTGGTCCTTTCCTATTTGCTTCTCTGATGATTTTGCTCGTCTTTGGGTTCATTCAGGTCAGATGCCGTCCATTCCATTCTCTAGTTAGGTGTGTCGCCCATGTATCTATCAGTCTTCTCTATTCTACAATGCACATACTGATCATGACTTCTGTTTGCAGATCTTCTTCCCGCTGGACAAGCTATCTCACACGATCTATGGCGCGCTGGTGGCACTCATCTTCAGTGGCTTCATTGTCTATGACTCGGGCAACATCATCAAGCGTTGCACCTATGACGAGTATGTCTTGGCCGCCGTCATACTCTACCTTGACATCATGATTCCAACTGGGCCTAAAACCTTTCATTGGGTGGATGACAGCCAGGCGCGTCACCCTGGCCCTGGTCTCTCATGATTCAAATCTTGTGGACAAGTTTGCTATCCTGACGAGTCCCTTGACAAGAAGAGTTGTATAGGCTGGTCAGTCTCGCTGGCACGGTTTAATTGAGTTGATCCCTACTAGTAGAGGGGATGCATAAGAAAACTGCTGTTCGTCGGTTCTATTCTATGTATGGTGGATGTGATGTTGTATTTACGGGATCTTTGACATGCTGGATTGGTGGTGCTGCTGCGTTTACGGTGTTCTGATATCATTATTTGTGTAGCCGGGTGGCTTATACTTCTTGCTTCCCAGCACATATGAAGTGGTCTCCTGGCCCATCTTGTGGATGGCGTTTGTCCTGTACTATGAAATACTAAAGGGACGCCTGTTCGCATATATACCGCTTAGAGAAATCTAGCAGAGTCTGTCATTTGTGTGGTTGCAAACATATGACATGTAGAGGTTGCAAGAGAGAGGAGGTTCAGAACCATTGGTAGATTCACCCTTTTCAAAGAAAAAGCACAACCAAACAGTTGTCATTTCTTGTCAGACTTTTTCACCTCCCAATACACCCATAATAAGAACCCATGTCAAGTTTTAGTTTTTTGGGACCATATTTAGGCTTAATTTTTTTTGTGAAAAATACAAAAATACAATCGGTGCCTAAATACAAGCAAATTAGATATAAGAATTGTCTCTAAAATTTAGACAATGTGAGATTATTATTGTCATCATCAATGATATAATACATGATCTAAACCATTCTCACGTGGCAGGTACACAGAATGGTTGGATATAAAATGTTCTGGTGGAAAAGGTATTTTATAAGGGTCATTTTTCAAAAACAAATCATTCCATTTGAATTTACAGAATAAAAGTTATGACAATTTGAAGTTAGAGGGTCTTTTATGCAGAACCGCCTAATTAGTTGTAATTAAATAATTTTAGTTTAAAAGCTATGCCAAGTGGCGTGATCTGGGTCATGCTGTTTAGTGACAACGAACAACAGTGGCTGATTGGTATCGATTCAGCGAAATTAAAACACAACCGTCTGATATGGCTTGATGGGCAGCCCTTTTTTTTAGAAAAGGAGGACTACCCCCGGCCTCCGCATCTGATCAATGCATGCAGCCATTTTATTAATTATTATCAGAGACCTTACAAAGCATTACATCAGTAAGCCTGAAGCCACCATCCTGGCGACACCTGTCGCTACTCCTATCCCCTTGATGCAGGGGTGACGAATGTACAAGCCTAATACCAAATAGACATCGCATCAAAACCTAACATCTAATGCCGGATGCCCCATCCCAGCCACATACCAGGAATGGGTCACATATCAGCCCGGCGCACTCACCGAGGCTACAGCCGCCGTCATCCACATAACCATCCCCAGAGAAGGTATCGACGCAACTTGCCAGGTCAGCTGTCAACGCCACCATGGCGCCAGACAGCGCCACCGCCTTGCGTTCGTCCATCCAACCGCATCTGTCGACGATAATCTATCACCGCGCATCGGATGCCGAGTCTCCACGGCGCCACGCTGTTGAGATCCACCATCACCGACGTGATAAATGAAAAACCGCTCCACCACTTGTCTCCTACATCCAGCCGCTCCTCAAAAACGATGCCCCCATGAGGGAAAACAACGCGAAAAGCACCGCCATCGTCTGATCCGGAAACTCCGGATCTAGGTTTTCATCCGGAGCAGCGCAAGCAAGTCGACCGAAGCTGCAGTGGCGATGTCTTCAACAAGATAGCGACGCAAAGACGCCGCCATCGCCCGCCATGACCCGAGTCATAGCACAGTTTTCACCGGCAGCCTCGTCTCCCCACTCGACGCCTGGACTGGATGCGAGAATCCACAACCATCTAGCCGATGAAGACTGAAGACTGAAGACGATGGGCTCGGCCCCTCTGTCAATGATAGACAGAGCGCGTGGGTGCGGTTGTCCTTCGATCTAGCACAGACAGCTGCGAGATTTAGATCGCAACGTATCGTTTTCTGTTTTTACTGGGTGCACGAGGGGGTGAGTTTTGGGTCAGCTTAGCTGGGCTGATGGGCTGGCTGGGCTTCTTTCACTTTTCCTTTTTCTTTTCTGTTTGTTTTCTTTTTCTTTATTAACCCAGGGTTTGAACCGACTTTTAACTAGCACAATTTCATCACAGTGCAAATCCATTGAACTCTCGAAAATTAGAAAAAAAAATACTAGGGCTTATATGGATCATAGGAAAAACATTTCCAACCCTGATGCGATATTTTTAATACATTTTATCCAAATGGACTTAATATAACTATTGAATATATTCCCCGCAAAAAAAAAAACTATTGAATATATCTCAAAACTTAATTAGGGTTCCTAGAATAGTCAAATTAATTCCAAACAACTTCGAAATGCACCGAAGTCATGATATGCAAGTGTATGCTATGTTCACATCCTAATTTCAAAAAAAATTGTATATGACACGACCACGTGGAGGAGTCCTTCCCACTTCTGCGGCCATCGCCGCGTCAACATCCAAGCAGGGTAAGGGGGTGTCTATAAGTATGTTGGCGCCACCACTGCCTCCGCCGCCAAGCCTTGCCGAGGACCATGCGAAGGAGTCCTTCCCGTCGCCACCGCCACCGCCACCTCCTTGGTCGAACCTTGCCGCCTAGCTAGAGGAATGGGGGCCAATCTTTGCTGGCGACCAGTTGCGGAAGGACACAACCGCATTGAAGAAGCAATGGGTGACCCATCAGACCAGGTCAAGTGGGTATGCGACACTTTTCCATAAAAAGAGTTCGACTAGAGGTAACGAAGGTTCAATATCGTGCTATGTTAAGGAGCGTGGAGTGGGATCCCTCGCCATCGCCGGAGGATTAGAGTAGTAGTAAAAGTAGTATTAGTTTGACTGGAATGTTATCAATTCAATTTATCCTATGATTAGTTTAGTATTTAGATGCAATTTTATCTGGAATGATTTAAATGGGATTTATCTGGAGTGTATTTATATGCAATTTATCTTGAATGTTTTACATGAATCATATTTATATGCAATTTATCTAGAATGGTTTACCTGGAATATATTTATACGCAATTTATCTGGAATGATTTAAATAGAATGTAATAAAAAAATATGCAATGCTTTAACTGGAATGTTATTCCTCTTATTTTCACCCAAAAAAGCATTGGAGGTGGTTTAGCTGAGCTAGCTTCCTCCGACGTTACACCCTAACTAAATAACCTGCACCATCCATTCGTCCCGAACACTAGTCTATCCTCCCCATCGCACTTCGGCTTCCAAAATAGATCTGCTACACCGCCTCCAACTACCTCCCTCACCGTCGACATCTTTGGTCGATATGGACCACACCGTTGGACACGACCAGGTCAGCGCTTGCAATGTGCTACACATACACAACGTGGTGTGGTCGTGCTTCCCGCACCGCCCCAACTCTCCCTGACACTCTCCATGTCGGCATCATCGATCCAAATCGGCTACTTCTTCCTCAACCTCGCATTGCGTGATGTCGGCAGGAGTTTGTAGTAAGTAAAAATGTTTCCTCAATGAGAACTCAAGATATCAATCCATGGAAGTGATGGTATTCTACACATGAATCATTTCAGAAACAGAAATAAAACTTCGCTTGTGTCCTCATTAGTACTAATAAGGGTATCTACCTTGCTAGTCTTGCTAGTTGCACAAGACCGTTAAACCTAGGTACCATAGATTAGGAATAATACAGATATTAGCCGATATTAAAAAACTGGGCTATAGATTAATGTTAGTTGTATAAAATACATAGAAATTAGCTATACCAATTCATCGGACATATTACAAATTCTTCTTTCCACCGGTGGAGAGGTGTTGACTGTGCTTAGGGGAGGAGCTCGGGGACTAAGCGCCCCCATGATTGTCGTCATCTCCATGATCCTGGCGAAGGGTCAGGCTTGGCGGCTGGCAGCTACTATGGTAGGTGACATACCAGGAGGAGAGGATGCAATGTCCGGCGCAACTGGTTCCGGGAAGGGCGGAGGAGTGCCTCGATTGCGGACTCCACCACGGAGTAGTACCCCGGCGGTGGCCTGTGGCGGTGTCCACCATGGTGCAGTGTCCTTGCGACAGCTGGACTGGACGCGGCTCCGCACCATCTGGAGCCTTTCCCGCGACGTTGCTCCACCATGGTGCCGGATGCTGAGTGTTTCTAAATGGTGTCGGATCATGGGTGTACACCAATGTTTTTTATTCCGGTTTTATTGGGGGCGCGAGGGGGGGTACCCCGTTATGAAAAATCCAGGGATTTCGCCCAGAAATCTTCAAATGACTTTGTAACATCCATATATATTTTCACTTAATCCATTGCGTACACGAAGTATTTTCTATTCAAGTAGTCGATCAACACGCCTAGTATTCATCTATAGAAGGTTGAGATTTTTTTTTAGGGGAAAAAAGGTTGAGAGTTTTTTTTTTTTTGAGGATCAAAAGGTTGAGAGTTTGACTTGTACTTTCGCACCACAACTTTTAATTTTAATAAGCTTTGGATGACGCAAAAATACTTTATTTTATTTTACAAAACGGGGAATAGGCCACTGACGTGACCATATCAGGTCAAGCTCCCTACCGGTAGGGCAAGTGCCTGGTTGGCATAACGCATACATACGACGCCTACGGTCTATCTGACATTGTGCTGTTGAAAATGAATTCCAAAAATTTGGGTGGTAACAAATTTTCCTGGGGCATCGAGATTTCCGGCAATCGGCGAGTTACCTGAAATTCGCACCGAGAACAAACGGCATACTGTAGACGACCGGCCAGCAGCGGCTTGAGGGAAAAGATGAAACATTTTCGTTTCGAGAGGAAAAGAGGAACTTGCAGCGGCAGCGTGCGGCCAGCGCCTCGAGGAGGACATACATATTTTTGTTTGGTGTGGACGGTGGACGTGATTTATTTCCACTAGTAGTAGTAGGTCATGTCCATGTCAAAAAAAGAAGAAGCAATACGCCATTGTCCATCTCAAACAAAAAGCAATAGGATAGACCATGTCATCAATCCGTAGATGGATGTCTGGACCAATAGGCTTCAAGTACATGGATTATGTGTTTCTTTGCCAATCAATAAGTTTCAAGTACATGGATTATGTGTTTCTTTGCCAACCAATTGGCTTCAAGGACATGGATCATGCGTTTCTTTATAAAAAATGAGTGTGTTGTATGCACTATGTGTAAAAATATTACGTAATGAAAAGGAATTAGCATGACGCTTAAATGGATGAATAGAATAAGAAGAACAAAGATTGCCCCTGGAGAAAATAAGGAAAAAGAACAATATCACGGTGGACTCTACTACGACAAACCTCGCCCACTCAATGAAGTTGCAGTTATGCAATAACACACGTATAGTAGCAGCACCGGGACCCGGTCCTACCAAGAAGTAAGAAGAAAAAAGAGAAGACACCCCGGGGCTCCGCCCTCCCTTCGCATTTCTTGGAAGTCGAAAATCACTATTTCAGCATGCGCGTCAACCCTTCAAGGATAAGTGTGCCTCCCAAAACCAGTGCTACACTATGCCCCGGCCTATGAGGGTCTACTGTTGGAGGAAGCTTTCTCGCATTACCACGCGATGATATGATAAGTAGCATCGTGCGCGATAGGGAGATGGTCATATTGTATCAAGAGTTTGCACAGTGCCGCAGATACCGTTATGGATCATGTCATGCTAACGGTAGTCCCGGCCATGAGGGTACCGTGAAGATTATGTCCTACGCAAATTTCGAGAGGGAAAATGTCATGTTTCTCATGAGACAAACCTTGCGGGTACCAATTATGTACAAAAGTGGGTTAAAAATATTATTGATGAACTTTAGTATATGTTTAGCCCATATACCACAAAAAGAGAGTCTCATACACCACAGGTCCAAGATTTGACCATCAAAATTTAGGTTATTATCATTTTAATTCTCAGAAATTCAAATGAAGCACAAAAATCCCAAGACTTGACATGGTATCATGATATGCCCCCCCCCCCCCCCCAGAGGGCTTTCGTACAAATTTGACAATATTTTACAAAAGTGTGATGTAGACTACTTACAAATCAGATCATCTCCAAGCAAGAAACTAGGTTTCAAGATGAATCAGATCCGGTTTATCTGTAAAGCGACTGCTGCTTCATTCATTGGCCTTCAAATTTTGCGCACACTCAACATGTACTATTACATGAAACGTGTCAAAATTGATATTTTTGGGCCCGTTTGCTATATTTAAACCATTCAGTGCATTTATTTTATGTAATGGATATCACTAAAATTTTGACTGCATGTACATGCAGTAATGACCGAATGTAAATAAACATATACTATGATGGTATTTTGTATGTGTTTAGCCCAAATACCGTAAATTAAAAGCAGTCTCATACACTAGTGGTCTGAGATCTGGTTACCGACATGTAGTTATTGCCAGTTTAATTTTCAGGAATTCAAACGAAACCAAAAGTTCCAAGACTTGGACTGGTGTCATTATATGGCCCTCAATGGCCATCTTAAAAATGTTTGAGAATGATTCACAAAAGTTTTCATGTAGATTGCTTACAAACTAGACTATCTTTGAGGAAGAAACTAGATTTTGAGAGGGCATGGATAAGGTTTACATTGGAAGCGACCGCTGCTTCCTCTGTTGTCCTTCAAAGTTTTCTTGCACTTAAACACGCACCATTGCATGTAACTTGTCAAAAGTTGGCATTTTTGCAGGGCCATTTGTTATATTTAAGCCATTAAGTGCCTTTCTAGTATTTACTGGATATAATTCGATTTTGAATTATAGGTACATGAAATTATAGACCAAAGTGGGTTTAGAAATATTATTTGTGGTGTTTAGTATTTGTGGTGTTTACTGAGATGTAGATTATTGTCATTTTAGTCATTAGAAATTTAATGGAGCACAAAAATCTGGAGACTTGGCATGGAGTCATGATATGGTCCCTAGAGGATGTGGTAAAAACTTGAGAATATTTTGCAAAAGTTTTCATGTAGGATGCTTACAACCCGCACCATCTCCGATGAAGAAACTATTTTTCGAGAAGGAACAAACAGGTTTGTATGTGAAGCAATAACTGCTTCCATGATTGTCCTTGAAACTCATTCCAATCTCAACAAACATTGCGTGGCATGTAAAAATTTAGTTTTCTGTGTCCGTTATCTATATTTAATCTATTACGGGCATTTATTTTCATTAAATACATAGAAATTTATTTAATGTCTTCAAGATAGCAAATAACCCATAACAAGTGTCACACATTAGAGCATCTACATCCGCAATTTTTGAATCTGACCCCTTATATGTCCACGGACGTGTTCGAGCGCATCGGCGGACCGGTGCCGGTCATCCCTCATTTGTCCGGTGCAGCAACACACTCCACATGTGCAAACCCCTATTTACATACTACTCCATGCAACTAAAATTCATCCTCATCATCATACATAGGTAAAACGAGCTCCATTGGAATAAAAACTATCCATGTTCTACTCATCATGAGAGATGTAGATGACTCCCATGCCAGACGGACCGGCCTCGTGGTCATTTGTGGCGGGGCACAGCTCCGATTTCTTTTACTCATGGTCTTCTTTTAGTTTCGTGAAGATTATCTTCCACCTCATGCCAGCGAGGTGGATACGACAATGGTTCATCGCCACCTCCTGCTCTGAGTGGATCGAGTCGAGGATGGCGGCTTGTTCTGCCTCAAACTGCACTACTGCCTTTATGGCTTTGGCGTGTTGTAACACCGCATTCGCCTCCTCCATTCCAAAGACACCGGGCTCAACCTCCATGTCCACGCCTCCTCCAAGGTATCCTACAGACCCTCCTCCTCCTTCGACACCTCCTCCTCTCATGGCACTACCTCCTCCTCCTTCTCCATTACCTCCTCCTACCATGCCACAATTTGAGAAGAATGATTTTATCTTTGGCGGCACGAACCTCGGTGGCGGTCTCCACGGCTTTGGCATGTTGGAACCCTGCCTTTACCTCCTCCATGCCAAAATCGTTGGGCTCAACCTCCATACCATGCCTACTCCTCCATATACTATAGACCCACCTCCTCCTTCTGCAGCTCCTCCTCCCATGGAACTTCCTCCTCTTCCTTCTCTGTTACCTCCCCCTACTACACCACAATTTGAAAAGCATCGCGTGCCTCCTCGGCAGCAAGAATCTCGGTGGTAGTCTATACTCGACACTTGGTTGTGATCACTTTATAGTAAATTATCCTTTTCCATACCATAGCAGACGCCAAGCTCACTTTGGAAAGGGAATGGGAGGTGGAAGCTATGGCGGTGCAGACTAGATGGATAGGAGGGGGATGTACGCGACTAGGGTTACCTTCGTCGCCCGTCTTAAATAGCCTACTTTGGTCCTGCGGGTAGTGCACTAGATTGACGACATGAATGTGTCCTGACCAAATAGAAGGACGAACCCAGGGGACTAATGGGTTTTTGCACATGCCCCACCCATTAGTCCGACGTGGCGGATGCCTTCGGCCACACCTAAGCGTTCCCATATCTGCCTCACATATGGGATGGATATGAGGGATGTCAGATGACCCATACATTTGGGCTGGGTGTGTGGGGGTAGTTGAGTGGCGGTTTTGTGGCCGGGTTGTGTCCCAGCTATCCACCCAGACGTTTAGGGGGATCTTGAGGAGTTCAGTTGTAGAAGATCTTAGATGGAAGTTCCAATGATGTAAATTTAATGTAGAAAAACTGAAGCATAAGCCTAAAGCTAAAACACTAAAACCCAAACATTCCAAAAAACTGGCAAAAACACTAGTTGTGGGCCAGCCAAAATGCACGCCGCTGGTACTTTCTGTTGGAAATATGCCGTAGAGGCAATAATAAAATGGTTATTATGATATTTCCTTGTTCATGATAATTGTCTATTGTTCATGCTATAATTGTGTTATCTGGAAATTGTAATACATGTGTGAATACATAGACCACAACATGTCCCTAGTGAGACTCTAGTTGACTAGCTCGTTGATCAATTGATGGTTACGGGTTCCTAACCGTGGACATCAGCTGTCATTGATAACGGGATCACATCATTGGGAGAATGATGTGATGGACAAGACCCAATCCTGAGCATAGCACAAGATCGTGTAGTTCATTTGCTAGAGCTTTTCTAATGTCAAGTATCATTTCCTTAGACCATGAGATCGTGTAACTCCCGGATACCGTAAGAGTGCTTTGGGTGTACCAAATGTCACAACATAACTGGGTGGCTATAAAGATATACTACAGGTATCTCCGAAAGTGTCTGTTGGGTTGACACGGATCGAGACTGGGATTTGTCACTCCGTATGACGGAGAGGTATCTCTGGGCCCACTCGGTAATGCATCATCATAATGAGCTCAAAGTGACTAAGTGGTTGGTCATGGGAGCATGCATTACGGTACGAGTAAAATGACTTGCCGGTAACAAGATTGAACGAGGTATTGGGATACCGACGATCGAATCTCGGGCAAGTAACGTACCGATTGACAAAGGGAATTGTATATGGGATTACTTGAATCCTCGACATCGTGGTTCATTCGATGAGATCATCGTGGAACATGTGGGAGCCAACATGGGTATCCAGATCCTGCTATTGGGTATTGACCGGAGAGTCGTCTCGGTCATGTCTGAGTGTCTCCCGAACCCGTAGGGTCTACACACTTAAGGTTCAGTGACGCTAGGGTTGTAGAGATACTAGTATGCGGTAACCCGAAAGTTTTTCCGAGTCCCGGATGAGATCCCGGACGTCACGAGGAGTTCCGGAATGGTTCGGAGGTGAAGATTTATATATAGGAAGTCCAGTTTCGGCCACCGGGAAAGTTCGGGGGTCGCCGGTATTGTACCGGGACCACCGGAAGGGTCCCGGGGGTCCACCGGGTGGGGCCACCTATCCCGGAGGGCCACATGGGCTGAAGTGGGAGGGGAACCAGCCCCTGGTGGGCTGGTGCGCCCCCCTTGGGCCTCCCCTGCACCTAGGGTTGGAAACCCTAGGGGTGGGGGGCGCTCCACTTGGCTTGGGGGGAAAGTCCCCCCCCCCCTTGCCCCCCCCCTTGAGATTCAATCTCTAGGGGGACAGCGCCCCCCCAGGGCCCCTAAATAAAGAGGGGGGGAGGGAGGGCTGTGCACCCTAGTCCCTGGCGCCTCCCTCTCCCCTCGTAACACCTCTCCCTCTCGCTGAGCTTGGCGAAGCCCTGCCGAGATCGCCGCTGCTTCCACCACCATGCCGTCGTGGTGCTGGATCTCCATCAACCTCTCCCTTCCCCTTGCAGGATCAAGAATGAGGAGAAGTCTTCCCCAATCGTACGTGTGTTGAATGCGGAGGTGCCGTCCGTTCGGCGCTAGGATCATCGGTGATTTGGATCACGACGAGTACGACTCCCTCAACCCCGTTCTCTTGAACGCTTTCGCTCGCGATCTACAAGGGTATGTAGATGCACTCATCTCTCTCGTTGCTAGATAACTCCATAGATTGATATTGGTGAAGCGTAGAAATTTTTTATTTTCTGCAACATTCCCCAACAGTGGCATCATGAGATAGGTTTATGCGTAGTTTCTTTGCACGAGTAGAACACAATTTTGTTGTGGGTGTAGATGTTGTCAATTTACTTGCCACTACTAGTCTTATCTTGTTTCGGCGGCATCGTGGGATGAAGCGGCCCGGACTGACCTTACACATACGCTTACGTGAGACAGGTTCCGCCGACTGACATGCACTAGTTGCATAAGGTGGCTAGCGGGTGTTTGTCTGTCCCACTTTAGTCGGATCGGATTCGATGAAGAGGGTCCTTATGAAGGGTAAATAGAAATTGGCATATCACGTTGTGGTTTTGGCATAGGTAAGAAACGTTCTTGCTAGAACCCTATTGCAGCCACGTAAAATATGCAACAACAATTAGAGGACGTCTAACTTGTTTTTGCAGCATATGCCTTGTGATGTGATATGGCCAAAAGGATGTGATGAATGATATATATGTGATGTATGAGATTGATCATGTTCTTGTAATAGGAATCACGACTTGCATGTCGATGAGTATGACAACCGGCAGGAGCCATAGGAGTTGTCTTAATTATTGTATGACCTGCGTGTCATTGAATAACGCCATGCAATTACTTTACTTCTTTGCTAAACTGTTAGCCATAGTAGTAGAAGTAATAGTTGGCGAACAACTTCATGGAGACACGATGATGGAGATCATGGTGTCATGTCGGAGACAATGATGATCATGGCGCCCCGAAGATGGAGATCAAAGGAGCAAAATGATATTGGCCATATCATGTCACTATTTGATTGCATGCGATGTTTATCACGTTTTTGCATCTTATTTGCTTAGACGACTGTAGTAAATAAGATGATCCCTCATAACAATTTCAAGAAAGTGTTCCCCCTAACTGTGCGCCGTTGCGAAAGTTCGTTGTTTCGAAGCACCACGTGATGATCGGGTGTGATAGATTCTAAAATTCACATACAACGGGTGTAAGCTAGATTTACACATGCAAAACACTTAGGTTGACTTGATGAGCCTAGCATGTACAGACATGGCCTCGGAACACAAGAGACCGAAAGGTCGAACATGAGTCGTATAGAAGATACGATCAACATGGAGATGTTCACCGATGAGGACTAGTCTGTCTCACGTGATGATCGGACACGGCCTAGTTGACTTGGATCATGTATCATTTAGATGACTAGAGGGATGTCTATCTCAGTGGCAGTTCATTAAATAATTTGATTAGATGAACTTAATTATCATGAACTTAGTCTAAAAACTTTTGCAAAATGTCTTGTAGATAAAATGGCCAACGCTCATGTCAACCTCAACTTCAACGCGTTCCTAGAGAAAACCAAGCTGAAAGACGATGCTAGCAACTATACGGACTGGGTCCGGAACTTGAGGATCATCCTCATAACTGCCGAGAAAGCATATGTCCTAGAAGCACCGCTAGGTGACGCACCCGCCCCAGCAAACCAAGACGTTATGAATGAAGGAAATATGCCCTAGAGGCAATAATAAAGTTATTATTTATTTCCTCATATCATGATAAATGTTTATTATTCATGCTAGAATTGTATTAACCGGAAACATGATACACGTGTGAATACAAAGACAAACATAAAGTCACTAGTATGCCTCTACTTGACTAGCTCATTAATCAAAGATGGTTATGTTTCCTAACCATAGACATGTGATGTCATTTGATTAATGGGATCACATCATTAGGAGAATGATGTGATTGACATGACCCATTCTGTTAGCCTAGCACTTGATCGTTTAGTATGTTGCTATTGCTTTCTTCATGACTTATACAAAGTTCCTGCAACTATGAGATTGTGCAACTCACGTTTACCGGAAGAACACTTTGTGTGCTACCAAACGTCACAACGTAACTGGGTGATTATAAAGGTGCTCTACAGGTGTTTCCGAAGGTACATGTTGGGTTGGCATAATTCGAGATTAGGTTTTGTCACTCCGATTGTCGGAGAGGTATCTCTGGGCCCTCTCGGTAATACTCATCACCTAAGCCTTGCAAGCATTGTAACTAATGAGTTAGTTATAAGATGATGTGTTACAGAACGAGTAAAGAGACTTGCCGGTAACGAGATTGAACTAGGTATTGGATACCGATGATCAAATCTCGGGCAAGTAACATACCGATGACAAAGGGAACAACGTATGTTGTTATGCGGTTTGACCGATAAAGATCTTCGTAGAATATGTAGGAACCAATATGGGCATCCAGGTTCCGCTATTGGTTATTAACCGAGAATAGTTCTAGGTCATGTCTACATAGTTCTCGAACCCGTAGGGTCCGCACGCTTAACATTACGATGACAGTTTTATTATGAGTTTACAAGTTTTGATGTACCGAAGTTTGTTCGGAGTCCCGGATGTGATCACGGACATGACGAGGAGTCTCGAAATGGTCGAGACATAAAGATTGATATATTGGACGACTATATTCAGACACCGGAAGTGTTCCGGGTGATTTCGGAGAAAACCGGAGTGCCGGAGGGTTACCGGAACCCCCCCCCCCCCCGAAGAGTTAATGGGCCACATGGGCCTTGGAGGGAAGAGAGAGGGGCGGCCAGGAAGGGCCGCGCGCCCCCTCTCCCTCTGGTCCGAATTGGACTAGGAGGGGGGGCGGCGCCTCCCTCTTTCCTTCCCTCCTTTCCTACTCCTACTAGGAGGAGGACTCCTCCTCCTGGCGCGCCCAACAAGGGCCGGCCGGCCTCCCCCCTCCCTCCTTTATATACGGGGGCAGGGGCACCCCATAGACACACAAGTTGATCTACGGATCGTTCCTTAGCCGTGTGCGGTGCCCCCCTCCACCATATTCCACCTCGGTCATATCGTCGCGGAGTTTAGGCGAAGCCCTGTGCCGGTAGAACATCATCATCGTCACCATGCCGTCGTGCTGACGGAACTCATCCCCGAAGCTTTGCTGGATCGGAGCCCGGGGATCGTCATCGAGCTGAACGTGTGCTGAACTCGGAGGTGCCGTACGTTCGGTGCTTGGATCGGTCGAATCGTGAAGACGTACGACTACATCAACCGCGTTGTCATAATGCTTCCGCTTACGGTCTACGAGGGTACGTGGACTACACTCTCCCCTCTCGTTGCTATGCCATCACCATGATCTTGCGTGTGCGTAGGAAATTTTTTGAAATTACTACGTTCCCCAACAGTGGCATCCGAGCCTAGGTTTTATGCGTTGATGTTATATGCACGAGTAGAACACAAGTGAGTTGTGGGTGATACAAGTCATACTGCTTACCAGCATGTCATACTTTGGCTCAGCGGTATTGTGAGATGAAGCGGCCCGGACCGACATTACGCGTACGCTTACGCGAGACTGGTTTCACCGTTACGAGCACTCGTGCTTAAAGGTGGCTGGCGGGTGTCTGTCTCTCTCACTTTAGCTGAATCGAGTGTGGCTACGCCCGGTCCTTGCGAAGGTTAAAACAGCACCAACTTGACAAACTATCATTGTGGTTTTTGATGCGCAGGTAAGAACGGTTCTTGCTAAGCCCGTAGCAGCCACGTAAAATTTGCAACAACAAAGTAGAAGACGTCTAACTTGTTTTTGCAGGGCATGTTGTGATGTGATATGGTCAAGACGTGATGCTATATTTTATTGTATGAGATGATCATGTTTTGTAACCGAAGTTATCGGCAACTGGCAGGAGCCATATGGTTGTCGCTTTATTGTATGAAATGCAAACGCCCTGTAATTGCTTTACTTTATCACTAAGCGGTAGCGATAGTCGTAGAAGCAATAGTTAGCGAGACGACAACGATGCTATGATGAAGATCAAGGTGTCGCGCCGGTGACGATGGTGATCATGACGGTGCTTCGGAGATGGAGATCACAAGCACAAGATGATGATGGCCATATCATATCACTTATATTGATTGCATGTGATGTTAATCCTTTATGCATCTTATCTTGCTTTGATTGACGGTAGCATTTTTAAGATGATCTCTCACTAAACTTATCAAGAAGTGTTCTCCCTGAGTATGCACCGTTGCCAAAGTTCGTCGTGCCCAGACACCACGTGATGATCGGGTGTGATAAGCTCTATGTCCATCTACAACGGGTGCAAGCCAGTTTTGCACACGCAGAATACTCAGGTTAAACTTGACGAGCCTAGCATATGCAGATATGGCCTCGGAACACGGAGACCGAAAGGTCGAGCGTGAATCATATAGTAGATATGATCAACATAGTGATGTTCACCATTGAAAAGTACTCCATCTCACGTGATGATCGATTATGGTTTAGTTGATTTGGATCACGTGATCACTTAGATGACTAGAGAGATGTCTGTCTAAGTGGGAGTTCTTAAGTAATATGATTAATTGAACTTAAATTTATCATGAACTTAGTCCTGGTAGTATTTTGCAAATTATGTTGTAGATCAATAGCTTGCATTGTTGCTTTCATATGTTTATTTTGATATGTTCCTAGAGAAAATTGTGTTGAAAGATGTTAGTAGCAATGATGCGGATTGGATCCGTATCTGAGGTTTATCCTCATTGCTGCATAGAAGAATTATGTCCTTAATGTACCGCTAGGTGACAGACCTATTGCAGGAGCAGACGTAGACGTTATGAACGTTTGGCTAGCTCAATATGATGACTACTTGATAGTTTAGTGCACCATGCTTAACGACTTAGAATCGGGACTTCAAAAACGTTTTGAACGTCATGGACCATATGAGATGTTCCAGGAGTTGAAGTTAAATTTTCAAGCAAATACCCGAGTTGAGAGATATGAAGTCTCCAACAAGTTCTATAGCTAAAAGATGGAGGAGAATCGCTCAACTAGTGAGCATGTGCTCAGATTGTCTGGGTACTACAATCGCTTGAATCAAGTGGGAGTTAATCTTCAAGATAAGATAGTGATTGACAGAATTCTCTAGTCACCACCACCAAGTTAGTAGAACTTCGTGATGAACTATAATGCAAGGGATGACGAAAACGATTCCCGACTCTTCGTGATACTGAAATCGACGAAGGTAGAAATCAAGAAGAGCATCAAGTGTTGATGATTGACAAGACCACTAGTTTCAAGAAAAGGGCAAAGGGAAAGAAAGGACACTTCAAGCAGAATGGCAAGCAAGTTGTCACTCCCGCGAAGAAGCCCAAAGCTGGACCAAAGCCTGAAACTGAGTGATTATACTGCAAAGGAAATGGTCACTAGAAGCGGAAATGCCTTGAATATTTGGTGGATAAGAAGGATGGCAAAGTGAACAAGGGTATATTTGATATACATGTTATTGATGTGTACCTTACTAGTGTTTATAGTATCCCCTGAGTATTTGATACTTGTTTGGTTGCTAAGATTAGTAACTCGAAACAGGAGTTACAGAATAAACAGAAACTAGTTGAGGGTGAAGTGACGATGTGTGTTGGAAGTGGTTCCAAGATTGATATGATCATCATCGCACACTCCCTATACTTTCGAGATTAGTGTTGAACCTAAATAAATGTTATTTGGTGTTTGCATTGAGCATGAATATGATTTGATCATGTTTATTGCAATACGTTATTCATTTAAAATCAGAGAATAATTGTTGTTCTGTTTAAATGAATAAAACCTATGATGGTCATACACCCAATGAAAATAGTTTGTTGGATCTCGATCGTAGTGATACACATATTCATAATATTGATGCCAAAAGATGCAAAGTTGATAATGATAGTGCAACTTATTTGTGGCACTGCCGTTTGGGTCATATCGGTGTAAAGCGCATGAAGAAACTCCATAAAGATGGATTTTCGGAATCACTTGGTTATGAATCATTTGATGCTTGCGAACCGTGCCTTTTGGGCAAGATGACTAAAACTCCGTTCTCCGGAACAATGGAACAAGCTACTGACTTATTGGAAATAATACATACCGATGTATGCGATCCAATGAGTGTTGATGCTCGTGGCAAGTATCGTTATTTTCTAACCTTCACAAAATGATTTGAGCAGATATGGGTATATCTACTTGATGAAACATAAGTCTGAAATAATTGAAAGGTTCAAAGAATTTCAGAGTGAAGTGGAAAAATCATCGTAACAAGAAAATAAAGTTTCTACGATCTAATCTCGGAGACGAATATTTGAGTTACGAGTTTGGTCTTCAATTAAAACTATGTGGAATAGTTTCACAGCTCACGCCACCTGGAACACCACAACGTTATGGTGTGTCCGAACGTCGTAACCACACTTTATTGGATATGGTGCGATCTATGATGTCTCTTACTGATTTACCATTATCTTTTTGGGGTTATGCATTAGAGACAGCTGCATTCACGTTAAAAGGGCACCATCTAAATCCGTTGAGACGAAACCGTATGAACTATGGTTTAGCAGTAAACCTAAGCTGTCGTTTCTTAAAGTTTGGAGTTGTGATGCTTATATGAAAAAGGTTTTCAACCTGATAAGCTCGAACCCAAATCGGAGAAGTGCGTCTTCATAGAATACCCAAAGGTAACTATTGGGTACACCTTCTATCACAGATCCGAAAGCAAGATTCGTTGCTAAGATGGATCCTTTCTAGAGAAGGAGTTTCTCTCGAAAGAAGTGAGTGGGAGGAAAGTAGAACTTGATAAGGTAATTGTACCTTCTCCCAATTGGAAAGTAGTTCATCACAGAAATCAGTTCCAGTGATGCCTACACCGATTAGTGAGGAAGTTAATGATGATGATCATGAAGCTTCACATCAAGTTACTACCGAACCTCGTAGGTCTTCCAGAATAAGATCCGCACCAAAGTGGTACGGTAATCCCGTTCTAGAAGTCATGTTACTAGACCATGATGAACCTACGAACTATGAGGAAGCGATGATGAGCCCAGATTCCGCGAAATGGCTTGAGGCCATGAAATCTGAGATAGGATCCATGTATGAGAACAAAGTATGGACTTTGATTGACTTGCTCGATGATCAGCAAGCCATGTTAAATAAATGGATCTTCAAGAGGAAGACGGACACTGATAGTAGTGTTACTATCTACAAAGCTCGACTTGTCACAAAAAGGTTTTCAACAAGTTCAAGGTGTTGACTACAATGAGATTTTCTCAACTGTAGCGATGCTTAAGTCTGTCCGAATCATGTTAGCAATTGCCACATTTTATGAAATCTGGCAAATGGATGACAAAATTGCATTCCTTAATGGTTTTCTTAAAGAAGAGTTGAATATGATGCAACCAGAAGGTTTTGTCAATCCTAAAGGTGCTAACAAATTGTGCAAGCTCCAGCGATCCATCTATGGACTGGTGCAAGCATCTCGGAGTTGGAATATATGCTTTGATGAGTTGATCAAAGCATATGGTTTTATACAGACTTTTGAAGAAGCCTGTATTTACAAGAAAGTGAGTGGGAGCTCCGTAGCATTTCTAATATTATATGTGGATGACATATTGTTAATTGGAAATGATATGGAAATTCTGGATAGCATGAAAGGATACTTGAATAAGAGTTTTTCAAAGCAAGACCTCGGTGAAGCTGCTTACACATTGAGCATCACGATCTATATAGATAGATCAAGACGCTTGATAAGATTTTTCAATGAGTACATACCTTGATAAATTTTTGAAATAGTTTAAAATGGAACAGTCAAAGAAGGAGTTCTTGCCTGTGTTACAAGGTGTGAAGTTGAGTAAGACTCAAGACCCGACCATTGCAGAAAATAGAAAGAGAATGAAAAGTCATTCCCTATGCCTCAGTCATAGGTTCTATAAAGTATGCTATGCTGTGAACCAGACCTATTGTATACCTTGCTCTGTGTTTGGCAAAGGAATACAATTTTGATCTAATAAGTAGATCACTGGTCATGGGTCAAGAATATCCTTAGTGAGGACTAAGGAGATGTTTCTCGATTATGGAGGTGATAAAAGTGCCCGTCGTAAAAGTTACAACGATGCAAGCTTTTACACCAACCAGATGACTCTAAGTCTCAATCTGGATACATATTAAAAGTGGGAGCAATTAGCTAGAGTAGCTCCGTGCAGAGCATTGTGGACATAGAATATTTGCGAAATACATACGGCTCTGAATATGACAGACCCGTTGACTAAGCTTCTCTCACGAGCAAAACATGATCATACCTTAGTACTCTTTTGGGTGTTAATCACATAGCGATGTGAACTAGATTATTGACTCTAGTAAACCCTTTGGGTGTTGATCACATGATGATGTGAACTATGGTTATTAATCACATGCAGATGTGAATATTGGTGTTAAATCACATTACTATGTAATCTAGATTATTGACTCTAGTGCAAGTGGGAGACTGAAGGAAATATGCCCTAGAGGCAATAATAAAGTTATTATTTATTTCCTCATATCATGATAAATGTTTATTATTCATGCTAGAATTGTATTAACCGGAAACATGATACACGTGTGAATACATAGACAAACATAAAGTCACTAGTATGCCTCTACTTGACTAGCTCATTAATCAAAGATGGTTATGTTTCCTAACCATAGACATGTGTTGTAATTTGATTAATGGGATCACATCATTAGGAGAATGATGTGATTGACATGACCCATTCCGTTAGCCTAGCACTTGATCGTTTAGTATGTTGCTATTGCTTTCTTCATGACTTATACAAAGTTCCTGCAACTATGAGATTGTGCAACTCACGTTTACCGGAAGAACACTTTGTGTGCTACCAAACATCACAACGTAACTGGGTGATTATAAAGGTGCTCTACAGGTGTTTCCGAAGGTACATGTTGGGTTGGCATAATTCAAGATTAGGTTTTGTCACTCCGATTGTCGGAGAGGTATCTCTGGGCCCTCTCGGTAATACTCATCACCTAAGCCTTGCAAGCATTGTAACTAATGAGTTAGTTATAAGATGATGTGTTATAGAACGAGTAAGGAGACTTGCCGTTAACGAGATTGAACTAGGTATTGGATACCGACGATCAAATCTCGGGCAAGTAACATACCGATGACAAAGGGAACAACGTATGTTGTTATGCAGTTTGACCGATAAAGATCTTCGTAGAATATGTAGGAACCAATATGGGCATCCAGGTTCCACTATTGGTTATTGACCGAGAATAGTTCTAGGTCATGTCTACATAGTTCTCGAACCCGTAGGGTCCGCACGCTTAACGTTACGATGACAGTTTTATTATGAGTTTACAAGTTTTGATGTACCGAAGTTTGTTCGGAGTCCCGGATGTGATCACGGACATGACGAGGAGTCTCGAAATGGCCGAGACATAAAGATTGATATATTGGACGACTATATTCGGACACGGAAGTGTTCCGGGTGATTTCGGAGAAACCGGAGTGCCGGAGGGTTACCGGAACCCCCCCCCCCCTCCCGGAGAGTTAATGGGCCACATGGGCCTTGGTGGGAAGAGAGAGGGGCGGCCAGGAAGGGCCGCGCGCCCCCTCTCCCTCTGGTCCGAATTGGACTAGGAGGGGGGGGGCCCTCTTTCCTTCCCCTCCTCTCCCCCGTCCTTCCCCTCCTAGTAGGAGTAGGAAAGGAGTAGTCCTACTCCTACTAGGAGGAGGACTCCTCCTCCTGGCGCGCCCAACAAGGGCCGGCCGGCCTCCCCCTCCCTCCTTTATATACGGGGGCAGGGGGCACCCCATAGACACACAAGTTGATCTACGGATCGTTCCTTAGCCGTGTGCGGTGCCCCCCTCCACCATATTCCACCTCGGTCATATCGTCCCGGAGTTTAGGCGAAGCCCTGCACCGGTAGAACATCATCATCGTCACCACGCCGTCGTGCTGACGGAACTCATCCCCGAAGCTTTGCTGGATCGGAGCCCGGGGATCGTCATCGAGCTGAACGTGTGCTGAACTCGGAGGTGCCGTATGTTTGGTGCTTGGATCGGTCAGATCGTGAAGACGTATGACTACATCAACCGCGTTGTCATAATGCTTCCGCTTACGGTCTATGAGGGTACGTGGACCACACTCTCCCCTCTCATTGCTATGCCATCACCATGATCTTGCGTGTGCGTAGGAATTTTTTTGAAATTACTACGTTCCCCAACAATGAACGCTAAGCAGTCGCGTGTTGATGACTACTCCCTCGTTCAGTGCGGCATGCTTTACAACTTAGAACCAGGGCTCCAAAAGCGTTTTGAGCAGCACGGAGCATATGAGATGTTCCAAGAGCTGAAAATGGTTTTCCAAGCTCACGCCCGGGTCGAGAGATATGAAGCCTCCGACAAGTTCTATAGTTGTAAGATGGAGGAAAATAGTTCTGTCAGCGAGCACATACTCAAAATTTCTGGGTTGCACAACCGCTTGTCCCAGCTGGACATTAACCTCCAGGATGAGGCGGTCATTGACAGAATTCTTCAGTCGCTCCCACCTAGCTAAAAGAGCTTTGCGATGAACTACAATATGCAGGGGATGGTGAAAACTATTCCTGAGGTATTTTCAATGCTGAAATCAGCGGAGGTGGAAATCAAAAAGGAACATCAAGTGTTGATGGTCAAGAAAACCACTAGTTTCAAGAAAGGGAAGGGTAAGAAGAACTTCAAGAAGGACGGCAAGGGAGTTGCCGCACTCGGTAATCCAGTTGCCGGGAAGAAGCCAAAGCACGGTCCCAAACCTGAGACTGAGTGCTTTTATTGCAAGGGGAACGGTCACTGGAAGCGGAACTGCCCCAAGTACTTAGCGGACAAGAAGGCCGGCAACACCAAAGGTATATGTGATATACATGTTATTAATGTGTACCTTACCAGTACTCGTAGTAGCTCCTGGGTATTTGATACCGGTGCGGTTGCTCATATTTGTAACTCAAAACAGGAGTTGCGGAATAAGCGGAGACTGGCGAAGGACGAGGTGACGATGCGCGTCGGGAATGGTTCCAAGGTCGATGTGATCACCGTCGGCACGCTACCTCTACATTTACCTACAGGATTAGTTTTAAACCTCAATAATTGTTATTTAGTGCCAGCTTTGAGCATGAACATTGTATCTGGATCTCGTTTAATACGAGATGGCTACTCATTTAAATCCGAGAATAATGGTTGTTCTATTTATATGAGAGATATGTTTTATGGTCATGCCCCGCGGGTCAATGGTTTATTCTTAATGAATCTCGAACGTGATGTTACACATATTCATAGTGTGAATACCAAAAGATGTAAGGTTGATAACGATAGTCCCACATACTTGTGGCACTGCCGCTTTGGTCACATTGGTGTCAAACGCATGAAGAAGCTCCATGCTGATGGACTATTGGAGTCTCTTGATTACGAATCATTTGACACATGCGAACCATGCCTCATGGGCAAAATGACCAAGACTCCGTTCTCCGGAATAATGGAGCGAGCAACCAACTTATTGGAAATCATACATACTGATGCGTGTGGTCCAATGAGCGTTGAGGCTCGCGGAGGCTATCGTTATGTTCTCACTCTCACTGATGACTTAAGTAGATATGGGTATGTCTACTTGATGGAACACAAGTCTGAGACCTTTGAAAAGTTCAAGAAATTTCAGAATGAGGTAGAGAATCAACGTGACCGAAAGATAAAGTTCTTACGATCAGATCGTGGGGGAGAATATTTAAGTCACGAATTTGGTATGCACTTAAGGAAATGTGGAATCGTTTCACAACTCACGCCGCCTGGAACACCTCAGCATAACGGTGTGTCTGAACGTTGTAATCGTACTCTATTGGATATGGTGCAATCTATGATGTCACTCACCGATTTACCGCTATCTTTTTGGGGATACGCCTTAGAGACAGCTACATTCACTTTAAATAGGGCACCATCTAAATCCGTTGAGACGACACCGTATGAATTATGGTTTGGAAAGAAACCTAAGCTGTCGTTTCTAAAAGTTTGGGGATGCGATGCTTATGTCAAGAAACTTCAACCTGAAAAGCTCGAACCCAAGTCGGAAAAATGCGTCTTCATAGGATACCCTAAGGAAACCATTGGGTATACCTTCTACCTCAGATCCGAAGGCAAGATCTTTGTTGCCAAGAACGGGTCCTTTCTGGAGAAAGAGTTTCTCTCGAAAGAAGTAAGTGGGAGGAAAGTGGAACTTGATGAAGTACTACCTCTTGAACCGGTAAGTAGCGCAGCTCAGGGAAATGTTCCTGTGGTGCCTGCACCGACTAGAGAGAAAGTTAATGATGATGATCAAGTTACTTCGGATCAAGTTACTACTAAACTTCGTAGGTCCACAAGGACACGTTCCACACCAGTGTGGTATGGCAACCCTGTCCTGGAAATCATGTTGTTAGACAACGGTGAACCTTCGAACTATGAAGAAGCGATGGCGGGCCCAGATTCCAACAAATGGCTTGAAGCCATGCAATCCGAGATAGGATCCATGTATGAAAACAAAGTATGGACTTTGACAGACTTGCCCGATGATTGGCGAGCAATAGAAAATAAATGGATCTTTAAGAAGAAGACAAACGCGGATGGTAATGTTACCATCTATAAGGCTCGACTTGTCGCTAAGGGTTATCGACAAGTTCAAGGGGTTGACTACGATGAGACTTTCTCTCCCATAGCGAAGCTAAAGTCCGTCTGAATCATGTTAGCAATTGCCACATACTATGATTATGAGATAAGGCAAATGGACGTCAAAACGGCATTCCTTAACGGCTATCTTAAGGAAGAATTGTATATGATGTAGCCGGAAGGTTTTGTCGATCCTAAGAATGCTAACAAGGTATGCAAGCTCTAGTGATCCATCTATGGGCTGGTGCAAGCATCTCGGAGTTGGAACATTCGCTTTGATGAGATGATCAAAGCGTTTGGGTTTATGCAGACTTATGGAGAAGCCTGCGTTTACAAGAAAGTGAGTGGGAGCTCTGTAGCATTTCTCATATTATATGTGGATGACATACTTTTGATGGGAAATGATATAGAACTTTTGGACAACATAAAGGCCTACTTGAATAAGTGTTTTTCAATGAAGGACCTTGGAGAAGCTGCTTACATATTAGGCATCAAGATCTATAGAGATAGATCGAGACGCCTCATAGGTCTTTCACAAAGCACATACCTTGATAAGATATTGAAGAAGTTCAATATGGATCAGTCCAAGAAGGGGTTCTTGCCTGTGTTGCAAGGTGTGAAATTGATCTCGGCTCAATGTCCAACCACGGCAGAAGATAGAGAAAAGATGAGTGTCGTCCCCTATGCCTCGGCCATAGGGTCTATCATATATGCCATGCTGTGTACCAGACCTGATGTAAACCATGCCGTAAGTTTGGTAGGAAGGTACCAAAGTAATCCCAGCATGGAACATTGGACAGCGGTCAAGAATATCCTAAAGTACCTGAAAAGGACTAAGGATATGTTTCTCGTATATGGAGGTGACGAAGAGCTCGTCGTAAAGGGTTACGTCGACGCTAGCTTTGACACAGATCTGGATGACTCTAAGTCACAAACCGGATACGTGTACATTTGAATGGTGGGGCAGTAAGCTGGTGCAGTTGCAAGCAAAGCATCGTGGCGGGATCTACATGTGAAGCGGAGTACATGGCAGCCTCAGAGGCAGCACATGAAGCAATCTGGCTGAAGGAATTCATTACCAACCTAGGAGTTATTCCCAATGCGTCGGGGCCGGTGACTCTCTTCTGTGACAACACTGGAGCCATTGCCCTTGCCAAGGAGCCCAGGTTTCACAAGAATACCAGACACATCAAGCGTCGCTTCAACTCCATTCGTAAAAATGTTCAAGATGGAGACATAGATATTTGCAAAGTGCATACGGATCTGAATGTCGCAGATCCGTTAACTAAACCTCTTCCGCGAGCAAAACATGATCAACACCAGAACTCTATGGGTGTTCGATTCATCACAATGTAACTAGATTATTGACTCTAGTGCAAGTGGGAGACTGTTGGAAATATGTCCTAGAGGCAATACTAAAATGGTTATTATTATATTTCCTTTTTCATGATAATTGTCTATTGTTCATGCTATAATTGTGTTATCCGGAAATCGTAATACATGTGTGAATACATAGACCACAACATGTCCCTAGTGAGCCTCTAGTTGACTAGCTCGTTGATCAATTGATGGTTACGGTTTCCTAACCATGGACATCGGATGTCATTGATAATGGGATCACATCATTGGGAGAATGATGTGATGGACAAGACCCAATCCTGAGCATAGCACAAGATCGTGTAGTTCATTTGCTAGAGCTTTTCTAATGTCAAGTATCATTTCCTTAGACCATGAGATCGTGTAACTCCCGGATACCGTAAGAGTGCTTTGGGTGTACCAAACGTCACAACGTAACCGGGTGGCTATAAAGGTATACTACAGGTATCTCCGAAAGTGTCAGTTGGGTTGACACGGATCGAGACTGGGATTTGTCACTCCGTATGACGGAGAGGTGTCTCTGGGCCCACTCGGTAATGCATCATCATAATGAGCTCAAAGTGACTAAGTGGTTGGTCACGGGATCATGCATTACGGTACGAGTAAAGTGACTTGCCGGTAATGACATTGAACGAGGTATTGGGATACCGACGATCGAATCTCGGGCAAGTAACGTACCGATTGACAAAGGGAATTATATACGGGATTACTTGAATCCTCGACATCGTGGTTCATTCGATGAGATCATCGTGGAACATGTGGGAGCCAATATGGGTATCCAGATCCCACTGTTGGTTATTGACCGGAGAGTCATCTCGGTCATGTCTGCGTGTCTCCCGAACCCGTAGGGTCTACACACTTAAGGTTCAATGATGCTAGGGTTGTAGAGATACTAGTGTGCGGTAACCCGAAAGTTGTTTGGAGTCCCGGATGAGATCCCGGACGTCACGAGGAGTTCCGGAATGGTCCGGAGGTGAAGATTTATATATACGAAGTCCAGCTTCGGCCACCGGGAAAGTTCGGGGGTCACCGGTATTATACCGTGACCACCCGAAGGGTCCCAGGGGTCCACCGGGTGGGGCCACCTATCCTGGAGGGCAACATGGGCTTAAGTGGAGGGGAACCAACCCCTGGTGGGCTGGTGCGCCCCCCTTGGGCCTCCCCTGCGCCTAGGGTTGGAAACCCTAGGGGTGGGGGGCGCCCCACTTGGCTTGTGGGGCAAGTCCCCCCCCCCTTGGCCGCCCCCCCCTCCCTTGAGATTCAATCTCTAGGGGGGTCGGCGCCCCCCAAGGCCCCTATATAAAGAGGAGGGAGGGAGGGCTGCGCACCCTAGTCCCTGGCGCCTCCCTCTCCCCTCGTAACACCTCTCCCTCTCACTGAGCTTGGCGAAGCCCTGCCGAGATCGCCGCTGCTTTCACCACCACACCGTCGTGCTGCTGGATCTCCATCAACCTCTCCCTTCCCCTTGCTGGATCAAGAAGGAGGATACGTCTTCCCCAACCATACGTGTTTTGAACGCGGAGGTGCCGTCCGTTCGGCGCTAGGATCATCGGTGATTTGGATCACGACGAGTACGACTCCCTCAACCCCGTTCTCTTGAACACTTCCGCTCGTGATCTACAAGGGTATGTAGATTCACTCATCTCTCTCGTTGCTAGATAACTCCATAGATTGATCTTGGTGAAGCGTAGAATTGTTTTATTTTCTGCAACGTTCCCCAACACTTTCCATAAGTCATCTCAAATTACCATTGGAGACCACAAAGGTCGTGACCGCCACTGATACTTCAGTTACTAGTGGCAGGCTGCAATCTGTGTTGGCCACTAGTATTTTCATCCAGAAAAGCCATGGGCCAAAATATGAGTGTCGGGCACATTTGCGGGCCCAAAGTCACGTCCGCCACTAGTACTTAAGTTGCAACTGGCGGGGCATCAATCCATGCAAGTGACTACTTCCTTTGGTGAATTGGAAATGGTCAGAAAGGATTATGTCCTTTTTTTCCACAAAGGTGACCCTGAGTTATCGAACCCACGGGAGGATGATGCCCTTTAAGCTAGGATCTCAAGCAAGCTTTTGTTAAAGAAATAATTCTAGATTTTGAGCGGATCGAAATCAAACAACTGCCAACAGACACTTATAATAAAAAAGCAGGCATAGGTATGTGGTCTTAATGCTTACAACCATATATTTGTATTAGGATTAGATATGTTCTTAATTTGTGCTCTAGAAGTCACCCATCAAGATGTGTCCAAATTACGTCTTGACCGGCACGCGTCCTGCATCAAGAGTTAGTTGTCCAACCGAAGTCTCTATCCGTCACGCGGGGTTCTCTCAATAATTAAGATTGCTATAATAGGACAAAAGCACCGGGCATTTATGACTACACGTCTTGTGCCCCAGAGATAGGATCCGTGTTACTGCACAAAACCATTCTGTCACTGGTAATAACACTTAATGGTCTCCTTGCCCTTAGCCTCTTCGTGGCTCGTACTACATGATCTTGGGTACCTACAGGGATGAAGAACATGCGAACGAGACAAGAGACAACTATGGAACCATTTTATTTCACACATACGAGATGTTAATTCAAATCCCTTCACTAGTAGAAAAGGGGGCAATGGTCCAGGCCGGGTCAGCCCATTAGTCCCGGTTCAATCCAGAACCGGGACCAATGGGGGCATTGGACCCGGTTCGTGAGCCCCGGGGGTCGGCCGGGCCACGTGGGCCATTGGTCCCGGTTCGACTGGACCTATTGGTCCCGGTTGGTGGGACGAACTGGGACCAATGGGCCTCGCTCCTGGCCCACCACTATTGGTCCCGGTTGGAGGCATGAACCGGGACCAAAGGATGCCCTTTAGTCCCGGTTCGTGGCACGAACCGGGACCAATTAGTTGCCTATATATACCCCTTGCCCGCAAATAGAGCACTCCCAGTGCTCTGTTTTTTGTGGCCGGAGAGGGGAGAGCTTTGTGGTGCTCTAGCTCACCTCCTATGCACACGAGGTATTCGATGGAATTCCCGAGCCACACTACTTAAGCTTTCTCCTCTCCGAGCTCGACCTCCAAGATCCATTTTCCTCAATATTTGTCTAGGTTTAGCGGTCCGTCACGTCCCGTCCCCGTCTTCAACGCCGTCGATCGCCCGCGCCGATCTCGTCACCGGCACCACCGTGGTGAGCCTCTTGTTCTTATCTTCTTTCTGAAAGGAAAAAAAATTCTTACTTGTATGTTTATATAGGTACTTGTATAATTTTCTTACTTTTATTATTGCATCTTATATAGTGTGATGGTTTTGGTATCCGCCCCCGTCGGCCCTCGTCCTGTCTATGATTCGGTTGTGGTATATATTATCTTTTCATAACTATTGGTTCATTTATTGTTTATGACAATTATGCTGACCAACGTGACATAGATTTTATTTATCTAGGAGGTTGTTGAACCGGAAATTCCAACCGACCCTATTGTCGAGAGGTTAAATTTAGTTGAAGAAGAAAACAATTTGTTGAAGGAAAAAATTAGAAAAATTGAGGAGGAGGAGATGATATTGGAGTTGCATGTTGCGGATGTCGTCGATGATCACAAGATCAAGATGGATGCAATGCGCTTGAAGATTAGAAAGATTAGAAAATATGCCATTCATACCGAGGCTTGGTATCATTATGCCGTTGGATCAGTTGTTACATTGGTTGCGATTATGATCGCATTTGTTTTTGCATTGAAATTTTTTACATAGTTTCAGTGTATGGTTTAATTAATTTAGATGCTCTGTAGAGCTTTATGTTGTTAGATGAGAACTATGTTTGTACTTTGGTTTTAATGTGATGATGAACTTCTATTAATTTGTTCACTTAATTATCTATTCATGACATTCTGTAATGATTTTTGACACACTTAATTATATATAATGCACGCAGATGAACCAGCAATGGATGTACGGTTCAAGACACACCTCTGAGTACATTAAGGGCGTGCGTGATTTTCTCGAAGTGGCTGAGGCAAACAAGCAGAATGGTTTTATTTGTTGTCCATGCCCTATATGTGGGAATACGAAGTCTTACTCTGACCGGAAAATCCTCCACGCCCACCTGCTTTACAAGGGTTTCATGCCACACTATAATGTTTGGACGAGGCACGGAGAAATAGGGGTTATGATGGAAGACGGCGAAGAAGAAGAGTACGATGACAACTATGTGCCCCCTGAATATGGTGATGCTACTGAACATCAAGAGGAACCAGATGATGTGCACGATGATGCTGCAATGGGCGAAGCTGCTGAAGATCAAGAGGAACCAGACGATGTGCCCGATGATGATGATCTCCGCCGGGTCATTGTCGATGCAAGGACGCAATGCGAAAGTCAAAAGGAGAAGCTGAAGTTCGATCGCATGTTAGAGGACCACAAAAAAAGGGTTGTACCCCAATTGCGAAGATGGCAACACAAAGCTCGGTACCGTACTGGAATTGCTGCAGTGGAAGACAGAGAATGTTGTGCCTGACAAAGGATTTGAGAAGCTACTGAAAATATTGAAGAAGAAGCTTCCAAAGGATAACAAATTGCCCGATAGTACATACGCAGCAAAGAAGGTCGTATGCCCTCTAGGACTGGAGGTGCGGAAGATACATGCATGCCCTAATGACTGCATCCTCTTCTGCGGTGCGTACAAGGATCTGAACGCATGCCCGGTATGCGGTGCATTACGGTATAAGATCAGACGAGATGACCCTGGTGATGTTGACGGCGAGCCCCCCAGGAAGAGGGTTCCTGCGAAGGTGATGTGGTATGCTCCTATAATACCACGGTTGAAACGTCTGTTCAGAAATGGAGAGCATGCCAAGTTGATGCGATGGCACAGTGAGGACCGTAAGAAAGACAGGAAGTTGAGAGCACCCGCTGACGGGTCGCAGTGGAGAACAATCGAGAGAAAGTACTGGGATGAGTTTGCAAGTGACCCAAGGAATGTATGGTTTTCTTTAAGCGCGGATGGCATTAATCCTTTCAAGGAGCAGAGCAGCAAACACAGCACCTGGCCCGTGACTCTATGTATGTATAACCTTTCTCCTTGGATGTGCATGAAGCGGAAGTTCATTATGATGCCAGTTCTCATCCAAGGCCCTAAGCAACCCGACAACGACATTGATGGGTACCTAAGGCCATTAGTTGAAGAACTTTTACAGCTGTGGAATGGAAATGGTGTGCGTACATGGGATGAGCACAAAAAACAGGAATTTAACCTAAAGGCGTTGTTGTTCGTGACCATCAACGATTGGCCCGCTCTCAGTAACCTTTCCTGACAGACAAACAAGGGATACCACGCATGCACTCACTGTTTACTTGACAGCGATAGTATATACCTGGCAACCTGCAGGAAGAATGTGTACCTGGGCCATCGTCGATTTCTTCCGACCAACCATCAATGTAGAAAGAAAGGCAAGCATTTCAAAGGCGAGGCAGATCACCGGAAGAAGCCCTCCATGCGTACCGGTGATCACGTACTTGCTATGGTCAATGATTTACACGTAATCTTTGGAAAGGGTCCCGGCGGACTAGCTGTTCCGAGTGAAGCTGGGGGACACGCACCCATGTGAAGAAGAAATCTATATTTTGGGACCTACCCTACTGGAAAGACCTAGAGGTCCGCTCTTCGATCGACGTGATGCACGTGACAAAGAACCTTTGCGTGAACCTGCTAGGCTTCTTGGGCGTGTATGGGAAGACAAAAGATACAGCTGAGGCACGGGAGGACCTACAACGTTTGCACAAAAAAGACGGCATGCCTCCAAAGCAGTATGAAGGTCCTGCCAGCTATGCTCTTACCAAAGAAGAGAAGGAAATCTTCTTTGAATGCCTGCTTAGTATGAAGGTCCCGACTGGCTTCTCGTCGAATATAAAAGGAATAATAAATATGGCAGAGAAAAAGTTTCAGAACCTAAAGTCTCATGACTGCCACGTGATTATGATGCAACTGCTTCCGGTTGCATTGAGGGGGCTTCTATCGGAAAACGTCCGATTAGCCATTGTGAAGCTATGTGCATTCCTCAATGCAATCTCTTAGAATGTGATCGATCCAGAAATCATACCAAGGCTAAGGAGTGATGTGGTGCAATGTCTTGTCAGTTTCGAGCTGGTGTTCCCACCATCCTTCTTCAATATCATGACGCACGTCCTAGTTCATCTAGTTGACGAGATTGTCATTCTAGGCCCCGTATTTCTACACAATATGTACCCCTTTGAGAGGTTCATGGGAGTCCTAAAGAAATATGTCGGTAACCGCGCTAGGCCAGAAGGAAGCATATCCATGGGCCATCAAACAGATGATGCCATCGGGTTTTGTGTTGACTTCATTCCTGGCCTTAAGAAGATAGGTCTCCCTAAATCGCGGCATGAGGGGAGACTGACTAGAAAAGGCACGCTTGGAAGGGACTCAATAATATGCAGGGACGGATATTCTTGGTCTCAAGCACACTACACAGTTCTACAAAACTCTACCTTGGTGACCCCGTATGTCGATGAACACAAGAACAGTATGCGCTCCAAACACCTGGAGCAATGCGACGACTGGATTACATGTGAACACATCAGGACTTTCAGCAGTTGGTTGGAAGCACGTATCAGAGGTGACAACACTATTTGTGATGAGCTGTACTTGTTGTCCAGGGGACCATCTTTGACTGTATTGATTTGGAAAGGATACAAGATAAACGGGAATACATTTTACACGATTGACCAAGATCAAAAGAGCACCAACCAAAACAGCGGTGTCCGCTTTGATGCAACAACCGAGATGGGACAGGACACATATTATGGTTACATAGTGGACATATGGGAACTTGACTACGGACATGATTTTAAGATCCCTTTGTTTAAGTGCAAATGGGTCAATCTGTCAGGAGGCGGGCTACAGGTAGACCCACAGTACGGAATGACAACAGTGGATCTGAAAAATCTTGGGTACACTGACGAACCGTTCGTCCTAGCCAATGATGTGGCACAGGTTATCTATGTGAAGGACATGTCTACCAAACCGAGAAAGAGAAAAGATAAGGAAGCGAATACATCATACGATGAGCCAAAGCGCCACATAGTTCTTTCAGGAAAAAGGGACATCGTGGGAGTGGAGGACAAGATAGACATGTCTGAAGATTATGAAAAGTTTCATGAAATTCCTCCCTTCAAAGTCAAGGCTGACCCCAGCATCCTGATAAACGATGAAGATTATCCATGGTTACGGCGCAATAAGCAAATGACACAAGCGAAGAAAAAGTGAAGACTTTCTCCCGCAACTATTATGATGATACCATGCCAACTTTGTAACTGACGAGTATGATACCATTGTCCGTTTTGCACATGCACATGCTATGTGGGTCAATTTATGATACCATGCCAACTTTTAACTTTTTCAGAGTTCATTTGAAATGCTTTAATGTCTTATGGTTCAGCCCTCGTAATAATTAAAAATAGCAACAATAAGTATTTTGTTGTAAGTAGAAACAAAATAAAATAAATAAAGCAAGAAAGAAAACAAAAAAACAAAAAAGTGTTTTCAAATTTGAAAACTAATGGCACTAACAGAAAGTTTATAATTTTCCTAAAACTAAAAGCAAAAAGAATTGAAAAATAAAGCAAAAAACAAAAGAAAATAAATAATGTAGAAAACAAAACAAAAAAACAACAGTAAGTATTTTCTTGTAAGTAGAAACAAAATAAAATAAATAAAGCAAGAAAGAAAACAAAAAACAAAAAAAGTGTTTTCAAATTTGAAAACTAATGGCACTAACAAAAAGTTTATAATTTTCCTAAAACTAAAAGCAAAAACAATTAAAAAATAAAGCAAAAAACAAAAGAAAATAAATAATGCAGAAAACAAAACAAAAAAACTGGAAAAATTAATAAAAATAGCAACAATAAGTAAAGAAAACAAAAAATGGCTCCTACTGGGCGCCCACGGCCTGAATACGACATGAAACCCTACTATGGGCCAGGATTCAGGCCCGCAGAAGGCCCAGAAGGCCCATCAGGCAAAGCTATAGCAAGTAGGCCCAAAAGCATGCGGTGGAGAGGAGCTCGAGAGGGGTGCGACAGTGGGGCTTATAAACCACTGCGCGCCCCTCTCAACTAGCGAGGTGGGACTAAACTTTGGCCCCGAGGCAGGCAGCACAGGGGCCTTTGGTCCCGGTTGGTGGCACCAACCGGGACTAAAGGGGGGGCATTAGTCCCGATTGGTGCCACCAACCGGGACCAAAGGTCGCCGCTTCCCGCCCTTTGGGCTGCTGAAAAGAGGCCCATTGGTCCCGCTTGGTGGCACCAACCGGGACTAAAGGGGGCATTAGTCCCGGTTGGTTTCACGAACCAGGACTAATTCTCTTAGCAATTTCTCCAAAATCCATCCCTTTCTTCTCCGCCCGATACGCGACGCCCGACCGCTGCTCTGCCTCGTCATCGCTGCCGCCTCCGACGCCGTCAGGCTACTCCACCTCGTCGTCGCCGCCGCCTCCGACGCCATCAGGCTGCTCCACCTCGTCGTCGCCGCCGCCTCCGACGCCGTAGTCAGGCTGGTCCACCTCACCGTCGCCGCCGCCCTCGATGCCATCTGCCCCGATGCCGGCGCCGCTCCCCGCGCTCCGACGCTGCCCGCCATGCCCCGCCACCCCCCCTGTGAGCACCTGCCTCGCGCCCCTGCCTTGCCTGCTCCTGCACCCCTGCCCCGCCCCGCCGGCGCCTCGCTCCTGCATCTGTTTTTTTATTAGTTTATTTTTTTCATATATATATATATATATAATGTATGTGTATGTATGTGGCTATATGTTTTTGTTCATATGTTGCTATATTTTTTTTATTAGTTTATTTTTTTGTTCATATGTGATGTATATGTGTATGTGGCTATAATGTATATGTGTATGTGATGTATATGTATATGTGTATGTGTATATGTATATGTGTATGTGGCTAGAATTTGCTAAATAATATATGTTAAAATGTTTTTTTGTTCATATATAGAAAGTTACAATTTTAGAAAAGTTTTATATATGCAAAAGTTACAATTTTAGAAAAAGATGGATACACTAGTAGAAAAAGGGTCAAATGTGAGACACATTAGTCCCGGTTTGTAATAGAACCGGCACTAATGTGTCCATTAGTGCCGGTTCCAACGGCTAGGCGGGAGGAGCTCTTTAGTACCGGTTCGTGGAAAACCTTTAGCACCAGTTCGTGCCACGAACCGGTACTAAAGAAAGTGGTGGCACGATGTTGTCAAAGTGGGGCCCTTCCAGCACCTTTAGTACCGGTTCGTGGCACGAACCGGTACTAAAGGTCGTCCTATATAAACCCTTCATCCACCCGCACTCTGTTCTTCCCCCTTTCCCCTCTCCCTCTCCTCTGTTCTTCCCTTCTTCCTCTCGAGTTCATCACAAAATTTGCCCCAAATTTGTCAAGATTTGCAGGCCCTCATCCATTCAAATGATCACCAAGGTTAGCAACTTTGTCCTTTCATCTCTCATTGCTAGATTAGCTCTTGCATTGGTTTATATAGTGATTAATTGTGGGTTTTAGTAATTTGGGAGGAATTATATGTGGTAGTATTTGATTTATATGCAATTTGAGGTCAAAATAACACTTAGTTTGCATATGTAGGTGTGGTTTACTTAGTGCCTTCTAAATCTCCGTCGTAACCACCGTCGATCGCCCGCACCGTCCCGTCGCCGGCACCACCTTGTGGTGAGCCTCTTGTTCATGAAATTTTATATAAAAAATTGATGTTTGTGTGATTTGGATATATAGTTACTCGTATAATACATAGTGCCATGGTTTTTATATCCGTCCCAGTCGGCCCTCATCCTTGTTATGATTCGATGTGGTATATTCTCTTTTATAACTATTTGTTGCATTTTGTGTTTATGACAAATTATGCCCATCAAGTTGACATAGATATTTTTATCTAGGAGGTATGTGAACCGGAAATTCCAACCGACCCTATTGTCGAGAGGTTAAATTTAGTTGAAAGAGAAAACGAGTACTTGAAAGAAAAATTGAAAAGAATTGAGGGGGAGAAGATGGAATTGGAGTTGCATGTTGCCGATGTCGTCGATGATCACAAGATCAAGATGGAGAAAATGCGCTTGAAGATTAGAAAGATTAGAAAATATGCCATCGATAGTGAGGCTTGGTATCATTATGCTGTTGGATCAATTGTTACCTTAGTTGCAATCTTGATCGCATTTGTTTTTGCATTTAAATGCTTTAGCTAGAGAGTTATTTGTTTATTGCATTTAAGTGTTGTATGAACTTTATGTATGAACTTGTATTAATTTGGTCTATTCGGTGTTGTGTAATGAAGATGAGCCAACAATGGATGTACGATGACCGATGCTCTCCCCAGTTCGTTGAGGGCGTGCATATTTTTCTGCTTGCGGCTGAGGCAAACAAGCGGGCGGATGGTTTTATGCCTTGTCCATGTGGTGGCTGTAAGAATGGTCGCAATTACTCTACGTCAAGAACCATTCACGTCCACCTGTTTGAGTCCGGTTTCATGCCCCACTATAATGTTTGGACCAAGCACGGAGAAAGAGGGGTTATGATGGAAGACAATGAAGAAGAAGAGGACGACCACAGCTATCCTGGCCATGGGTTCCCTGAATACAATGATACAACAACGGGGGAAGAAGCTGAGCCGGTAATGCGGGAAGAAGCTAAGCCGGCAATGCGGGAAGAAGCTGAAGAAGAGGCATCAGATGAGCCCATTGATGATCTAGGTCGGGCCATTGCCGATGCAAAGAGAAACTGCGCAAGTGATTTGGAGAAGAAGAAGTTGCAGCGCATGTTAGAGGATCACAAAAAATTGTTGTACCCGAATTGCGTAGGTGACAAGAAAAAGCTGGGCACCACACTGGAATTGCTGCAATGGAAGGCAAAGAATGGTTTATCTGACAAGGGATTTGGAAAGTTGCTGGTAATGATAAAGGATATGCTTCCAAAGGACAACGAATTGCCCGAGAGTACGTACGAAGCAAAGAAGGTTGTCTGCCCTCTAGGGTTAGAGGTGCAGAAGATACATGCATGCCCTAATGATTGCATCCTCTACCGCGGTGAGTACGAGGATTTGAACGCTTGCCCGGTATGTGGTGCATTGCGCTATAAGATCAGCTGTGATGAGCATGGTGATGTCGAGGGCGAGCGCCCCAGGAAGAAGATTCCTGCTAAGGTGATGTGGTATTCTCCTATAATACCACGGTTGAAACGTTTGTTCCAAAACAAAGAGCATGCCAAGGCGATGCGATGGCACAGAGAAGACCGTAAGAAAGACAGAAAGTTGAGAGTACCCGCTGACGGGTCGCAGTGGAGAAAAATAGAAAGAAAGTACGGGAAGGAGTTTGCAGATGACGCAAGGAGCGTATGGTTTGGTCTAAGCGCAGATGGCATTAATCCTTTTGGGGAGCAGAGCAGCAACCATAGCACCTGGCATGTGACTCTATGTTTGTATAACCTTCCTCCTTGGTTGTGCATGAAGCGGAAGTTCATTATGATGCCAGTGCTCATCCAAGGCCCTAAGCAACCCGGCAACGACTTTGATGTGTACCTAAGGCCATTAGTTGAAGAACTCTTACAACTGTGGAATGGAACAGGTGTACGTGCGTGGGATGAGCACATGGGGGAAGAATTTGACCTAAAGGCGTTGTTGTTCGTGACCATCAATGATTGGCCTGCTCTCAGTAACCTTGACCATCAAGTTGACCATCAAGACCTTGACCATCAAGTTATAACTCCAGACTTTGACCATCAAGTTTTGCAGAAAAGAAAAAATAGCAGAAAAGAAGAAAAACTATAGCTGAAAAGAAAAAAACTATATAAAAAACTACTCAGAAATAAATAGAAGAAAATAAATATAGCAGAAAAGAAAAAACTACTCAGAAATAAAAAGAAGAAAAAATAAAGTAGAAAAGAAAAAAAATTATATTTGCTATTTTTCAATCATTTACAAAATGATCGTGAAATTGAAAATCACTACAAAATGAACTCTGAAAATGTTGAATTTTGGCAAACTAAATGAAAAACTACTCACAAATAAATAGAAGAAAATAAATATAACAGAAAAGAAAAACTATACAAAAAACTACGCAAAAATAAATAGAGAAAATAAAGCAGAAAAGAAAAAAACTATAAAAAAAATTGAGGCACTGCCCTGTGGGCCTGATAGGCCACAGGTGTGTAATTACAGGCCTTAAAGGCCCAGCAGACTCACAGGGCAGCGCGTAGAGTTTAGGACCACAAGCCTGCTATATAGAGGAGTTCGAAGTGGTAGCCGCGGCTGGGTTTATAAACCAGTGTGGCTGCCCTTCGCCCGGCGAGGTGGGACTAAACTTTGGGGTGGCAGCGCGAGGCCTTTAGTACCGGTTGGTGGCTCCAACCGGTACTAAAGGCCTCGTCTTCCCGCCTCTTCGCCTGGCCAAAGTTGGCCTTTAGTACCGGGTGTGGCTCCAACCGGTACTAAAGGCCTCTCCTATATATGCAACAGTTACGAAAATTTCATTTCTTCCTCTGTTTCCCCATTCGATCGACGCCGTCGCCGTCGCCGCCCCCGTCACCGTCGCCGCCCCCGTCCCCGTCGCCGCCCTCGTCTCCGCCGCCGCCCCGGGCCCGTCCCCGTCGCGCCGTCGCGTCGCCGCCCCGGCCCGTCACCGCCCCCGGCCGTCGCCTCACCGTCGCCGTCGCCCCACTGTGAGCTCTCCCCCTCTAACCCCTCTCCCTCACCCCCGGCGGCGACCATGGGCGCCACCCCTCCCCGAGCCCATACACACACACACAAGCATGATGAACACACACACACACACACGTACATATGTATGAATTAATGCATGTATATACGTATTTTGTATGTTTAATTAGTTTAGATTATTTAGATTATTATTTTTTCACTATTATATATGTATGAATGCATGTTAGATGGATATAATTAGTGTTCAATTAGTATGGAAATTTTTTATATTATGTTGTTTTTCAGTTTTTTAATGGATGTATAGAAGTTGTGTTTTCTGTTTTTAGTGTTAGATGCTTAATTAGTATGAAATAGTATATAGATTTTTGACATATGCAATGATAGCATAATTAGTGTTATATAGAAATGTTAGAAATTTTAGTTATCAAAATCCAATCATTAAAAAAATGTTACTTTTTGCGGGCATATAGCTAGTATTTGTTCTCGACGATGCCCGGCCCGCATCCTCGCCGTCGACCCGTCCGCGACGACGTCCGGCGGACCCATGTCCGAGACTGGGCTCCGCCGGGCTGGCACTGGGAGGTGCTGCCTGGAGGGGCGCGCCGCTTGATGAGGAACCCGGCCCCGGGTCCCGTCGTCGACCCTGATCTCGTTTGGTGGCGTTCGCGTGGGCCAGTTTTGGTGCGGAGGGACCCGGCCCCGCCGGAGGTGGTACGTCGCCGTGTCAGGGAGGAGGACGAGCACGTCCATCGCTACATGGTTGCGTTAGAAGGCGGCGGGTTCTCCAATACCTGGCAGTTTCTTCGGGGATCTCACTTCAGCTATGATCCTGTGAGGGTTCCTTCTCTTTGGGTGTCCACCGCCCGTGCCGCAGGAACCGCGAGTGTCCTAGATTCTTCTGTAGTATTCGATCTTTAATTAGCTACCTAGCCAGTGATGTACTATTTAATAATATATATTATTCGAGACGATGTATTCGAGATTATATCTATTATTCTAGACGATGTATTTGAGATTATATCTATTATTCGAGACGATGTAATTTGAATACTAAATTGTTTTATATTTCTTTTGGATTAGTTAAATAAAAGCTATGGCAGACAATACCGACAGAGAGGGAGAACAGACCATGTTCGATATGATACGCGGGCCAGATGATGATCAGAATGAAGAAGAAGATTATGACGGCTCCGAATTTCTAAACAACACCGGAGAGGGTGATATGATATTCGATCGCGACGACCGAATTGATGAAGTCATGAACTACGATTATGACGATGACGAAGAACATGTTGATCCTGAAACAACAAAGACCGGTGAGGTATATTTATATAAGCAGGCATCTGGTGATCATCACATGTTTTAAATGACTTGAAGATATATTAACAAATCGATCTTTGTTCTTTCAGCCATCCGGATCGAGCAAATCTTCAGGCAAAAGGACGAAATGAGGCCCGAACAAAAAGTTGAAGGAGGGCGTAAAGTACAATATCGAGGCAGTCAGACCTAATGGCGAACCATTAGCGCCTAAGAAGATTGCGGACAAGTTCGTTCGTCAGTGCGGAGTTCTTGTGAAGGACCAACTCCCGATCAAACTTCAAGAATGGAGAGAGCCAGCAAAGCCACGTCCAGATGTTACTTTTGTCGACAAGAATCAAAAAGATCTGCTTTGGGATACTCTCATGGAACATTTCACCCTACCAGATCATTTCAAAAAAGCAGATGTGCAGAAAGTTAAGGACGCTGCTCTTAGGAAGATGGCGGTTGCATTCAAGAACCACAAGAATCGTGAATGGGATAAGTACGTCAAGGGAGGAAGGGAGACTCCAGTATTCGAGGGAACACTAGAGAACCAACGTGCTCATTGGGATGATTTCGTGAAATTCAAGGATTCGGAATTAGCTAAGGAATGGTCGAGAATAAACAAGAAGAATGCCGAAAAAAAGGATAAGTTCCATAAGCTGGGGCCAGGTGGCTATGCGGTGGCAATGCCTAAGTGGGATAAGTCTGAGAAAGAGATGGAGGATGCAGGTGTCACTCCGGTTACTAAGAGCTGGCCCCCTAGGTGCAGGACTTGGTTCTATGCGCATGGGGGGGAGTTGGACCCGAAGACAGGCAATGGTTCGACGAAGGCAAGTCTGAAGGGAGCCGACGATGCGATACTTGTTGCAATAGAAGAGGCACGATCGGGGGTGTTCCAGCCCAACAGAGAGAACGACAAGCTTACGCATGCCCTGGGAAATCCTGAACACCCGGGAAGAACACGAGGCAAGGGCGCTATTCCGTGGTATGAGGGGTTTTCAGACTGGAACACCAACTACAGAACCCGTGCGAGAAAGAAGATTGCGGAGGAGAAGAAGAGGAAGATGGAGGAGGAGCAGAGGAAGCGGGACTATGAACGCCTTCAAGGCCTAGAAGCAAGTCAAGCGGAATTGGCAGTCAAATTCCAGCGGCAGCAGGAGCAGATCGACTCACTTACCCAGCAAAGGGGGTCTCAGCAGCTGCAGCTTCTAGCGGATGATCCAGCATTGGATAGCACCGCCCCATCCATGCCGAGAAGCAGCGTGGGTTCCGCCCCGGACGACGCAATGCTGGGTAGATACCCCGTGGATGACATCACGGAGAACACTAAATGCGAGCTACACGTCAAAATAACGAACATATCCATGAAGGTGGCGGACGCCTTTGCTTTTACAAATCCCCCCGAGGCAACCTTCCATTGCAACCCGATTCCAGCGGGCTATGCTCGTGTCTTGGTTGATGAGGTGGTGGACCCACCATATTCGGAGCTACAGCTTGACATTCCTGGAGGTGACGACGAGCGCTTTCTCGGAGAGGCCAAACATCGTATCATCCTATGGAAAAAGGATTGCATCATCTTTCAAAGGCCACCGACACCGCGTCAGCCGACTCCTCGTCGAAGTCCGCCACCGAGTCAGCAGACTCCCGCTCCTGCAAGTCCACCAAGTCCGGCAAAGTATCAGGCCACTCCTCCTCCAAGTCCGGCAAAGTGTCAGGCCACTCCTCCTCCTCCAAGTCCGCCACAGCATCAGACGTCCACTCCTCCTCCAAGTCCGGCACAACCTCAGGCCACTCCTCCAAGTCCGACACAGCTTCAGGCCACTCCTCCTCATCCAACTCAGCCCCGTCAGCCGTCTCCGCCGCCTCAGCAATCGTAGAAGAGACACCCCGCAGCTATGGTGCGTAGCGGTACGAGTCGAGGTAGTACAGGAAGTACAGGCGGAGGCAAGCGATATAAATATGGTCCAAGCCTCACGCCTCTTCCGCAGAGGGCTTATGACAAGTCCGAGGAGGAAAACGCATCCATATCGAAGGCCAAGGTGGAAGCCCATTTTGCACCGAAACCGCCACCGCCGCCAAGGGAGAAAGTGCCTGAGGAAACGATTGACCACTTCATTCGTATGGCTCAACCACCAGCTCCCAAGCCTGTTGACACAGACTATGAGCGCCACATCAGGAAGTTAAATCGAGCAAGTCTACGTAAGGAGGCGAGCTCGGGATCGAGCAAACAACAAGCAGCTATCAAAAAATGCGGGAAAACCATTCCCCAGCTGGGCGAACAGGCGGCGCAATCGATCCCCTCGCTTGTTGTGCCATCAACACGTGACAGTACGCGCGCCCAATATTATTGTGGGCAAACAGTTTATGTTCCCGAGGTGGGCAATGTGGTAATGACCAAGGACTATATAATGCAGGCTGAAGTTCTCAACATCACCGTTGGACAACTCTTCGAGATCAAGCCCATGCTTGTGCTTAGAGAGGATGAAATAAAATGGAAATATGTCCGGGGCCAACCTTTGGTCGAGCCAGACAAGGTCAAGAACCTCCCAACGAGAATGTATGAATTGCATCAATGGTACATGAACATTACCAAGATTTCAGATCAATTGTCCCTCATGGTGAATGTCAAGGAGGAGCATTACTTCCATGAGAAAGCTCTGTCCGTTGAGTATTCTGAACTGTTTCAGTTATACAATCAAGATGCACTCGACAAATCTATCGTCAGTTGCTATTGTCTGTAAGTGATTTCTTTCTGTAATTTAAGTCTCAAGCTAGCTGTAGTGATCCTTTTGATCAATCATTACCTGTAATTATCCTCACTATATTCTTTTCTGTGGTATTATGCAGGATGAAGATGTATGAAATGAGAAAAGGTGGACGCTATGGCATTGGGTTCATTGACCCAAACACCGTTAATGAATACACATGGCGGATAAATCCACATCATCAAAAGGATGTAGAGGACAACATGCTAGAGTTCTTGAAGCGCCTCAAATACAATGAAGATATACTACTTCCTTACAACTTCCAGTGAGTCACACTGTCTTGTACTACAAATTCTCTGTTTTTGCCTACTAGCTAGCTACATGTTTTTGCTTACATATTCCCGCTTAATTAAGACATGCAAACGTGTGTGCATGCAGATTTCACTGGGTCTTGTGTATCATTAAAGTTGACGCCGGAACAGTTGAAATACTGGACTCACTACTCAAAGTTAAAACTGACTATAACATCTTGTTTGGGATAGTCAACAGGTAATTTCAGTCATTATTAACTATATATCTCGACCTATTTAGTTCATAATTTCATGATATGAACTATTTAATAACCCTTTTATTTATTTTCTTTGTCGGCGGGCAGGGCTTGGGCAAGGTTCATCAGCGTCACGGATGGCGAATGGAAAAAAAGTTTCAATGGTTTCGACCCAAGGTAAGTAATTAAGTAGTACTAGCTAGCTAGCTAGCTGCCATCTCTTTAATTATCATGCTTGATTAATTATTATCTGATCAAATTCAATCTCGTAAAGGCCCTGAAGTAGGCGCAGGGGACTGATCTGTGTGCATTTTGCGTTTGTGAGAACATTCGCATGATGGCGTCCGAAAGGAGTAGATCTCAAAGATAGGAATGGATATGCTTGTCAGAACACTATTCACAATTTTTACACCATTGTCGATATCTAGTCACACAACTAATACACATGCATATTGATCTCCTTCTTAACAGTTCAGAGAGGTGCGGGAGAAGCTCCTAGAAACAGAGCGCGTAGAAGCACTTCAAGAGGAAATAGCGGGATTTTTGCTCGACCAGGTCATAAATCCGAAGGGAGAATACTATTACCCGCTACCGCCCCCATGAAAACCACTTCCAATTGTCATCATGCTCCGAAGGCACCAATTAGGCTAATGCCACTGGCTCCGAAGGCAACATGCATATGTAGGAGAAATTGTATATAGCTATACATTTGTGTATGTGTGAATTAATTAATATGGTGGTTTGTGAGACATTAATGATATATATATATGCATGATTGGTTCTACTAGAAATTCTATATATATATATATATATATATATATATGCATAACGTGTACAATGTGTAGTATCGTAAAATACCAGCAAACAAAAAAGAATTAAAATGGAAACACAAAATTAAATGAAAAAGAAATCATAAAACTTAAAAAAACCCAAACCTTATAGCACCGGTTGGTATTACCAACCGGTATTAAAGGGCTCCAGCCCCCCGGAGCTGGCTCGTGCCACGTGGTTGCCCTTTACCACCGGTTCGTGCTGAACTGGTACTAAAGGGGGGGCCTTTAGTGCCCACACTTTAGTGCCGGTTATGGAACCGGCACTAAAGGGCCTTACGAACCGGTGCTATTGCCCGGTTCTGCACTAGTGATAGGAAAGAAGAAAATAAGAAAGAGGAAAGAAAGAAGAAGGGGAGAGGAAAAGAAGAGGAGAAATAAATAAGAAGAAGAAAAAAGAAGAAAAAGAAGAGGAGAAGAAGAAAGGAATAGAGGAGAAGAAGAAAAAATAGAAAAAAAATCTATTTTTTCTTCTTGTCCTCTATTCCTTTCTTCTTCTCCTCTTTTTTTTCTTCTTCTTTTTCTTCTTCTTCTTCCTTCTTTCCTTCTTCCTCTTTTCTTCTTCTTCGCCGTCAGGCTGCTCGCCTTCGCCCCCCGTGAGCACAGCCTGCTCCCACGCCCCTCCCGTCCCGCGCCCCTGCGTGGCCACCACGCCGCCGCCCCTGCCCGATACCCCCTCCCCGATAACATTATTTTCCGAATAGAGGAGAAAGAAGAAACTTCAACACGAGGGGGGGTACCTATACCCCCTCCCCGATAACATTATTTTCCCATGTATATGTATATCGCGTCCTTGTCGATATAACCCCCTCGAGATAACTTCGACATGAGGGGCGGTCGATATATATACCCCCTCTCGACCGTGATAACCTTACAACGGCAGCACCCCCCTCGGCCCTCTCGCTCGACCAAAACTCTCGAGGCCACCCAAACCCTAGAGAGAAAACGATGTTGGTCTCCTACCCCCTCCCGCCGCGCCCCTACCCGATAAATTAACTCTCTCGAGGCCACCCAAATTTACCAAGTTAAAAGAGCGTTGTCGTCGAGGCCACCCCAAACCCTTGAAGCGTTGTTGTGTCGAGGCGACCCCAAACCCTAGAGAAGTAGCGTCGAGGTCCGAGGAGGAAAACGATACGATTGTGCGAACCCACGTGAAGGATTTCTTTGAAGGGGTGAAAGCAAAGAGACATCCACCTCCGGAGGAGAAGGTAGATCCGGTGAAAGCAAAGCGCACTATCGATGCCCTGAGGAAACCACCAAAGTCTCCGCCGAGAACCAACTATGAGCGCATTACTGAACAGACATATCTCCAAGCCCAGCGGTCGGGAACTACTGTCAGTGATAAAAGGTTAAAAGAACGAGCGAAGGGGAAAAAATTGCCCAGCTCGGCGAACAAGCACATCAATCGTGCCCCCCGCTCAATGTGTCTAATGCTCTGGGGACGGTGGCCGGTTATGGCAATCTTGAAGATTACCTGCCTGACGATGCACTTCCTGATTTCATGGCGGTGGACGAACACAGATACGAGTACGGGAAGCCTCTCGTCAAAGATGAAAAATCTCTGACAACAATGATGCGAAGATTCCATAGTTGGTACATGAAAACCTGCAGAGAGTCTAAGGGGACGAACAGTTTGTATCTGAACATTAAAGAGGAGCACGACCTCGTTTCAAATGATCTGTTGTGTGTTTCATTTGATGAGTTCTTCGCGTTCTTCAATCAAAAGGCCCTTGATAAATTAATTGTCTTTTGCTACTGCCTGTAAGTACTATTTCTGTCATTAAGTCTCTATATATAGCTCGGCTCTTTCATTGCATGTATTTATAATTAATTATCCTCAATATATTATGCAGATTGAAGATCGTCGAGTGCAAAAAACAAGAAATTTATGATATTGGGTTCATTAACACAAATATCATAGATGTATTTCTGGTTGAAAAGAACGTCAAAGAGGCCGAGAACAACTTGCTACGATCGTTGATCAAAAATCAGAACAAAGATACCATACTCTTTCCTTACAACGGCAAGTGAGTGTTACTGTCGTGTGCATATTCGGTTTCCCTCATTACTCGAGCGAGGTTATAGTAATGTAATTGATGAGTTATGCATGCGTGCGCAGGTACCACTATATTCTTCTGGAGATTAAGCTTGAGTGGGGACTAGTAACCGTCTTAGACTCGAGACGGAAAGATCCCGAAACCTATGCGGACATGACTGAAATGCTCAGCAAGTAAGTTCAATCGATCATTATCGCACCATATCGGCAACTTTTTGTTCATTTCCTGATATCTCAAGTAATAATTATTATTTCTTTGTCTTGCAGGGTTTGGAAATAGTTCACCGCAGAAGCTCCGGGACTGCCGAAGGAGCTGCGATATACATACCCGAAAGTAAGTACTACTGGGCTAGCTAGTTGCGCGCATCTCCCGTTGATTCTATAGCTATACTTTCATCAATGCCATTTATAATGCTTCATTATTAGTTTGATTGACCTCTATTTCTCGTAAAGTGCTTGTGGCAGGAGGAAGGGAATGATTTCTGTGGATACTACGTGTGCGAGTTCATCCACACCGCGACTTTGAAAAACAAGCGGGGCTACTCTAAAAGACAATATGAAGTGCGTAAGCAATAATATTCACAATTTCATTTTATTACACCATCATTTCTGTTGAGTTTCATTCATATATATGTATTAATTAACCCCCTTCTTCAAATTAGACGTGGCAGATGCGGAATGAACTCCTAGAACCAGATCGCATGAAAGCAATTCAAGAGGAATTGGCGGGATTCTTTCTTGACCACGTCATCAGTAAAGCTGGAGAATACCATGTGGAAATTGATTTCAAATGCTAGGGGTTTGTAATTAAGAGATCTTATACATATTGTACATGTATGTAGCCAGTAGCGTCGGATACATGGTACGAAAACTTGTTGTTCGACCAATCTCTCGGAGAAGGAGAGGTCGATCGGTCACTTCTCTCGGTATGCATGACGAACTTCTGTACTGAATGGTTCTCTCGATCACTTATGTATATATAGTACGTAGCGTCGACCAAGCACGGACATAAGAGAGGACACTTCTCTCTATTAATTAGCTAGCTAATACAATATATGAAACACCTAAATTAACCCCCCAAAACCCCCAACCCCCCCCTCCTTTCAAAAAAAAACAAAAACCCCAGCCACTTGAATGCTCACGCGTGGATGCCTTTTGGTCCTGGTTGGAGCCACCAACCGGGACCAAAGGCCCCCTGACTGGGCTCGACGCACAGGGCCACGTGGAGGCACATTGGTCCTGGTTCGTGTTTGAACCGGGACTAATGGGTGGAGGTATTAGTAACGACCCATTAGTCCCGGTTCATGAACCGGGACTAAAGGCCCTTACGAACCGGGACTATTAGGTGTTTTTCTACTAGTGCTTCCATTGATCCCCATAACAAATACATCGGCTTGCAAGGCTTTTGCCTCAACCCATACCTTGCCGAACTACTCACACCTGGAGACCAGATCACACGAAGAACACATCAACGAACACATCATGAGGAATGATAGATCGATAATATGTCTTACAATAGATGTTCTGTGTGATACAGGATTACAAATATGACTAGATTGCTGAGAGCTATGTTGGAGGTGAAGTTGATGGCTATGGAGATGGGAAATGGTGGCGGCTAGGGTTGATGAAGATGGCTATTGTGATGACAAAGATTAGTTGTTTCGGCGACTCTCTATTATCCATTTGGCGAAGGCACATTTATAAAGGTTGTTCAGGTGGATGAGGAGCATAGATTTCCATGCAATATGACCGCTCATACGAGCGGGCGCGGTCGTATGGAACACCATATTTTATTATGTTTCTTTTTGGTGCCCGCCACCTTGTTCCCTTCTATCTCCATTTTACTCTTTTCTAAGATTTCGCTTGATTTCATCCATAAATAGCCCCTTTCCTATGGAAACGAAATAAAAGAAGGATTTTTGGAATCTTATGCATTCACTAGACATCAGTGGCAATATCGGAGCCTATATCTCGGTTTTAATGAAATGTATGAGTTTAAATGCAGGGTAGAGCAGTGTAAAAAATAACACGCATCAACTCCCCCAAGCTTAAACTTGATCGTCCTTGAGCAACATAGAGAGAAATCCGAATCATAAGGAACTCAATTTTTTAAACCGAAATAACGAGAAAGTTTTGGTTTACTTACATTAGTACGCCTAGAGATAGCCCTCCGCTTATTAACCTAAAACTTAGTATAGCTAGAGCGGTGGGATGGTTATTATGCAAGTGTTAGTGAAGCAAAAATAATCAATCGAAAGTTCTTGCTCAAGTAGATAAGATAACTTGGTAGCACTCAATTATATTTCTCTTTTTAACACTTGCTTGCCGGGAATGCACATGAGATTTTTTTTCTTCTTTAATATCAATAAACATAAATTAGGGAGTGAAAGGTATGTAAAGATAATCCTGATTCTAGAGTAACTCTTTCACACACACCAATGAATGCCTCATCCTCAAGTCTCTCAAGCACTTTGTTTCAATCATTGTTTGCTGAAACTTTGGTTGTCACATGAAAGGAATTATGTCGAGTAAGTGATCATGCATAAGGTTTCATAGCGGCTTAATTTCTGGGAACTATGGACCATTATATTTGTCTCTTGCAAGCTCTTGTGATCCCTTTATTTACCACATACACACACATTCAAGAGAAATCTGAATAATATGACGTAGTGTTGCCACTACATACGGAACAAACTCATAGCCGAAATACGAGACCAAACTCTGATGTACCATTCATTGGCCAGCGGAGTTCTGAGCAGAACATCAAGAAAGGTGACAAAGCCATAGTTACACACGTACACATGCATATATTAGCAAGGCCATAGCACCAGTGAGAACCTGAAGCACCTTATAATAAATACAACACGGATTTTTGGCATAATCTCATTCACTCTTCAACTAAGTTCCTCTATTAAAATTAACAATATGGGGTTGAGTATCTCTAACATCATCTTCTCTACAAATTTTCTGTACACCCTAGTCTTTGAAGAATTTCTCTTGTGCATGGTTATACTTGATTGGGATCACTTTTAAAAACAATGCCACGACAAGTCTTGGTTATCTAGAGTAAATAGAACAAAGGCCACAAAATTACTTTAGCTACTATGCAAGACCTTTGTGTTAATTATCAAGAATTTACTCCCACTAGCGCTCATCACACATACTACTACTACTACATCTATTCTAAGCAATTCCAGTGCAAAAGACGGGAGTAGTAGGACATACCTTTCACGATCGTGAATGTACACACTTCTCTTCCTTAAGCTTTCATTCCTCGTTGTACATGTAGATCAACTCCTCTAAAATATAAACAAGAATGCAAACGAATTCCAAGGGAAAAAAATAAAGAGCAAAGCAAAACTTATTCTATTTTTTAGTTTTTGAAAACTAACTTGCAAACAGAAAATCACAATAGCAAAAAAGAAAAGTGAAAACAAATAAAAGTAAAGTGTTGGAACAAACCAACACGAATGTTTGAATATCAACAAGATGAAGTACAACCTCATTGCAACTTATAAATAATACCGCCACATTTTGATGTAGACGCGGTAGTAACCTCCCCCAAGCATAAATTTTTGCAAGCCCAAACCGGTGAGATCATTGTGGCAGTTGGTCAGGAGCCCATCCCTGGTCCCAGCTGGAGAAACTTGTGTTCATGTAGGCAGACGTGTCTCAAAGGGACTCAGCGAGGTTGGTCATGTCATTGATGGAGCCCTGAAGACTGTAAAGGTTTGCAAAAGTGGTGTAGACTTCTTATTGTGGCTCCTCCTCTTGGGGTTGCTCCTCTTCTTCGTCGACGGCGAGGTCTTCTTCATTAACTTGCTCGGGCTCTAGACCATCTTGGTTAAAAGTTGCATGTCCCTCTTGTCGCACATAATGCAATTGTCCATTTATATGGCAAAACGGTTAGGCATGGGAGTAGGTAACAAGGACCCAACTCCCGAAATTTGAATGCAATGACGACCATGGCGAACCACTACCATTTGAAGCACTAGATAAAACTCGAATATTAACAAGGTTATTACCGACAATGGGGTGTGGATGGTAGTAGTTGAGACCAAGGGAGTTGGCCAACATGGTGACGACTCCTCCACATGCGATATGTCCTTGTGCATGGTTTGCTTGGTGCGCAAGGTGTAGCAAGATTATTGCCCTTAGAATGAGCGAATAACCGACATCAAGGTTACCTGCTTTCCACAACATATTCTCGTCGTTCACCTTAAAAATTTCTCCTCGTGCATGTAATGAGTTAGTGTTAACATAATAGAAATATGGAATATCAGGACTTTCAATGCAACTTACCCTTTGTTTGGAATCATGGTAACTCATCCTATAAAAGGATTGCCTCGGGTGTGGTTTAAGATAATCATAAACATAGCAGATGTCATTGTTGCTGTTGGTAAAGCCAAAATGAGTGTACCACTCATCAAGAGTCATGCTAAAATTTTGGTCTAAGAGGCGGAAAGTGATCCACTCTTCCTCATAGATATTTGGCATGAGACCAACATTAAGCGAGAGAGTACTAAGAAACTCAAGCGTCAAACTTTCATATGTACCACATCTTTGGTAAACAAGATGATGCAACCTGGCATTATCACAAAGCACATTAAAATCGTTACCAATGCCCAACTTGGCTATTTTTACTAGAGATTTCCACCAGCTGATAACATTGCTCCATGAGCCTACTCTAAAATTCCTTCTGAATGAGAGCTTCAGTTGTTGGTCCTCCCAAACTTCACTCATGCATTTTGTTTGCTCATTACAAATAGTATAAACAGGCCAAAATTGCATAGCTAAAGGGGAGTGTCAAACCAAGTGTTCTCCCAGAATCTAATTTTGTCCCCTCTCCACAAATCCAAAATTCGAAACCGCTCGAGAGAAAACCAATCTTGTTTTTTCTCGGAAAAAAAAAAGAAAAACCTATCTTGTGTGGTAGTGGAGGCGGACAGAGCCTCTGTCCAATCTCTTTCCCTTCATCTCATCAAAAAAGAAACCCTCAAAAAAATCTCATCAAAAAAGAAAAAGATGGCATCTGCTTTTTTTTCCAACAAGAAGGAACCGCGTAGCATTTCCACCGTCCATGATTCTTTTCTGCCTGACCAGTGGGGCCCAGCAGGCAGATCGGTGTCATCTGATCTGACTATATACTGCCTCCGTTCGCTTTGCTCCGTCCTCCCCACTCCCCACTCCCCCACTCGCCTCCACACCCGCGAAAACCCTACCTCATCGCCGGGCGAGATGAAGGGCGGCGGCGACGTCGAGGCGGGCGGCGACATCGAGGCGGGCACCGCGGCACCGAAGGGGGCGCCGTACGCCGGGACGACGGAGAGCCCCGAGCTGCGCTGGGCGCTCATCCGGAAGATCTACGTCGTCCTCTGCCTGCAGCTTCTCCTCACCGCCGCCGTCGCGGCCGTCTTCGTCACAGTCACGGCCATCCCGCACTTTTTCGTCTCCTCCTACGCCGGACTGGGGCTGTACATCTTCATTCTCGTCTTCCCCTTCATCGGTGAGGCCTCAAACCATTGCTCCTCCATTACGAATTTGTGATCCAATTGCAGCGAGGGTTTTCTTTTCTTTTCTTGGTAAAAGAAGCAGAGTTTGTGTGTACAGGGGCTGTACAAAATTAAATTGCAACATACAACAAGTGCATCTTAAATGGCAGAAAACTGATATGTTGAACAATTATGGGAATCCACGGTCCCAATTTGGTAGATCTGAAGAAGATTTTCGTTTTGCTCTGTGAACTAGCCACTGGAGCTCTTTCTTGATTTTACGCCTGCAAGCATAAAGAGTAGGACTAAGAGTGATTCCCCTGGAAATAAAAGGTCGTTCAGGGTATTCCAAATGGCAGTGCGTGATTCCGACGAATTTATACGCCATACTGCTAGTTGTATGGGTTCGATTTCATCATGTCCTTCACGCAAAAAGAAAAGATTTAATTATGCCTGATTTTGAGGGCCTTGGTCAGAGGACAGGACTAACTTTCCCTTTGCTTTCTTTGCATTCTCGTCCCTGCAAAGCTATGGATTACAACTCCTGTTTTTTTGCAGGAACGTCCCATGCACTCACTCTTAATTTTGCTTTACTACTGTAGATTGGGACGTGGTAGCTTTGTGAATTGCAGCTGGGAGTTATTCTGTTTCTAAAATGCTTGTTAATTTTTTGTATGCAGTGATGTGCCAGTTGCTAAAATGCTTGTTGGTTTTACGCAGTGCTGTGCCCGCTGCACATCTACCGCCAGAAGCACCCAATCAACTTGCTGCTTCTTGGCGTCTTCACAGTGGCCATCAGCTTCTCTGTGGGCTTGACATGCGCCTTTACCAGCGGTACTGTTTCTGCTTCTGCTCTGCTGCTTATGTAAATCAGTACATGCTATGATCAGAATCTGATAGCTCGTGCACCATCAAATTCTTGAGTCACATATGCCAACTCCTAGCCTATTCACCATGTGCCTTTAATGCCCCTCTCATTGTGTTAATTCATTACATATCCATGGCTAGTAGATATTTTCGTACTAGCCTGCTTCCTACTGTTATCATGTGGCAATCGTGCTAGTCACCATGTGCGGCAATTGATAGCTTCATACTGTTATTGTGAAGCATTTTGTTTGCGTGTGCACTGGATTCAGAAATACACGCGCTGCCAATTTGCCATACCCATGCAAATGGTAGACACGGCCAGGCAGCCCATGTGACTGTAGTTGATGCATTTTCCTAGTCTGTGTTGAGGGCAAATTGTAGTTGTTGGTCACCATTTATGATTGATATGCTTGTCTGAGTTAGAATCATTTGTAGTATTGCTATGCTAGCAGGATTACCTTTTTAGAAGACCTTACTTTGCTATTTTCAGCTCTACTTTTTCACTAAGAAATTGTCAAACAGTAACCTTCGCTTTTCATAGAACATTAGTTGGATCTCGCATATTTGTTTACTGTTTATTCCGGCCACTATTTGTTGCAAGATACAAAGTGTTGTGATAGTATCAATTTGATCCGAAGGGCCGATTTGTCCAATAATATGCAAGCCGACCTGCCCAAGTTGACATGGTTTTGGCAAGGACGTGATTTAGGTTGCAGGACTAGCTTAAACTTTTTTCAAGATAGAAAGGATTTTCAGTTGATATCTCATACTAGTGTTGTGATAAGACAATAGATGCTTCATGCATGTGCTGGTTAAATCTCATTGGATTAAAGTGATTGAAAATACATAATCTTTCGATTTAGACAGAGTTATATTGACAGGCACTCTGATCTGTCATCCATTTGTGTTTGCTTTAGCATTCACCACTGCATTTTGGGGTTGTACCAATTCTAAGGTTCTTTCTATCTTGTACCACATCGCAGGAGGTTGCTGATAGTTTGCTTCTTCACTGCATCACTGCCATTTACTTCAGATTTTAGCATGCATGTGCTTTATTGTTTAGTCAAATTTACATGATAGTTCATTTGGAGATGTATGCGATGATAAGAAAGTAATTAGTTCATTTAGTAGCCGTCCTCCTATATATATGTGTGTGTGTTTTGTACTTTGTCGGTATGATGGGCTTTCTTTGATAAAGAACCACCGCTAAAATAGTCCGCTATGTGCGCAGGCAAGGTCATTTTGCAGGCGGGGATTCTTACAATTGTGGTTGTCTTGAGCCTCACTGCTTACACCTTCTGGGCTGCAAGGAGGGGCAAGGACTTCAGCTTCCTTGGTCCTTTCCTATTTGCTTCTCTGATGATTTTGCTCGTCTTTGCTTTCATTCAGGTTAGATGCCGTCTGTTCCCTTCTCTAGTTAGTTGTGTCGCCCATTTACCTATCAGTCTTCTCTATTCTACAATGCACATATATACTGATGATGTCTTCTGTTTGCAGATCTTCTTCCCGCTGGGCAAGCTCTCTCACATGATCTATGGCGCGCTGGCGGCACTCATCTTCAGTGGCTACATTGTCTATGACACGGGCAGCATCATCAAGCGTTACAAGTATGACGAGTATGTCTGGGCTGCCGTCACGCTCTACCTTGACATCATCAATCTGTTCCTGGGCCTGCTGACTCTGTTTAGGGCGTGTGACAACTAGGCACGTCCCCCTGCCCCTGCTCTCTCTCGTGCTTCAAATCCCGTCGACGAATTTGGTATCCTGATGAGTCCTTGACATGAAGAATTGTATAGTCTGGTCTGTCTCGCTGGCACGGTGAAAATGTTGCTTACTTTAGTTGAGTTGATCCTATACTAGTAGAGAGAAAACGTAAGAAAACCGTGCGTCGGTTCTATCCTATGGATGGTGGATGTGATGCTGTATTTAGACGTGCTGGATTGGTCGATTGGTGGTGCTGGGTTTATTTAGCTGGGTCTTTGACATGCTGGACTGGTGGTGCTGGGTTTATGTAGCTGCGTGGCTTCTGGACGAGGGCAATATTGTTTCCTAGCACATATGAATTCGTCTCTTGGCCCGTTTTTTGGATGGTGTTTCTCGTGGACTATATATGAAATAAATGAACAATCAGACCTATTCTACGCCAGAACCAAAGTACACCCTTTCTCATGTAAACCACTTAGTAAATCAGAGTCTTCATATCTGTGGTCTCTGACATACTATGACATATAGAGGTTGCGAAGACAAAAGGCAAACTCACATTACATGTGTGTTTCACCTGCCATTGACTACAATGGTTGTTTTTCATCAAAAAACTAATTTAGAACATATTTGATTCAGACTTCAGTTCGTACACAAACAGAAGGATTTTTCATTGCAGACCTTTTGTATCGAATTGTGCATGAAACACACATCGTGGTAGATCTATCCTTTTGAAAGCAAAGCACAACCAAACAGTTGACATTTCTTATCAGACTTTTCACCTAGCAATACACCCATAATACCACCACATGCCAAAATTTCACTTTTTTGGAACAAATTTAGGTTTGATTCATTTTTTATGAAAATGTAAAATTGCAATTGGTGCCTAAATATAAGATATTAGATATAAAAATTGATTAAAAAAATTAAAAGGTTCTCTACTACTAGGTTGCTTTAATCGTGACAACAAATATAGACAATGTTGGATTGCCATTCTTAGAAGCTGCTTCAAAAGGTCCTAGTTATGAACTGTTTCAAGAGTACAGCAAGAAAAATCAAGACTCTATGAGATTACTAGTCGAATGCCCGTGCGTTGCCACGGGAGATATCAAAAAATAATGATGTAACCAATCAAATCATTGCACTATTCAATGTTTGATGTGCTTACTTTGGAGTATAAGATAATCTGATCGGTTTGGTTATATAGCAAATACATTATTTATTTAGGCGTATCATAGAAGTTCTATGATCGCTAAGTTTTATGAATAAGTTTTTTTATGATGACTTTCAATGACTAAAATTGAATCCAAAACTTAAGTGTCAACTCTATTACTTTTACAATTCGTTTCCTTGTCCGTGTCACACCATTTTAATTGTGCCGGAGACAAAAGATTTATTGAAGCAATCTGTCACCTGGTGTAATTGGTAGTGAATATCATTAGGATTCCATGTACAGTCTAGGTACATCGGCCAACACCATAAAGATTAGAGGCACGTGCATGCCACAGGAAAGAAAAATTAATGACTAAATTTGGCACTTTATTTGAAACAAAATATTTGGATATTAAATGACGCCAATAAATAGTACTCCCTCCTTTCTAATACTACTTATCTGATTTTCATCTCACAACTTCAATAATTATTATCACTTATTGTATCTCTACAAAATTAGTATAAACATATATGAAATAAAATTGTTTTGCAAGAAAAGTAAGACAATACAATTTATACATGTCCAATGCATGTACTTTTGTATATAGAAATGACCAAAGTCGCACAAGCAAAGTCAGGGGCATTATATTTCATGGAGGGAGTACCTAAAGCAAAAGTCTGCTTCATGTTTTGCTTAAAGGTATATATCATCCCCTTGAAACATGAATAATGACTTTTGACTAACAGAACCATATAGCAAATCATTCATATGCTTGGTTACAATTTACACAATATAACAATAACACACCTTCCCTTAAAAAAACAATGACACACCAAGATAGATGGTTTCTCCTTTACAGTAGCAAATATAAATAGAAGGTAAAGAAGCCTTATATTACAGCGGCATGAATACTTACGCCAGTGTGAAGCTGTCCATCTAATGGCTACACAACTCTTTGATCTGGTTCGCTAAATTGGGAAATCAAGAAGTTGAATTTTCTTTTCAGTTCATCCCAAAATATTTGAACAAATCCATAAGTTAATTAGTGAAACCTGACCCTGATCATCATACCTTGAAGGCTAGGAGTAAAGGGAAGTACTTAAGGAATGTTAAAATCCTAATATGAAAGCTTAAGAGCGTAGCAACATATCTACAATAAGTAGCATTGATAGTCTAATATGAAAGCTCAGTAGCATATCATATCTGTTTTGTTGCACTTGTGAAAGATTAGAAAACCGTATTTAAATTATAATGATAAACTCATGTATAACTACATTATGAATGTTGGCACTTATGTAAGAGTACTAAGAGTCAAACTCATTCAATATGTTTGAAAAAAAATGGAATGAGAAATTTGACATGTTGAGATCATAGATGATGAATCCGCAACAAGTCCCCTCTCCATTTTTAGGAAGCTCAAGAATATGGAATGGAGCAACCTCAAAATCTACAAAAGATTGCTAAAAAAACATTAGAATCATTAGTCTAAACAAACATATAAAATGTGTGATAATGTAGCTGTTTTATCTCTAGGAAATAAAGACTTTTGATGGCATGAGCATATACGTAGAGAATGTAATATACATATATCAAGCAAAGAAAGTACGTACTATGATCTTATATTAATATTCCATGATGATATTTTATCATTATCATTAATAAAATAACCTGTAGAAAAGTATTCTTTCTTGGTCAGACCATGCTATACCCATCAGTACTTCCATTTTTAGTGAATAAGCACTAATCATAGCATCAAAGTGTAGGAACAAACTTGTTTTGTTGACCAGAATAAATTACCTTGTTCTTCTTGCTCACCAAAATCTTCCCCTAGATTTTTCATCTTTATCTGCACAAGTCATTCTTAGAGCTACAGGATGCAAGAGGAAACCGTAGCCAGAGCTAGAGGATACAAAGAAGAAAACTACATGAACACAACGTGTCCTGGGTCCTCTCCTGCCACCCTGGCTACTGCTGCCCTGCACTCGTGCGCACGCCGCTCCGCTCCGCAGATGTCCCAAGCATGACCACGTGCCCCAGCCGCGCCCTCCGCTAGCCCCACGAGCAGCTGGCGACCGTCACCGTCGCCCTCGGCTGCGATTCTGTGAAGCCGAGACGAGCGGTCCTGCGCCCTGGCCATCAGCTTTTGGGACTCTGAATTTTTGTACGCACAGGCACAGAGGATGTTCCAGATATATGAGTTGATACTTCTGTTGTGGTTTTGCCTATCATTATTACTCTTACACACAGATAGCCACATGTGTTTTCAATCTTATGGACACCCACTTGTGTTCTAATTTGACCATGTAGGTGTCCAAACGTGAATAATAATGCAGAAGAAAAATAGGTTGAGGAACAGAGGATTGCGTGCCAGGAGCTTGAAGCGCGACTTGGGGGCGCCCTGGCAGTCGGGGCGAGTGGGGCTAGATCAATGAGTATATCCGCATCGTTGTGGCAGGATGCTAAGAACATCATCCCGCCTGTTCATCCCGATCCCTATCGGCCAAATTGAAGAAGATCGATCCAGACGACGACGATTGATTGCAGTTGGCCGGGACGTCAGACCAGATGAGGGTTGATCACCAGGCAGAGACTGATCATGATCGAGATGCTCTGATTCATCTCCTCATTAATCTGTGTGATGTGTATTCCAGAGAGAGAGAGAGAGAGAGATTACCACAACGCAACATGGATACATAGAGGAATTAGACCATCATTGTGCTCTCTTTCTCGGGCTACCGCTACTCCGTTGTTTCCTGGCCACTCATGCTCTCTCGAGACATGGGAAGCGGCTGGCGCTGTACGAGGGCGACGGAGGGTGCCGGTGGACCGTGTATTGACGGTTGACTCCGCCCTGCCGGGGCTCGCAATCTCCATTGGCCACATCGATCGATCCCGTTCGCGAGGCGGAGGAGCAAAGGTGACCGCCCGAAGGAAGGAGGAAACAGCGGGCGGAGCAGAGGGAGGCCGTTCGTCAGAGGAAGTTAAAGAGGAGGGGTCGTGGGGGTGTTGATAGGGCGCCTTAGGGATTTTTCTTTTTCTTTTTATCTTACCTGAAAAGTGGGAATCGTAGGGGGTGGGAGGCTGGTTGGTTGTGAACGTGGATTCTTTCCTAGCGATTTTTTAGGTGCGGGATCTCGAGAGGGGAGGAGTGCACTAGTAAAAAAAGGTTTTTAGTCCTGGTTCTGGAACCAGGACTAAAGGGTCGGTACTAAAGCCTCACCTTTTAGTCCCGGTTCTAACACGAACCGGGACTAAAGGTTCTCCACGTGGCCGCTGCCTGGAGGTCCACCTTTAGTCCCGGTTGGTAACACCAACCGGTACTAAAGGTATTTTTATGATTTTTTCTTTAATTTTTTTTTGAATTTTTTTTGGAATATTTTTTTTTATTTTCAAATTTCTGAATTATTTTAACCTCTCATCTCTAATCACCCCTCATTACTGCTCAATTTAACCTCTAATCTCTAATCATCCCTCATCATTTCAAATCATCTAACTTTCCGGACGGTCACCCATCTTCTCACTACTCCAGCCTGAGCACGCTTAACTTTCGGGTTCTATTCTCCCTCGTTTCCAAGTCTGCACTTGTTATTTTACAGACAATAGTAAGATGTCAATCCTATTAACCTCAGGAATTTAGCTTGAGCATTAAGTCACACATTTCACTGTTTGAGTTTGAAACTATTGTTTCAAAAAATAACACTAATATTTAGTAACACTAATATTTCTTGAATAATTAGTTTGACCACAATTTGACCATAGTTTGACCATAGTTTGACCATAGTTTGACCAGATTTGACCAAAATTCAAAAAACTGAAATAATTATTTAGTAACACTAATATTCTTGAATAATTATTTAGTAACACTAATCTTTCATGAATAATTAGTTTGACTACAGTTTGACCATAGTTTGACCAGATTTGACCAAAATTCAAAAAAACTGAAATAATTATTTAGTAACACTAATATTCTTGAATAAGTAGTTTGACCATAGGTTGACCAGATTTAACAAAAATAAAAAAACTGAAATTTGATGTTTTTTTTGCCTGCAGATCTTAAAAGCCCCGTAACTTTTTTCTGTTAGGTTTTTGAGGATTTTAAAAATGTTTAACGGGGTACCCCCTGTTAAAATTGGATGTAACTTTTTGAGTAGATGATTTTTCATATAAAAAACTTTTTCATCCGAGTTAGTATGCAAAAGTTATGCCCGTTTTACTAAATTCTAGAGAGATTTTGACATTTTCATCATTTTCTCCCAACAACTAGACCACATATTACATGGAAAACCTTTTTTAATTATTTTTTTGACATTTTCATCATTTTCTTTTATTTTTTTAAAACTGAAAAGGCGATGGGGGGGGGTTTTGAAAATGGGACCTTTAGTACCGGTTCATGCCATGAACCGGTACTAATGCCTCAAACCCCATTAGTACCGGTTGGTGGCACGAACCGGGACTAAAGGTCTAACCCTTTAGTCCCGGTTGGTGCCACGAACTGGGACTAACGGGCATCGCACCCTCCCGAAAGGTCAGGTGGCACCCACAGACGCCACCGCGCCGGTGTCGGCCCCGCCGACAGGGATTTCCCCCGATCCCAACCCGCACCTCGGGCGCGCCGGATCCAGCCACCAAACCAACCACCACCCTGCGCCAACGCGGTCATGAGGCCCCCACCCCGTCTCACCACGGCACCGCGAAGTGGGGACAGCTCGGCGAAGAATCAGAGCCGGGACTAGGGCATCAACACCGTCAGCACGCGAGAGGGCCCCACCTCCACCGTCGGCGATGGTAGGCTTTTCGGATGCAATAGCAGGAGCACACCAGGCCCGTGGGCCCACAGGCCCGGCCGAGCCCTCGTTGGCCCGTAAAGCTCCCGCCTTCGCGCTGCTGCTGGCACGCCATCGACGCCGACGCCCCATATCCGAGTCGCTCCTCCTCCTCACCGTGCCGCAGACAACGAGGCCACACCGAGGAACCAGCCCGCTAGGACCCGGATGGGGCCGGGAGGGCCCAGATCTGGGCCGAGGGCGCGCCGCCGGCCACCGCATGTCACCACGCCGCCCTGCCGCCAAGGGCAGCACCGCCACCGCGCCCACCGCCAGCGACCGTCGCCGGATCGGGCCGCCGCCTAGCCGAGCAGCATCGCCGCCGTCACCTGTCCCGGAAAGGAGACGAGTGCACGGGGACAGAAGGGCCCGTCGCCGCCGGCACCACCCGGGCCAGCGCCGGGGGCGTCCGCCGGCGGCGGCGGGGGAGAACTACTGGAGGAGGGGGCCAAGAGGCAGGGGAGGGGCGCGCCGCGCAGGGGCGGGAACGGGAGGGGAGGGGGAAGAGGGGGGCGGGATGCGCCGGGGCGCGCGCGCCTGCGGCCGACGACAGCGAGAGGAGGCTAGGGCGCCGCCGCCGGCGGCAGAAACCCTAGCGGGAGCCTAGCGGGAGGGAGCGGGTCGCGGGAGGGCACCCAGAGATCAGTGGTTCCAAGTTTGGCGTTGGCTTTTTTCTAAACTGGACAGTGTTTGTTCTAGTGTACCTAGCGGGAGCTTAATTCCTTTGACGGCTGCGACTGGATCATGTCGTCTTTGACCATAAATAATCAGTTTTTAAACCGCAGTTTAGTTGCTGTTAGGTGGATGTCTTAATGTATTCTGCTTATTGTTTGTTTCATCTTTTATATATTTGTAATAGCAAAGTAACAATGGCACAGTGCTCTACGATTCTTGGAATAGACACATATAAATTATTACAGTATCTTAAAAAATGTGTGTCATGCAAAATTCAGATGCATACTATGTTTTGTTTAGATGCGTTTTTGGCGGTCATATATGTACGTGATGTATAGGTTCAAACAAAAATTCCAGAAAGATGCAAATATTCGGGGAACTGAAAACTATATTTTGGAACACTTATATCATTTTGTAAGTAGAAATAATAATTAGATATAAATAGCATTCCATACAGTTTGAAAATGATATGATCTAGGGACACATACATACACCGAAAATTAGCTTTCTAAACTATAGGTTATTAGCAAGGAATGATATGTGTCCAATTGATCCTTTTATGTTGATGACATTAGTTGCCGACGCTTCGGTACAACATAATCATGGTCACTCTCCATATAAAAATAAAAGTATAATTATATCTAAATAGATGGTATTAGTTGACAAAAGACCCGACTTCATCATGTTGACAGTAAAAAATAATAGTAATTTGTACATCTTAATATCTAGCCACATATTAAATTGATAGAAAAGAATTAGATTATGATCTATGACCAAAGCACAGTTTAGATATGTCTTGGAGTTGTATCAATGTTTTTTATAGGAGTGTATTTACTCAGATAAAAAAAGAACAATATTATTTTTTGAGGAAACAAGTACTCTGAAATAAATATCTGAATTGCTTTTGCATAATCAAAGGGATGTTTGACTGGGAGATATTGTTTAGAAAGCTACTTTATGGTGGAGAAGACAACGATTGGTAAATTTCTTCCCAGTAATTATGAAGTCATGCCTAGATAGATACTACCATTTTGTAAATCTTATGTGAATTCACACTTTGAAGGAAGTTTTCATTCCTACATTTGTAAACTGATGCATTTTATACTACATAAAAAAGTCTAAATGTAATGAAGTATGCAAACTAAAATGTGCACAATGTTGCACCTGAAACACAAATACAATAAAAATTTCAAGGTAAGGTAAATTAGAAATAAAAAGCAATAAATTATGTTGATTAAAATTTTAATATGGAAAACAGTGTTGTACTCAAATGAGTATGGAAAAGGTAGAATTTCAAAGCATGCAAGAGTAAAATAACAACAATGAACCCAAACAGTAGCAATTCGTCAATATTTATATTCCAGCCCGTGCCAATGCACAGGTTGACGACTAGTAACAGACTAACTGACCAACTCTCTTGGCTAACACTAGTAACAGTACTCATGCATATGGCAACTATCCATATGTTACTTGGGCCTACCACTATCCATATGGCAACTCAAGAGAGCAGATTTTCAATTCCTTGAAGATAAGGTTGCCGCAAGGCTGGTACCTTGGGATGGGCAGAACGTCACCACTACGGGTCGTGGTAGCCTTGTCAAGTCGGTGCTCACCTCTCAAGTCATCTACCAGGCCACTCCACTTATCATTCCGCCACCCGTAATAGAGAGCATTAACAAAATCGAGAGGGCTTTCCTTTGGGCGGGAACAGACAAAATCACCGGCGCAAAGTGCAAGGTTAATTGGGCTACTGTGTGTCGACCAAAGCATCTTGGTGGATTTGGTGTGCTCGACCTTGACAAGTTTGCTCGGGCCTTGCGTTTGCGTTGGCTTTGGTATGAGTGGAAAGACCCGGACAAGCTTTGGGTGGGTATGGGGAACCCATGCGACAAGGTGAACATCAACCTATTCTACGCTTCTACCATCATCTCAATTGGCAATGGTGCCATTGCCCCCTTTTGCGGTTCCCCTTGGCTCAATGGAAAGAAACCGAAGGACATTGCTCCTCTCATTTACTTGGCCTCCTCGCGAAAAAATTGGAAAGTCAAGGAGGCCTTGGCGGATGATGCTTGGATTCGCAAGATAAACCTCAATATGGTTCTGACCATGGAGCAGCTTAGACAATTTCTCACACTTTGGGAGCAAATTCGCCACACCCACCTACGCGAGGATGCCATCGACGAGATAGTTTGGAAGCACTCAACAAGTGGTTTTTATTCGTCGGCATCGGCTTATCACGCACAATTCATTGGATCTATGGGCACCATCTTCCACTGCTACATTTGGGGCGCTTGGGCTCCGCCGAAGGTGAAATTCTTTGCTTGGCTTGCAACCCGTAATAGGATTTGGACGGCTGACAGACTCGCTAGGAGGGGTTGGCAAAATTGTGGACTGTGCCCGCTTTGCCAGCGTGTGCAAGAAAATGGAGCCCATCTTTTCTACAAATGTCGCTTCACCCTTAGGATTTGGAACCTCATCAAAAATTGGCTTGGTCTTCATATGATTGACATGTCAACTTGGGACAATTTGCACTCTCTCTCGCTTTGGTGGAGAAACATGTCTGGAAGCAACATCCCCAATAGAAAGGCCATGGCATCCTCACTATGCTAGTTGGGTGGACCATTTGGAATGAGAGAAACGCTCGTATATTCAGGCACAAGTCAACACCTGTGCCGGTCATCTTCGACACCATCAAAAGAGAAGCTAGACTTTGGGTTACTGCGGGTGCACACAAATTGGGTAGCATAATGCCGGGAGAGTACTGGACCTCATGTAATATGTGTGGTGTAACAAACAAACTCTATTCTTCTTCTTAATTAATAGATGAGGCAAAGCTTATGCCTCCGTTTCGAAAAAAAACAGTACTCATGCATCGCCTAGTAGACTTGTTCAGCAGGTTCATGCAGCCACACCGCATCGCACGGCATGGCGGCATCTCACCCTGTACGCCGCATCGCACGGCATCTGGACATCTCGCCAGCACGCTCCTCCAGCTGAAACTCATCGACACCGTGCCCAACCATGCGTCTAACTAGATGCAAACATGTAGATACATGAACATGAAAAGATTAAACCTAACATTCATCTCTTCCGTCACCCTTCCCTCAAGCAGATCAAGTATTGGACCCGAATTTATGGTCGAACCTTTTTTATAGAGCTCCTGAAAGTATGAACATGCCATAAGCTCCATGTCCGATGGTACTGTACACCACACCCCGTCATCCTTTTCTAGTTTTGTTTATAAGGTTTCTTCGTGCTAGCCAAACAGCCCTACGTTGAAAGTAACGCGTGTTCCTATCCCCTTCTCGCAGCCATTCCAACCTAGAACGTTGTAACCACATCGTCTCCTCAAGGTACAATACCTCATCCATTCTCTCCATTTTTTGCTTTATTGTATTTCTATCTGCATCCGAACGGTTCAGTTCTGATAGCTCCTCCCTTAATTTTCCAGCTCACGCCTTACATTGCCGAATTTACGTGTACTCCATTCACGCAAGTCCTTCATAACTTGTCCAAGTGATTTTGCAACCACCCCAAGATCACCTTCGGACTTTGCCTTCTCCCCAGAATTATTAATGATGCCTGGCAAAGTCGCTTCTCTCTCCCATATGGCCATATTAGATCATAACGCGGACCTCTCTTCGACGGCCTCGGATCAGGCTGGTCAAGCCGAAGTAGTATAGGACAGTGGTCAGAACGAGAAGACGTGAGATGCCGCAAGTCCGCATTTGTAAACCGCACCATCCAATCATCATCAGCACAAGCTCGGTCAAGTCTAACTTTTACGTTACGATTTCAAAAAAGGTCTCCCCACTTTAGATTATATAAAGCAACATCCAACCCATACAACCAGCTTGCTGGGGCCGTAGCACAAACAAACACAAAAAAAAAGGATAGAAAGGAAAAAGAAATGAATGCCGGCACCGGCAGCTCAATTAAGCAAAGATGGCCGACACCCGATGTACCCTCGGAAGAAGTACCACCGCCCGCCAAACACTCTGAAGCTCGCGTACCAAGAACCATCTTCATGAAGAAATGCGACGACGACGCCGCTGCTCCCCAGACAAGTCTTAGTGTTTCCCCCGGTACGTGGCTGGCAATGGGAAAGGGGTATCACTGACGCCCCTCCGGGGGGGGGGGGGGGGTCCTGCAACGCCCACGGGCGTAGCGGCGCCGGCGGCGAACGAGCCGCCAGAGATTTCTCCCACCCCGAAACCACCACCGTCACCCCAGACAATCGGAAGTGCACCGCCCAACATGCCGCCCACCAGCCTGTGCCACCACGGATACCGCACCATCTTCACCGTCTCACTGAAGCCACCAACACGAGACCTGGGGGTAGGACGAGAAGACACCGGGCTCGGTGGCAACCGCAACACAGCCGACAGGAGAGAACAACCTCAACCACCACGCGGAGTCGACCGGACAAAGCTATAGGGGACCTACCAGGCCACCATCGGCCCGACCGGACCCCAACGGGTCCGGACAGTCCCTGCAACCACGTTGCAGAACACCGACCACCGGAGCCATCACCACCGTAGCCACGGCCGCCTCGCCTCACCACAAGAGAGCCACGCCGTCGCGCCCTGGATAGCAGGCCCGCCCCAGCCCAGATGGGGCCCGAAAGGGCCTAGATCTGGGTCGAGCGGGCGCCACCGGCCAGCCGCCCACCGCGCTGCCCCGCAGCCAACGGCCACGCCGCCGCGTCGAGGGCACCCGAGGCTCGCAGAACTCCGCCGCCGGGCCCCATCGTCGCCGGCTGAACAACACCGCCGCCGGGCAGGAGAGAGCCCCGACTCCCCCTCCAGGCGTGCGGGGAAGGGACGTCCGCCGCCGCCGCCGCCATCCGGGCACGCTGGAGGCCGCTGCCGGCGAAGGCGAAGGGAGATGGAGGAGGAGGGGGTCGAGACGGGGAGGAGGGCAGAGGGCGCTCCGCCGACTCGGCGGGGGGGGGGGGGGGGGGGGGCAACCGGCAGGGCCGGGGTTGGGGGAGGATGAGGGGGAAGAGGGAGGTGGGCCCGGGGCACGCGCGACGGTGGTCGGCTCCGGCGGGAGGGGCCGAGTGTGGCCGGCGGTGGCGGGGGAAGCAGGGGAGGAATCCTAGATCGGGGTCGCCCGCTCTCTCGCCGAAATGTTCTCACGTTACGATTTCCTTGCTGATGGTTGTCGAAAGTAAACGGGAAGCCCGTGAAGCCAATATCTCGTATTCACAAATTGCCAAGGCATTTCGAAAAGCCATCATTTGTGCCTCTTGTTGTTCCCTAGCAGAGCAATGCTAGTATTGTCAGAGTGCTTCATTGTAGTCTTCGATAACTATCCACGGCAATGGTGACGCTGCCTTCAGATCCGCCAACAGAGTCCACATCAAATGATGATTTTCAACTCGAGGTTCACCATATATAAATATTATTCTCCAAGGGGGGTCATCCTGCTGCCCTTTAACACACACATCAATGTATCTATTACTTTTTCCAATTATCTCAACATGTACATATTCATACATGTACAGAGCCAAACCACCACTTCGACCACCACTACCCACACCTTCAAAACCTCGAAGGCTTATTTTCAAAATAGTTATTAAGTAATTTATATTGTTTATTTCAAAATAGTTGACAACTTATCTCCATTGACAGCTTATTTTCATTCTTCAAAGAATGTGCGGAAGATGGTAGACAGAACCTACTACACCGAAGGCTCCGAATTAACTTATCAGGAGAAAACTCATCTGGTCGCATTTTGTACTGATCTTGAGAATTACAATATCTACAATCAAACTCCTCAACATTATGGTCAATACGTGCCACTAGTGCATGTGTTGAACTACGGTAACTACCATGGAGATACCCTGGTAAGATTTTTTTTACTATTACGACATCCGTGATCTTTTTGCACACTTCTAAAACTAGTACATCATTGCTAACTACGAAGTTATCACTATGTTTTTCAACAGATAATCCCGAATGATTGTGTGCCTCATCTGATGTATATGCATGGTAGCCTTCATGTTTTGAACATACAACCAGGTCGTCCTACGAATCTCAACTGTCCATACCGGGTTTCTAAAAGAAGTGGAGACATAACAATCAAAGAATGGAAAAAATGTATGGACAGTCGTAAGGAGCTTCTTGGAAGCAACAAGCAGCGAAGGGCAAGAATTGGAGATAGGATGATGCCATTCTTCATAATGGAGAGTCAGGGTCTATATTGTTTTATGCTATTTTACCTTAAGGGTGTTTAGGTCCTACCTGATACTGATGATCATGTGCTAAGAACAATTATGTAGGGTTGGGTTCGATGACTATGAGGATGATGATCGTATGACTTATTATTAATAACGAGTAGAAGTTGTATGATGATGCATAGGACTTGTTATTATATATGATGATGTATGATGCGCATGCATGAGCATGTTATATCAGCGGGTGAAATGAACATAGCAGCAGCCTTGATAAACCAAGGACGAAGATATAAAAAAGGACACTTCTCTCTATTAGCTAGCTAATAACAATCTAAAAATAACCCCCAAAACCCCTAAAGCAACCACATTTGTAAAAAAAACATGAACTTTTGGTCCCGGTTGGAGCCACCAACCGGGACCAAAGGCCCCCCCTGACTGGGCTCGGCGGACCGGCCACGTGGAGGCATATTTCTCCCGGTTCGTGTTTGAACCGGGACTAATGGGTGGAGGTATTAGTAACGACCCATTAGTCCCGGTTCATGAACCGGGACTAATGGGTGGAGGTATTAGTAACGACCCATTAGTCCCGGTTCATGAACCGGGACTAAAGGCCCTTACGAATCGGGACTAATTGGTGTTTTTCTACTAGTGCCAGGCAGCTTATTCAAAGTTTCAAACACAAAATATCCAGCGTTTACCGCACTCAGAAACTAATGGAGTAGGCCGGCGACTTGTCCGGATTAAACAGCCCAAAGTGGTTCTCTGTCGGGTCCCCTGTCTTCTGGTTCTCGTTGAACATGGCAAACATGTACGTCTCCAACGGCCCGGGCCTCTTTGGTGTGCCCCCGCCGACATGGTTGATCAGCCCCTGGTTGTACGCCCGCGCGTTCTGCGCCGTCCCCCCGAACCCGCCAGCCGACGGCCATCCGCTCTCGGATACGACGACCTTCACCCCCGGGGTCTCGGCGTCCTCAAGCGCGGCGTAGATGGAGTCGACCATGGCGTCGAACAGGTTCGTGTAGGTCAGGCCGTTGCCGTCGTCGTTCACGGTGGTGCCCGGCGCGAAGGTGGCGTAGTTGAGCTTGATGTTCTGCGGGTCGCCCTTGTAGGCGAAGTAGGGGTACACGTTGGCCAGCAGCGGCGCGTCGGTGCTCGCCAGGAAGTCCAGGATGGGCCCCATGTAGTCAAGGTCCACGAACACGCCGTTGGAGGGTGGGAAGGTGTCGGTGACCACGTCGAACCGCACCGACGTGGACACCTTGACGTGGCCGCCGAGGCCAGCCGTGGCGAGCGCCCCTTGGAGGTTCTTCATGGCCGGTAGGATGGTCTTCTGTCCGTCGCTGTCCATGACCTCGTTGCCGACGGCGATGTAGCGGAATGAGACGCCCGGGTAGGGCTGGACGTTGGCCTTGACCCAGGCAGCCGCGGCAGAGGGATCGTTGGCGAGACCGGGGAGCGCGCCGTTGCCCACGTCCATCAGCAGGCCGATGCCCGTGCCACTGAGCGCCTTGAGGACGTTGCTCTCCGGCGCATAGATCCGCATGGCGTTGATGCCCTTGGATTTGTAGAGCTTGACCACGTCACTGGGCGCCGGCAGGTTGTTGCCGATCACGCCGTTGCACACGCCGATGGAGTGCACCCCTGTTAGGATCACGAACAGTCAGAGAAAAAATATCACTTTCGTTGCGTCTCAAGGTACAGAATGTGAGTTCTCGATCGAATAGTACAATAGATGGAAATTAGTTCCTCCAATACATGTTTAGTTAACATTAACAGGACGAGTTAGTGAACCTTTGTTATGCCCGTGAAGATTAGCTGCCCGGTGAGCACCGCTCTCTTGTGTAGATTCGTGCATCCAAACAATATCGTGCATTAATTTTCATGTAGGATTATATAACAAAAAGAAATGTAGGGATTGATGTAAATGCATCTTGATCATAGATTGTACTGTACCTGTTGGAAATGCTGCCAAGGAAACAAGGACCAGCGCCAGTCCAAGCATGGAAGCAACACCTTGCTTCGCCATCGATCGTCGATTGTTTTGTACGATCTTAATTCAATTTGCACGCAACGCAATCGCAATGCAGTGTATGTATGCCAGGCACACTACTCGTCTCTTTTATATGCAACCAAATCCTCAGCACTACTGTCCTGCAGTTTGGCGCAATACACGTTCGGACGTTCGCTCGAGTCCACCATGAGCTTCTTTATTTCTTATCCGTTTCCATTTTCCACCGCTAGCAGAGCACCCACTGTAGTACGTGCCAAGTGCCAAAGTGCGGCTGGCATGACACCGGCCGCCGGCGCAAGTGCATGCGCAACTTGTTCGCTGGACCGTGGAAACCGGTTGAACGGATGTCACCATCCGGTCCGGGGTTGCCTGCCAGCCATATCGATCATACATACATACGCGCGTTGCGGTGATTGATTCGACCCGGCCTGTAGTGATCAGGTCTTCGCTTGCATAGCTTGTCAATATATGTACAGAGAGAGCCGCGCGCCATGGCTAGCTTGTCTGGCTCGTGGAATTTCCTCGGCGTGCTGACCGCTGACCAGGCCCGTCTCACGGCCGGGCTGATGGTGGCCTCCACGGTGCGCTCTTTCCTGCTTCCCGCCACTAGCCAAGCAATTTGTCTCTTGTGCGCCTATGTGTATGTTAGATGGGGAGTAACATATGTGTGGTGTCATGCGACACTTTATTTATTAGGTTATAGACTTATCTTGTCTTGATATGTGTGATGTTATTACATTCCTTTTTTTTATTAATTGCTTGCCACATCATCTATTTTATCTAGATATATGTGATGTTACCATCTATGTTGCTTTCACTGTGGGTAGTCTTAAGAAGAACAACTGACTAACTAGATGAGTTAGGGCAGGAGATCCAATGCAAACACCTTCGAGGTAAAACTATTACCGCCGAGGGGGATTTTAACCTAAATTTAACACCTTCAAATATGTCTTCGTCAAACTTCAAGGCAATGGATGCGGCTGTCCATGCTGCTGGCATATGGCTCTTCGAGAGACCCCTTGCTAGTTCAGCTTCTCACCCGAGCCAATAATCAACCCAATGCAATTTTAGCTATGATTGATAGGGCGTATAACCCCGGATCACGTTTCGCTTTGCATCTCTGCATCTACCAACATCCCTAAGCCGAACCTCAAAAAGAAAACATCCCTAAGCCATCAGTTTTTGGCTTAAGAACTGTTTGTTACGTTCGGACGCTTTCTCAGCAGATGTAGTTAAGAAATGGTCTAGTTTTATTTTTACTTTTTCGAGGGCAAAGAAATGGCCTAGTTTTTTTTTCGAGGGCAAAGAAATGGTTACGGTTTAAGGATGGCAATGAGTAGGGTATGGGCAGGGTAGAGCAATACCATACCCATACCCGTATAGTTAGTGGGCACAAAATTCTACCCATACGCGTACCCATGGGCTTGAAACTTTATCCATACCCATACCCAACGGGTACCTGCACCCATTAGGTACCCAGCGGTTAGAACAAATAGTACACAAGTTGTTCACAATTTTACGCTCATTGATAGCACAATTGACAAGAAAATCAATTATGTCAGCTCAATAACAGAGAGATGAGTAATTGACCAATATCAAAATTTAGAAATCACAACATACTCTTAAGTCAATAGGAGTAGACGAGTCACATGACAAATTAATGACTAATTGAAGACAACTTAACATTAGTTCACCAACGGGCAGGGTATGGATATACCCGTGGGTACAAGACTATACCTGTACCCTACCCATGACTTAATGGGTAGGATATGGGTACTACCCGTGGGTATAAAAGTATGCCCATACCCTACCCATGTGGGTATGGTACCCACGGGTACCCGTACCCGTGGGTAAAATTGCCATCCTCATTACTATTTCTCCCTCCTGCTTGCTGGCTTCCCCCTTGTTGGGCCGCAAGCTTAAGCCTGTTCAAATCAAATGCTAAATTTCCCAAGATCCTAGCTTAGAATTGCACCACTATGATCGACTTGTTGGACAAGTTAGAGGAACATGTGGTTTCTCCCCTCGAGTTTGGCCTACACACAACTCTTAAATGCTCTTTAGATAGACAAAACGCTGTCCTGGCGAATTATAGGTGACAAAACGAGCGAATCAAACGTTAATACTTTCATGTGTGTGTGCCTCTTCTCGCCTTAGAAAAAATAAATCAGATTAAGACTCTGGAGGTAGATGGGCCTGCCGTGTCTTCTCACTCTGTAGGCCCGTACTGTCACACAGTACGAGGGCAAATGAATAGATGGGGCAAAATTGGACACACCATCCCCAAACCGAGGGTAAATTAGCGCATATAAAATGTTGAATTCGATCTGTTTTCTTTTCAATTTCGTGACTTGTTTTATTCAAGATATAAGAAAAAATAGAAAATAACTTACACACGGACGAGTGGTTGATTGAAATGCATGCGTTTTGCATTTAACATATTAGATTTACTATTTCACATCTAGATGTGAAATAGTATCTCACATCTACTTTTCTAGCCACATGATTTAGACATCAAGATTAGTATTCTTTATTTATTTTTTATTGACTGATCCTTTTCCTGTACGCATTACTTGCGGGGCGCCCGTCGTGGCAGTAGGCCGCTGTTGATCCATTTGATTTTGTTCCTCGTGCGTGCCTCCTTGGCTGTTGTGGCTACAAGTGAATTTTTTTTTCATTTTTCATTTCTGTTTCTTTTGCCTTTTTCTTCTTCTTTATTTATTTCTTCCAAATATGTTAACTTTTTAAATTCATGATTTGTTAATTTTTTTCAAATTCTTTTAAACTCATGATTGTTTTCATCGTTGTTAGTTGACTGTCCACCATCAAACATGGGTTGCCTTTTTTTTTTAATTTGCAAGTCTACCCTCAACTTGCAATTCGGGTCTGACCTTTTGTCGTAGTTGCAATCCCACCCTCGACTCGCAACTGGACTTTAATATTTTTTTGTCTATGTTGCAAGTCCATCCTCAAATCGCAACCGTAGCCCGAACTTTTTTTGTCCCAATTTTAAGTCTATCCTCGACTTGCAACTGAGGCCCAACTTTTTTTTCCGCTAGTTGCAAGTTCACCTTCAACTCGCAACTAGAGCCTGATCTTTTTTTAGTCTCAATGGCATGTCGACCCTTGACTCGCAACCAGGGCTTGAGTTTTTTTGTCCTCGTTACAAGTCCATCATCGACTCACAACTAGACTCGACATTTTTTCCTGGTTGATAGTCTAATCTTGACTCGCAACTGGGTTAACATATTGTCCCAATTGCAAGTCTACCGTCGACTTGCAATGCAACTGGGCCCAACTTTTTTTTGTCCCAGTTGCAAGTCCACCCTTGACTCGCAAATGGGGGCCCAACCTTTTTATGTCCCAGTTATAAGTCCACCATCGTCTCGCAACTGGGTCTAACATTTTTTGTACTAGTTGCAAGTCCACCAAGAACTCGCAACTCGAGCACGACCTTTTTTTGTCCCAGTTGCAAGTCCATCATTGACTCGCAACTGGGCCCTGGTCTTTTTTTGTCCCAGTTGCAAGTTCATCCTTGACTCGCAACTGGGGTCTGACCTTCTTTTTCAGTTGCAAGTCTACAATCGACTCGCAACTGGAGCCCGATATTTTTTTGTCTAAGTTGCAATCTCACCCTCCACTCGCAACTGGTGCCCGACTTTTTTTTGCCCCAGTTGGAAGTCCATCCTCAACACGCAACGTGGGCACGACATTTTTCGTCCCAATTGCAAGTCCACTGTGAACTTGTAACTGGGGTCCGACCCTTTTTTTCCGAGTTGCGACACAGTAGGTGTGTGACTTTTTCGTGCGCGACAAACGGACAAAAACAAGTAAGAGTATATTCACCTCATCCTAAAATATATATTCACCTCTTTCTAAAAATATATTCACCTCGTTCTACAATTTATTCATTGATTTTTTTTTAAAATGTTTACATTGTCACTCGAGTGCTTGTTAATGTGTTAAGTGATCCCTAGTATAGGACGTTTGTGTCCACTGAGAAAGGAAGTCAACACACTAGTACGTCGTTGACGCAAAATTCCTGTAGCAAATCGTTTGTCACTGTAGACTACACTGTAGCACTGCGGCTCAACATCAGCGAGTCAACGCCCGGTTCGTGCATGGGTGACAAGGAAAAAATAAAGACAAATAAAAAACAAACAAAAACAAAAAGAATAACAAACAGTTGATAATGTCATCTTAGATGTGACATAATATGTCACATCTAGATGAGCTATAGACACACCCTTAACATATATGCAGCTTATTCGAATATACTAGGAAATTTCCAGCTGGCGTCTGTCGGACTCAGAAAGTAATGGAGTAGGCCGGCGACTTGTCCGGATTGAAAAGCCCAAAGTTGTTCTCCGTCGGATCCCCTGTCTTCTGATTCTCGTTGAACATGGCGAAAATGTACGTCTCCAGCATGCTGGGCTTCTTCGGCGTGCCCCCACGGACGTGGTTGATCAGCCCCTGGTTGTAAGCCCGCGCGTTCAGTGCCGTCGCACCGACACCACCGGCCGACGGCCACCCGCTCTCGGATATGACCACCTTAACCCCGGGCTTGCCGGCTTTCTCCAGCGCGGCGTAGATGGAGTCGACCATGGCGTCGAACAGGTTCGTGTACGTCAGCCCGTTGTCGGTCACGGTTGTGCTGCCTGGCACGAAGGTGGCGAAGTCGAGCTTGATGTTCTGCTGGTCGCCCTTGTAGGCGAAGTAGGGGTACACGTTGACCAGCAGCGGTGCGCCGGTGCTGGCCAGGAAGTCCAGGATAGGCCCCATGAATGATGCGTCCGCGAACACACCGTTGGAGGGCGGGGAGGTGTTCTTGACCACGTCGAACCGCACCGAAGTCGACACCTTGATGCTGCCGCTGAGGCCGGCCGCCACGAGCGCCCCTTGGATGTTCTTCATGGCCGAGAGGATGGTCTTCTGGCCGGCGCTATCTGTGACCTCGTTGCCGACGGCGATGTAGCGAAAGGAGACGCCAGGGAAGGGCTGCACGTTGGCCTTGACCCAGGCGGGCGCGGCGGAGGGGTCGTTGGCGAGGCTGGTCAGCGCGCCGTTGCCGACGTCCATGAGGAGGCTGATGCCCGTGCCGCTGAGCGCCTTGAGGACGTTGCTCTCCGTCGCGTAGATCCGCATGGCGTCGATGCCCTTGGTTTGGTAGAGCTTCACGACGTCGCTCGGTGCCGGCAGGTTGTTCCCGATCACGCCGTTGCAGACGCCAATGGAGTGCACTGAAAAAACATGTGCGGCAAGAGCAAATGAGTTTGATTTGTTGCGTTGGTTACAGCCCAAATATATTGTGTGTTAATTCTGTATTAACGATTCCAACAGAATATATTGATTGATATACAGGCGTGCACTCATCTTAATTAGTAAGCCTATATATTACCTGGTGGAAATGCTGCGAGGGCAGCAAGGACCAGCGCCACTGCAAGCATGGAAGCAGCACCTTGCTTGGCCATCCTCCTCGCCTATCACTGTGTATCTTGAGGTGCCTTGAGCGGTACTATAACCCTTATTTGCATGGATGTACCAAGCAAACTCGTCTCTTATATACCGAAAAAAATCTCAGCACTACCGGGAAGTTTGGCGCAATAATACACGTTCGCTCCCGATCCAGTCCGCCGTTTGCAGTTTCCTATTGGTTTCCATTTTCCACCAATTGCCGTAGTACCTGTATGTGTATTGGGTTGGCCTGTGGAAACCGGTTGGACGAGTGTAACCATCCAGTCCGGCCATATCCATCGTACACGCGTTGCGTTGCGTCCGGGTCGTCGACGTGCCGGCCGGTCCTCCCGGTACAGGTCGCGCTCCATCGCTGGGAGGGCATGCATGGCGACATACAGAGCTTGTCCGGCTCGTGGAATTTCCATGCCGCGATGACCGCTGACTTGGCCAGTCTCAGGGGCTGATAGTGGCCCTGGATAGGTGCGCACTTTGTTGCACTAGCTACGTTACTTGTCAGTGTCACCTGTCTGTGCGTACCTTGTGGCACGGGCGTTATTATGGACGGAATTAATTTACAGTGAAGTCAGTGGTTTCACGAGAAATTGGATCTTGTAACCCAAACATACTTTTCAATTTGATAATTTACAGTGAAATCAGTGATTTCATTTGAGAGACCCTAGCCTGCTTTTTTGTTGTTGGTAGTTGCGATGAACAGTAGCTAAACGGTACAAATCGCCCACTACGCTTGTGAGGTGGTACGGACTCCAGTCGACTTTTCCCTTGAATCTTCTACGTTGTTTCATCTGGTTTTTTATTTTTCAGCAATTTTATGCCTTTTTTTCTTTCTTTTCTGCTTTCCATTTCTGCAAAAAACCCGATGATTACACGGCAGCCAAGAGTGGCGCCAAACACAGACACACACAGAGATTTACATGGAGAAGAGAGGGGAGGGGGAGAAGACCCCCCAAGCCCTAGGAAACGACACTAAGCGAGGACAGCCAACCATGAGTCGACGTGCTCAAGGCAGGAGTTCTTCATCCGCCCTATCCAAAGCACCGCATCTTCCCTACAGCAGGCCGGTGCGCGCACGAGGGAGGGTTGTTGCCGCTGGAACACCACCGTGTTCCGATGTTTCCACAGGTGTCAGCAGCACAGCATTACAAACTCGGGCGCAGAGCGGACGACCAAGCACGCCGCAGCCGCCAACCGATCCAGACCTCCGACATCTGCTCCAGCGGTTGCAACACCAACCTTTCGCCAGAAGGCAGCCGCAAACGAACAGGAGAGGACCAAATGGTCAGTCGTCTCCATCTCGTTTGCGCAGGCAGGGCACCCCGCCCCACTCGGCTCCACGAAATGTTTCTTAAGCAAGACATCCCTTGTGTTGATGCGCCGCTGCATCAACAGCCAGCAGAAGAACTAGATACTCGACGACGCATGAGAATTCCAAACGAACCCAGCGTACGTGGCGACAGCACCACCGAACCGCATCAGGTTGTACAGGGTGGCCGCGGACAGGCCACCAAGCGGCGTGGCAATGTGAAGGAGGGTCCGATCATCCCCTCCCACCCGCCTCAGCGCGGAAGCAATCATCGTTGATACACAGGCCAGATCCCGCGCCCCGGCACTCGTAAGGCGCGGGGCAAGGTGGCAACGCAGCCCGTCGCCCCGCACCTGCCAGAACGTGACCTCGACGTCAGTTGCGTGCGAGAAGAGGACGGGAAAGGCTATAGAGTGAGCCCCGCATGGCCAGAAGGAGACCGTGCATCCACCCCCCACATCCACAGTCGAGAGAGCACGGTAAAGAGGGAGCATTTTCGCCCGGATCTTATCTGCTCACCCATGGCGCGGCCACCGTGCGCCAGCAGCGACTTCCCGGCCGCAGTCCCCCAGACCCACTCGGCCCATCTCGATCGAGGGGTGGTGTGCAGACGGTGGATCATCTTCATCAGCATACAATCATTTTGCGTAGCCAGGTTTCGGACCCCCAGCCCACCCTCAAATTTGGCCCGGCAGACACGCTCCTAGGCAACCAAGCACTGCGCGCCCGACGCGCGTTCAGCCACATTCCATAAGAAGGCTCTCCGCAAGGCGTCCAGCTCGCGAATCAGAGCAGGGGGAAGAAGCAAAGCAGCCATGGCATAGGTAGGCAGGGCATCCAAAACCGCGTTGATCAGGACAAGACGAGCTGCGGGTGACAAGAGCCGAGCCGCCCAACCAGCCAGGTATTTATCCACCTTTGCAAGCATTGGCAGGAAGTCAGAGAACTTCAACTTCTCCCAGGACAGAGGCAGCCCTAGGTAGGTTTGGGGGAAAGAACCCATGGCGCAGCCCAACGCCCGCACAACCAGCTCCTGAGTCGCTTGCTCGACATGGACCGGCACCAGCGTACTCTTGGAGAAATTTATCCGTAGACCGGTAGCATCCGCGAACATATCCAGAATCTGGCGGAGACGAGCTGCCCCGGCTTCACAGGCACGCATGATGATCAGTGTATCGTCTGCGTACTGGAGCACTACAGCAGGGGCACCAGACACCAGGGGGTGCCGCATCATGCCATCCTGGCGAATCAGCTGCTGCAACACATCAACCACGATCAAGAAGAGGTACGGCGAGATCGGATCACCCTGGCGAAGCCCACACTTCAACTTAAGCCACTTCCCTGGCACCCCGTTGAGCAGCACCGCAGAATGGGAGGAGCTCAGGATGGCATCGATCCAGTCACACCACACCGCCGGAAACCCTCGAGCTTCCATGATAGCTCTGAGACTCTCCCAGTTGATGGAGTCGAACGCCTTGGAGAAGTCCAACTTCAGAACAACTGTGGGGGCAGCCCTTTTGTGACAGCATTGTATGAGCTCAGTTGCATAGACGAAATTTTCAGAAATACTTCTGCCTCTCACAAAACCAGATTGGTCCTCATCAACTAGCACCGCAATCTGCTTTTGCAACCTCGTGGTCAGCCCTCTGCATATGATCTTGACAACTTCGTTTTGCAGCGAAACCGGGCGGAAGTCCGCGGGGGTAGGCACCCCACTCGTTTTGGGGAGGAGGGCCACGTAGGCTCTGTTGATCCCATCAAGGGAGGCAGAACCGGACTGAAATTCACTGAACAGATTCAGGAGATCTCCAGCCACCACCCCCAGGCAGCTTGGTAGAAAGCAGGGCCAAGCCCATTTGGGCCCGGCGCGCTGGTGCGGTCAAGAGCATTGACGGCAGCCTTGATCTCAGACAGGCAGAACGGCTCGTTGAGGGGGGCCTCGTGCACCTGTGCTGAGTGGTAGTACAGCCCGGCAAGGCAGAAACGCCAAACGGGCCGGCTGGGCCGAGCCAACAGGTTGGTGAAGAACTCCAGGAGCGCTGCGGCCTTGCCAGCATGGTCGACCACCTGCGCCCCTTCAACTTCCAGGGCAGGAATGGCGTTGCTACAGCGGCGGTGCGAGGTGGAGGCGTGAAAAAACTTAGGCTGTTTGGTAGTAAAGTATTGAAAAAACCAAAGTATTGAAAACTACAACATTTTAGCATGTAGGTGTAAGATACCACAGTTTTGACATACCACACTATTTTGAAGTATTGAGAATACTTTGAGCTGTTTGGTAATGTTGTATATTCGACGCACCTAATAACTAGCTAGCCGTAACGTCCATGCAAAGAGGCCACCCATATGCACAAAGTCCACAGCCAAACTGTGAACGACCATGCCCAAAGCTCGTCATGCAGCGTACAAAGATAAGAAACACCGTGCACTGCGCTAGTCACAACACCGTGCACTGCGCTAGTCACCAACTTCTTCCTCTCAGTTACGGTGAGATGATTCGGACGTGCCGTCGGCTGGCCGGCGAGAAGTAGGAGCGGCGGTGATGAAATCTTCATGAGGCGGCAGGCGGCAGGTAATGCAATCCTCAGCAAACAAGGCCTGCTAGCTTCATGCCACGGGCCTCCTTGAGAAAGGAACAGATGATTAAGTGTACTAGCCGTTTTCCCATGGTCATCTCTTTATCTGTCCACGGCAACCTAAGGGGGAGACGATCTCCAGCAACAAGAGAGCGGCAGCGGCCTGGGAACGAACAAGGACAAATAAACGTGTTTGTTTTTTTGCCTGCTCTGTTTTTAGAAAAGAGGTCCAGGGTTCTTTTTATTAGATAGAGAAAATACTGCATTTTGAGGAATACTGTAGTATTAATACTGCAGTTTTTTGTCGAGGCCAAACAGCTGAAAGTAATTAAAACCATGGTATTCAGAAAAACAGTAGTATTCACAAAATACTTCGAAAATGCAAAGCTATCAAACGAGGCCTTATTGTTTTCATCCCCTCGCACACCGTGCGTCGCTTGCCTCTCTGGCGCCAGTGCGTGCATTGGCGAAGAATTGAGGCGGCCAAAGCACACCGTGCATCATGTCTAAGCAGCATCTCATCTGTAGACAGAGAATGGTACTCCTCCCAAAAATCCATCAGCATAATCAAGAGACGGCAGTCATTATCAAAAGTGGGGATGAACCGGTGTCACTTTTTCCATTCCTTGGCGGCAGACCTAAACGCTTTCCATTTAGCAGATAGAGCGCAGCAAGCACCTGTGCCTCGGACCGCGTCAGTCCAAGACGGGAGAGTGGACGGGAGAAATAACGGATCTGTCAGCCAAGCGTTCTCAAATTAGAAACGAGAGGGTTTAGGGATAGCCGTGGAAGCCACGACAAGAAGAGGGACGTGATCCGACGTGGCACGAGGGAGGGAGGAGAGGACCGAATCTGGGAAGGCGGCATTCCAGAAATTGTCGAAAAACGCTCGGTCAAGCCGAGCTAGGATAGGGGGGTTTTGTCTGTTCGTCCACGTAAAAAGGCGATCAGAGAGGTGAAGCTCATGACGAGCCAGAGAGTTAATCAAGGCATTGAACTTGGACGCACACCTAGCATCGATGTTGCCATTGTTTTTCTCACAACGGAGGCGGATAAGATTGAAATCGCCAACCACAAGCCAGGCGACTGCGGCGTTAAGCGTTAAAGCAACCATATCGTCCACAAAGTCATCCACAAGAGAGTGATCAGAGGGCCATACACATTAGTAATTTTAACGCGTAAATCAGAGGAAGAACAAACAAAGATGGTAGACAGAGAGAAACGTGACTCCTCGGAAGAAACCAAGGAGTATCGTGCCGGGTCCCAAGCCGTCACGATCCCACCTCTGCTACCATCAGCTAGCTTGGAGACAAAACTCGAGAGACGACCAGGCAGAAAAGAGACCGCCTTACGGGAGTCCAAGCTGTCAAGCTTTGACTCCTGGAGGCAGGCAAAGCAGGGGTTCGCGGAAGCAATCAAGTTTTTGACGACATCACATTTATCCCTGGCGCCCAAACCTTGGACGTTCCAGGATAAAACACGCACGCTCCTAACATGATTACTCCCCATAACAACACTCCACACCAGAAGGAACAACCCTAAGACAAGCACGCAACAGAATATTGTTAATTTTATTTCTCAGTTTTGTTCCTTTCTTTTATTTGCTCCACAGGTTTTCTTCTTGGTTTCCAATTCATGAATATTGTTAGATTTCATGGCCGTCATTTAAATTTCTGAACATTTTTCACACTCATGATTTTTTAATATTTTCTAGATCATTTAATTTCTTTGAATGTTTTCTTGAATTCACAAAAAAATTGAATCTGCCAAAAAAATAGATTTTTCTGAGGGGAGGTGATGCCCTATTATTTAACTAATTTTTTGTTTGGTGCGCGAGCAACAGAGACTGGTTCTATAGGAGCAAAGGAGCGTTATTGGGCCTCCTATGCTAAGCTACAACCAAATAATAAGAGTTTGCATCATTTAAAAGCTTCGTGAATTGTCTCATTTTTTTTTGAAGAGATGCAAGTGCTAGTAGACTGGCTGTGTACCCTCATTTATTTGGGCTTGCAATTTTAAGTTAGGATAGTTGAATTTTAACAAATGACCCGAAATACGACAAAGATTTAAAGATATCTTTCGTGACTTGAAAATAACTATTGTTTCCACAACTCTAGTCAGTCGCTCTTTATTTTAGAGCATCTACAGCCGGATTTGACAAATCAGGACTCCTATATGCCCGCGGGCGCGCCCGGGCACGTCTGCGGACAGCGCCCGCCGGGCCCTCATATCTTCTGCCCTGCATTCACATATCTTAAATCCGCACTCTAAATCCATTAAAATTCATGCACGTCGATCATACACTCCAATGTCGCACGCAAGTAGCAAATGTTGGTACCAAAAATACATAGGTGATCATTGGTGTCCCTTGTGGGTCCACATATGCTCGACAAGATCATTGAGTAGCTTCGCGTGCACGTGATGATATCGAAGATTCTGATGCATCTGCAGAAAGTTCATAAGCTGAGCTACATCTTTATCTTCTGGGATTTTAACTTGTTCTCCCGGTGCTTCAAAATCATTGGTTTTGGCTACACCATCACCCTCATCCTCAACAACCATATTGTGCAAAATAACACAACATGTCATGAGTTGCCACAAAGTTTCTGCTTCCCATATCATTGCAGCTCCGCGAACTGTTCCCCAACGATCTTGAAGCACTCTGAATGCCCTCGCCACATCTTTCCTAGTTTCTTCCTGCATTGTTGGAAAGAGGCTTTGTTTGTTGCCCTGTGGTTCGGATATGGTCTTCACAAACGTCGTCGACTGAGGATAGATGCCGCCGGCCAGATAGTATCTCATGTTGTACTCATGGACGTTGATACTGTAGTTGCACGGCGGCGATTCTCCATTGCAACGCCTCCTGAACATGGGAGATCATTGATGCATGTTGATGTCATTGCGAGACTCCGAAATTCCAAAGAAAGCATGCCAAATACATAAGTGATGTGATGCCACCGCTTCAAGTATAATGGTGGCCTCTTTGGTGTGACCTTAATACATTCCTCGCAAACCTTTGGGGCAGTTTTTCCATTGCCAATGCTTGCAATCAATTGATCTGAGCATTCTTGAAAACCCTCTAGCTTCTCCAATAACCAACAACTTTTCTGTGTCCTGTGCATTTGGTTCACTCAGATACTCTGCTCCAAACACCTGCACCATGGCATGGGCAAACTTGATGCGACTAGGAACGGCTGCAGGGCGCGCGCGACGGCAGAGCGGCGAGACAAACGTCGAGGAGGAGGAAGAAGAGAGGAGAGAGCAAATGGATCCGATAGGTCGACTTGATGTATTTGGTGTAATTTGTGATGGGGTCGGGTTGTCAGGTCCAAAGTGCCCCCCCCCCCCTTCATATCCTCACAATATTTGGGCTGACTATGAGAGGTGCCGGTCAATCCGGGCGTTTGAGGCCCGTTTGAGGCACCCATTTGGTCAAAAATTCTCCACCGTTCAGTGACCGGGCGGCCCGCCCGGGCGTATGAGGTGGGTTTGGGACGCCCGCCAGTAGATGCTCTTAGGACTATTAAACCATACATTTGCATGCAAAAAGACTAAAAAAAATGAAAGCTATTGTGTAGACATCGAAATAGAACGACCAATGGCCCAAAATGATGGGGAAATAATTCTATTTTAAAATTTTGTATATAAAGAAGATGATCTATAACTATGACTAGTGTTACCTTCCAATTCCGGCACAAACCGAAGATGAAACCCGAAACCGAGTGGCAGCACAGTGCCGGAGCTCCTCTACAGCTCTTTAAGCACTAACTTGCGGGTATAGCGCACACGGTCTTGTCAGTTCGCGTCGTTTGCTCACCGGTCACCTCGCTTCACGCTGCTTTTGTTTCGCCCTTTTTCTGCTGCTACTGATCCGTTGTTTTAGAAGAAACAACGTCTGTGAATTTTTTAAAAATGGTAAGAAAACAAACTATTACGGATTTCGAAAAATATCAGCGAATTGTTAAAAATATTCGAAATTTCATTTTTTTGTTACGAATTGAACAAATAACAAATTCAAAATATGTTCGTGAATTTTTAAAATATATCAAAATGTATAAATTATTAAAACATTAATAAATATACATCAGGTCAAAATACAGTTGTGAATTTGATCAAAATATTCATGGATATGGAAATTTTTCGAAATATTGAAAGAAAATGGCAAAGAAAAGACACAAACAATAACCCAGTAGAAAACGTAGGAAAACGACAAAAAATCACAGACTTTTTTTTTCATATCCATTTGCAAAAACGGTGCAAGAGAATACACGATATGGGCCAGCCCAATGATGAGTTATTTATTATTATGATTGGTGATGCATGATACTAAGTTGTTATATGAACATGATGAGTTATTATATATATTAGTAGGTGTAATGAACATGAAATAGATTCAAGTGGAGGCAACATGTGGTGCACATCGGAAGTACTACTAATCCAAACTAGATCAAGTTTGAATTAGTAGTATTTTTGATATGCACCACATGTTGCCTCCACTACTTCACATTCATTTCACCAACTGTTATATATAATAAGTAATCATGGTTATCAAATCATATGATGAAAGTACTGTATATAAAACCACAATGAAAATAAGCTGTATTTTTAAAAATACAAAAAAGTTAGTAGCGGCGCTTTTCTAAAGAAACGCTATTGCTACTTTCTATTATCTGTAGCGCTTTTCCAGAGAAAGTGCTACTGCTAACTAGGTATTGTAGTAACGCTAGCATTCCAGCGCTACTGCTAACAGTTAGCTGTAGCTTCCTAGTGGTAGCGCTTGTACAAGCGCTACTGCTAGCTACAAAACAAGCGCTACTATGAATAAAACTTAGAAGATGTTCGATATTTCAGGAGTTGCTCACTGGAATGCCATCTTCAGTCTCCAGGCGGACTGCGCTAGGCCTGGTGACTCGTACTACCCGATAAGGACCCTCCCACTTTGGGGTCAACTTGTTAGAATTCTTGGCCGACTGAACGTGCCGAAGAACAATGTCATCTTTCTCAAGGCTTCGGGCATGAACCTTGCGGCTATGGTAGCTGCGCAAGGCTTGCTGGTAGCACGTAGCTCGCACAGCAGCCCGAAGATGATTTTCCTCTAGGAGTGTAGCGTCATCTTGCCGCAATTGCTCTTGCTCAAACTCATTATAAGTGAGCACTCAAGGTGACCCGTGTATGAGTTTTATGGGGAGAACTTCCTCCGCCCCTTACACCAGGGAGAAGGGTGTTTGGCCAGTAGCTCCATTTGGTGTCGTCCTGATAGACCAAAGAACTGCCAGCAACTCATCAATCCAACGTCTTCTGCACTTGTGCAGCCTATCGAAAGTTCTCATCTTGAGACCTCGCAACATTTCAACATTTGCCCTTTCCGCCTGGCTATTGCTCCTTGGATGGGCAACAGAAGCAAAACAGATTTTGCCGCCAAGGTCTTGGACATACTGCATGATGGCGTGGCTCGTAAATTGTGTGTGATGACCCTGTTTGCCACACCAGAACGGCAAACTAGTCCTCTGAAGAACTTGACGACTAACTGTGTTGTCACCTTTCTCACAGTTTCCACTTCCGGCCACTTTGTGAACTTGTCGATTGCGACGTACAAGTACTCAAAGCCCCCGGTAGCATGGGGAAAAGGTCCCAATATGTCGAGCCCCAAGACTGAAAATGGCAGGAAAGAGGGATTGTCTGAATAGCTTGAGCTGGCTGATGCAATTTCTTTGAATGGAACTGACACGCTTCACACTTGGTTACTAGTGCAGTTGCATCCTGGAGGGCAGTGGGCCAATGAAACCTTACCGGAACACCTTACCGGCAAGGGCCCTTGATGCTATGTGACAACCACATATGTATCCATGTATCTCTGCCAACAACTCCAATCCGTCCTCCCGAGGAATACACTTCAATTTCACACCGTTCGGTCCTTTTCTGTACAGGACATTGTTCACAAACTGGTACATATTAGACCGACGGGCTACTTTCTCCGCTTCTTCCTGTTCTTCAGGGAGTTCCCCTATTTGGAGGAACTGAATAATGTGTTGTGCCCATGCTGGAGCCTGAGGCTCGACGACAAGGACTAGAGGCATGTATTCTGCCGTGGGAGCAGTTGTCTCTACGGCAAGGGCTTGAGGCCCTGTCGGAGCCTGTCGCACCCTGGCAAGCTTGGTGCTGTCCCCGACAACTTCCTTGTCGGCGGATCCTCGGAGCTCTGGGGAAAGTACTGGCTGGAGCTCAACTTCCTTCGCTTATCTTGCCTTGCTGATGGTTCCACGGATGGTTGAGTCAATTTGAGCACAAAAGTCCCTGGTTCCATAGGTAACTTGAGGGCGACACGTTTTGATAGGTCGTCAGCAATGTTGTTCTCTGCACGAGGAATATGCTCTACTTGTAGACCCTCAAAGCGCTCGTCCAATTGCCTCACTTCATCTACGTAAGATTCCATCAACAGGCTCTGATAATCTTTGTTAACTTGTTTGACGACAAGCTGTGAATCACCTCTGACGATGAGCTTCCTAATTCCAAGGTCTGCCGCGATCCTGAGACCAGAAAGCAGTCCTTCATACTCTGCAGTGTTGTTTGTTGATATCTCCCGGGGAAAGTGCATCTGGACTACGAATTTGAGGTGCTCTCCGGTGGGTGCAACAAGTAGCACGCCAGCACCGGTGCCTTGCAACGAGAAAGCCCCATCAAAATAGATAACCCAGTCTCGGCTCATTTTCTTGCCAGGGAGAGTTGTCTCTTGAATCTCCTCGTTAGGCGTTGAAGTGCTTTCAAACTTGAGACCAAAGCTCGACAGTTCCAACGCCCACTTCACAATCCTTCCAGTTGCATCTGTTTTGTGTAAAATCCGTTGCAAAGGACAGTGACTGATAACGGTAATCTCTTGTGCCTGGAAATAATGGCACAACTTCCTTGAGGCCATAAGAAGGCTGAAGAGCAACTTCTGCATGCTAGAGTATCTTGACCTAGCCCCTGCAAAAGGGAGTTGAAAAAATAAGCTGGGTGCTGCACCATCTTCTTCCTCTATGGTACTTCATTTGCTTGCACAGATCCTTTTTCTTGTCGGCACCAGACTCTGCCGGGTAGGGCCTCGGCTCGTCATTTGACAGTCTCGCTACTCCCACCGCTTCTTTGTCGACTTCTCTCTGCGCCCCTAGTGCAGCACTAACCACTTGGTTCCTTGTCGCTAGTTATAGCAGCAATGGCTCTTGTGGTTTAGGTGCAACTAGTGTTGACGTAGAGGAGAGGTACCTCTTCAAATCCTGCAGCGCTGCCTCCGCTTCTGGAGTCCATTTCATTGGACCTGCCTTTTTCAAGATTTTGAAAAAGAGCAGGGCGCGCTCAACAGATTTGGAGATGAACTTGCTTAGAGTAGCAACGCAGCCAGCAAGTCGACGCACATCTTTGACTCGTCTTGGTGCTTCAATCTGCTCAATTGCCTTGATCTTGTCGGGATTTGCCTCAATCCATGCTGAGACACAAAGAATCCGAGAAGCTTGCCAGATGGAACGCCAAACACACACTTCTCAGGATTGAGCTGCAGATTGATCTTGCACAAGTTTGCAAATGTTTCTTCTAAATCTCGTATGAGCGTTGCTTTGTCCTTGTTTTTAACTACTATGTCATCCATATAAGCTTCCATATTTCTATGCAGCTGGGGCTTAAAACTGATCTGGACCACTCTCGCAAATGTTGAACCAACGCATTTCAACCCGTAAGGAATTCGTATAAAACAATACGTACCACATGGAGTGATAAACACGGTCTTCTCTTCATATTCCTTTGTCATGAAGATCTGATGGTACCATGAATAGGCCTCAAGAAACGACAGCAAGTCACATCTAGCAGTGGAGTCCATAATCTGGTCGATGCGCCGCAACAGGAAAGGATCCTTTGGACATGCTTTATTGATATCTGAATAATCAATACACAACCTCAATTTTCCATTCGCCTTGCGCACTACAGCCGGCGTGGTTGAGTGGAGCACTCCTCTGACCAAACCTGCCGCTTCTAGCTTCCTAATCTCTTCAGTGATAAACTCTTGCCGCTCCAAAGCCTGCTTCCTGACCTTCTGCTTGACGGGCTGCACATGAGGACAAACAACAATATGGTGCTCAATTATCTCCCGGGAAACGCGGGGGATATCAGATGCTTGCCATGCAAACAAATCGATATTCGCCCGCAGGAAGGTGATGAGAGCGCTTTCCTATTTGCCGTCGAGGGTGGAACTTATGGTAAAAGTTCCGCCCGTGTTGTCCTCCTTGATGGCCACCTTCTAAGTTTCCGGTGGAGCTGCCATGGATTTCTTGCTCTTGCCGGTGGAGCTCTCTGGCACTTCCTCTTCGGGAATGCAGCACTCCGAGGAGGTGCATTTGCCGGACTGGGTGCAAGGGGCCTTGCCGGTCTTCTTCACCCCGGGAGCTCCAGTGGCAGGAGCTGGTACCTTGGCGGCAGGTGCTACAACTGCCTCCCAGTAGAGTTGGTCAGTGCAGATAAGTGCATCTTTCTTGTCGGAACTGATAGTGATGATGCTCATCGGCACGGGCATCTTCAATGTGTTCTAGGCGTAATGTGACGCTGCCATGAACTTGGCTAGGGTTAGCCGGTCGAGGATCCCATTAGATGGTAATGGGATCTCGGCGACATCAAAAACGATCTTTTTTGTCCCGTGGTTCAGCTCACCACCAAATGTAATTGGTAGTGTGATTTTACCTTTCGGCTGGCTCCTTCCTAGTTGATCTAGATTGATCCCTCGAAACGTGCCCGTGTCGTCGAGATCTTCATCAGGATTTGCAACCTCTTGATCACATTTGGACGAAATCAAGTTCAATCCGGCCCCACCGTCCACTAACATTTTTGTCACTTTGAGGTTGCGGATTGTTGGTGAAACCAACATTGCAAACACCTGACCGCTGTTGTGTGCGATCAGGGTGATCCTCAACATAAAAAATGATATGCGTGTTGGACCATTTCAATGGCTTCCGGGCATCAACCGATGGCTCTGTCGCATTAATCTCGCGCACCCACTATTTAAGTTGGCGGTGAGCAGACTGCAATGAGGCGCCACCATCAATGCACATGGCTTCAGTGGATTTTTGAAACTCATGCTCGCTGGACTCGTCGTCCTATTCGTGGTCATCATCCCCCCTTTTCTTGTCGCAGCCTTGAGTAGGCCTCTCCTGTTGTTTGTCCTTGCGGCAGCGACCTCCTCGGCCACCTCGCTTGTTTCCGGACCCCTTAGCACCATCCTGGCCCCTCTCCTTATCTCGCCTTTCATATTCAGCTTTCTGCCTCTCGACAAGCTGCTCAACTTGCCGGCAGTTTTGGAGGTCATGGCCCTTGGTGCGATGGATCTTGCAGTACTGCTTGTTGGAACCCTCCGGCTTGTCGGCAGCCACCAAGGCCTGGCAGGCGGTGCACCAAGCAACCTCCTTGCCGGGGTCGTCAACCTTGGTCTTCTTGGCTGTGCCGGGGTTGCCGGATCCCTCGACGGCAAGCATAGTTTTGCCCTTGTGCTTCGTGTTACGCCATCGATTCTTCTTTGCCGGGGCGGCGGCGTCTTCGTCTCCGAAGTCAGTTCCCGCGTCGGCATCTTCGCTGGGGTATTTCCTTCCTTCCTCAGCGCTAGCATATCTATCGGCTAAAACATAAAGCTCGGTAACATTCCTAACCTTGTTCATCGCCCGCTCTTCATGCATCTTGCGATTGCGCATATTCTGATGAAATGCGCTAATAACGGCGGCAGGATGAACGTCTGGGATGTTGTACTGTACACGGCTGAATTTCTGTATGTACTTGCGCAAGGATTCACCCTCTATGGGGGATGAGTGATGACCCACAAGTGTAGGGGATCTATTTTAATCGTTTCAATAAGTAAGAGTGTCGAACCCAACGAGGAGTAGAAGGAAATGACAAGCGGTTTTCAGTAAGGTATTCTCTGCAAGCACTCAAATTATCGGTAACAGATAGTTTTGTGATAAGGTAATTCGTAATGGGTAACAAGCAATGAAAGTAAATAAGGTGCAGCAAGGTGGCCCAATCCTTTTTGTAGCAAAGGGCAAGCCTGGACAAATTCTTATATGGAGAAAAGTGCTCTCGAGGACACATGGGAATTATCATCAAGCTAGTTTTCATCACACTCATATGATTCGCGTTCGTTACTTTGATAATTTGATATGTGGGTGGACCGGTGCTTGGGTGCTGCCCTTTCTTGGACAAGCATCCCACTTATGATTAACACCTATTGCAAGCATCCGCAACTACAAAAGAAGTATTAAGGTAAACCTAACCATAGCATCAAACATGTGGATCCAAATCAGCCCCTTACGAAGCAACACATAAACTAGGGTTTAAGCTTCTGTCACTCTAGCAACCCATCATCTACTTATTACTTCTCAATGCCTTCCTCTAGGCCCAAACAATGGTGAAGTGTCATGTAGTCGACGTTCACATAACACCACTAGAGGAGAGACAACATACATCTCATCAAAATATCGAACGAATACCAAATTCACATGACTACTTATAGCAAGACTTCTCCCATGTCCTCAGAAACAAACGTAACTACTCACAAATCATATTCATGTTCATAATCAGAGGGGTATTAATATGCATTAAGGATCTGAACATATGATCTTCCAGCAAATAAACCAACTAGCATCAACTACAAGGAGTAATCAACACTACTAGCAACCCACAGGTACCAATCTGAGGTTTTGGTACAAAGATTGGATACAAGAGATGAACTAGGGTTTGAGAGGAGATGGTGCTGGTGAAGATGTTGATGGAGATTGACCCCCTCCCGATGAGAGGATCGATGGTGATGACGATGGCGATGATTTCCCCCTCCTGGAGGGAAGTTTCCCCGGTAGAACAGCTCCACTGGAGCCCTAGATTGGTTCCGCCAAGGTTCCGCCTTGTGGCGGCGGTGTCTCGTCCCGAAAGCTTGATTCTGATTTTTTCCAGGGTAAAAGACTTCATATAGCAGAAGATGGTCACCGGAGGGCTGCCAGGGGCCCCACGAGGCAGGGGGCGCGCCCAGGGGGGTAGGGCGCCCCCCACCCTCGTGGACAGTCGGTGGCCCCCCCTCTGGTATTTTTTCCGCTTAGTATTTTTATTAAATCCAAAAATGAATTTTGTGGAGTTTCATGACTTTTAGAGTTGTGCAGAATAGGTCTCTAATATTTGCTCCTTTTCCATCCCAGAATTCCAGCTGCTGGCATTCTCCCTCTTCATGTAAACCTTGTAAAATAAGAGAGAATAGACATAAGTCACTACAAGAAACCTGTTAATCCATGACGGATTTCTGTTGACGTTCCTAGAAACTGTCACAGATTGGCCAGCTGGGCCTAGCCAGGTCTAAACTTTTTCTTATATAAACTATTCAGACCGTCACGGATGGCTCCTGCTGATGTGTTGTATCCTATATGGCGTCCAAGCTGCTTTCTGATTGGTTCATACCACCCTCCCACGGATCGTGTATAACCACCATCCATCGCCCCCGGATCCAACGGTAGGCACAGTTAGGACTGGGCATTCGGTTAGACCGAACCGAACGGTTCGGTGCTTCGGTTTGTCCTTAAATTCGGTTTCCTAGATTTACTAACCGTTCGGTCCTACAAAAAAGCAGTAACCGAGACTACGGTGCACCGATAATTCGGTCCGGTATTCGGTTATAACCGAAGAGCACTGAAATCAGGATAAGCATTGGTTACGAAGCACAAATCGGCATTCAATCCATCAGAAAAGAAAAATAAATCGGGAGTCAGAAAAAGAGCGAGCAACAACCGGACATAGTGGTTGGAATCCTCAGGTATAACCGCTGGCTGTGATGGTTGAAGCCATGACGTCGTCGGCCGCCGTCGCTTGGGAGCCAGGGGCGCCGCGCCGCCGTCGTATGGGAGCCATGCGCACGGCCGCCACCGTCTCGTGGGAGCCGCGGCCCACGGCCGCCCCGCGCCAAGTGGAAGGCATGTGCATCTTCGGCTGCCGCTGTGTGGGAACATGGCCGCTGGCGCCGGCCGCCGCCGTCGAGTGGGAGCCATGGGCAGAGCAAGCAAATGGATGCGGCGGTGCTGCGTGAAGATTAAAGCTGGTTTGGGGATAAGGCGTGGGCGTGTGGCGTTGCGTTGCTTGGGTTGAGAAAAAGGCTAGAAAAGCTGCATATGGATTGGGCTATTGGGTTTTGTTATGACGGGCTTCATACAATATTTCGGTCAGTTCGGGACTTCGGTCAAGCTGGTCGCATAACCGAATGCACCGAAGTAATTTCGGTTTTTGAATTTTGCCAACCGAACAAACAACCGCTGGTTCGGTCCTCGGGTTTTTCGGCTTCGGTCCAGGTTATTTCGGCTCCGGTGTTCGGTCCTCGGTTTTTTTGCCCACCCCTAGGCACAGTCACCCCTCTCTCTCTCTCTCCCCTTTCTTCCTCCAACCCGAGCCGCCGCCGGCTGCTCTTCCATCGAGAGGAACGAAGCCCCTCCCTCCCCTGTGCTCCGTCTTCTATCTCACCTCCCGTGATCTCTGCCGTCCCACCTCCCCCGATTCATCTTCAGATCGAGGCTCCGGAGGCTGCATCGAGAGTAGCACCGCCACGCCCAACTCCGCTCCCTTCCGGCGCTAATCCATGCTCAGCAGATCTGGTCGCGAAAAGGACGGCGCCCCACCGCCCCTGCTGGATCCGCCGAGCCAGCGGCCGGATCTATCGAGATGCGCCGGGATCCCGAGCCTTGCTCCTCCCCACCTTCTCCTCCCCACCTTCTCCTCCGTCGACAGTAGGCAGCAGAGCAAGGCGCGGGCGACTGCTCCGGCCAGAGGAGGGCGTGAGGTGCGACGCGACCTCACTGGGGCGCGACTCCGTCAGCCAGCACCGGCGCCCAACTGGGATCCACCGAACCCAGGCGCGGCCTACGGCGGGCGTGCGGTTTTGAGTTCAACAGGAGAGCTCGCGCGAGATTGAGCGCTGCTCCCGTCTTCCAGCGAACCCAAAAGAGAGCAGAGGAGGAGATGACCAAGGGCGTTGGTCCGCCGATCGGCATCGACCTCGGAATGACCTACTCCTGCGTTGGCGTGTGGCAGCAGGTCGACATCATGGGCAGCGACCAGGCCACCATGGCAACTGCACCATGCCCTCCTACATCTCCACCATCAGAGACGCCGCCAGGAACCAGGTCGCAATGAACTCCACCAACACCGTCTTCTGTACGTGCATCAATCTAGAATTTCTTCTAGTACGCGTCGTCGTTGCTCTTTTTCATATGCACACAATATGATAGTTGGGGTTGGACCTATGATTATTTGAATAATATAATCAGATGTATGTGTCGTCGAATCTGTCATGCAGTCCCTTTTTTATTATTAGTTCATATCTGCATGTCTATTCTCTGTTTTGAGATTTGTTTTGCTATGTTAAGTTCTCACTTGAGAATCGATGCCTTGAATTAAGTTGCGATGCTACCTTAGTATCATATTCCGCTGTTTCAGATTGAACATAGCTTTACTGTAGTATTAGATTCGTAAATTACCATAGGATCAGAATTACGCTATTGATTTATACATATTTTGATTTAAGCTGCATTATTAGATCCCCATGTTTAGTATAGAAGGGATGACTTGAATTATTGTCGAGAAACTACCTTAGGATTGAAATTATGCTACCTAATTTTGTATTTCTGTTCTTTGTTATCCTTTTGGAACAGTTGTTGTCCGCGGTAGCTTACTGAATGTACCTCCTTGTTCTAAAGAAACAACATGCCTAGATTATACTGTATATCTTAGTGGTATTTTGGGAAATTATGCTTTGTTTTAGTAAATCACGAAATTCATTGTTGAACCATGCAACCAATAGATTTAGATAATACCAGCTCATTGAATTTCGGGAACCATTGTCTTTCAAGATGAGAGCGACATAGTTTGAGATGATCTCTTCTACACCCAGATATTTTGATTTTGTATTCAGAGTAATCAAGGAGTGCTGATCTATTCCCTTAAGTAAAATCCAATTAGCTACGATTAACTTATATAATGTCATGAGAAATCTTGTTTCTTAAACATGTACATCTTTAGAAAATGTCTCTATTCATTATCAGTGCACAAATAGCCAGTAAAATTGTTCAACGTGAAGAACAGGGAAGCCTATTGGTCGGTCTGTAGCTCTCTGCTTAAGGATGGCATGCTGATGCATTTAGTCCACTTGAATTATGTAGCTGGTCTTATTTTTGCTAATACTAGCAGATAACATGTAAGTGGTTTATCGTTTCAAACTCCATTTGTTTAGAATGTAGGAATTCCCACAATGGGCATGATTGTAACATCAGCTCAATAGTGACGTATGAAGTTGTTGTGCTGGTGATAGTAGATTCTCATGGATTTATTGGTGCACTAAAAGTTGTTTTGAAGCTAGTGGAATTTAGTAGTTTCTTTTTTCTGTTTTCTGCCTTTTTTCTTTTCTTTTGCCACTCAGACACACACAACAAAACTTTAAGCTGTGATATATGTTTGACAAGCTGCAGGCTTTTATGATCTCCCTTTCTATCTCATTCACAAGTCACGATACTTCACTGGTCTATTTCATTCATAGAAAATCCTTTGACAATGCCACTCTTTTATGCCAAGTGTATGTTGTATCTGAGTATAATTTCTACGATTTCAATAATTCGAAACTTGCTTGTTTTGTTCAAATACATATCACGTGTCCATTATTTTCACTAACATCTTTGACCTTTGGTTTGAAGGTTCGCCACAGTTGAGTATTGGAGATCGTGTGTGATTGAAACATCATTTACATTGATCTTGGCGAGGACAACACATGGCTTGCTGGTCTTAAACATATTTTGTACTGATATTTCTGTAATGTCTCATGTGACGTTTTTTGTAATTTTGACATAGGCTGTTATGGTTCTGCATGGTTCTTGTGATGTTCTAATTGTTGTCTTAATGTGACCTTAATGATGCTTAATTTGTGATTGGTGTGATTGGCGTACTCTTAATCAAGACTGGTTTTATTTTTTAATCCAAATTGGTTCAAATGCTAATGGGCTGCCCAAAATAATAGGGCCAATGATAACATTTTCACACAACTAAAATTTGTGGGCCAACATCCTAATTGGGTCGATTACTTGAAGGCCCAGAATTGTAAGTGGGCTGGTAACTCTAAAGGCCGCCACGTCAGATCCTTGCCAGTTGCCATGTCAGATGATGACATGGCATGCAAGTTAACGCCGTTACCTGCCAGAGATCGGTGACAGTCAAAGACCGTCATAGATTTGTGACGGTTCACTTATCTGTCATGAAATGTGTGGTGGTCAAATTATGACGCGATATACATGATGGATTTTAAATCCGTCATGGGTGCCTTTCGATGACAGTTATGTGCTTATGTGTGACGGTATAAATCTGTCATGGATTAACAGATTTCTTGTAGTGAGTATTGTGACATAACATGTAATAACAGCCCATAATGCAATAAATATCGATATAAAAGCATGATGCAAAATGGACGTATCAATGAGACGTAAATCACTTGCCCGCCAGGAGCTTGGTGTCCTCCATTAAAGGCGCCAACCAAACTCGTGACACAGATCCATCCATGAAGAGATGGAATTTTCTGGTAGGTGCATCAACCACGACCCGACGTTGGCCTTGAGTACCAACGGGAAGTAGTTGGCGAGCAACTTGTCGTCTCGAGCCCCGGTAGCCTGCACTGCAATGGTGTAGATGCTCAGGAACTTCGAACGGGTGAGTCTTGCTGTCGTATTTCTCCGGGACCTCTTGTTTGAACGTGCGGGAAGTGGGCCATTGGACTCGCCGCAGCTCACGGGTAAAAGATGGAAAACCCACCTCGTAAGGTAAGTCAGCAGAATCCCCTGGCGCATGCTTGTCTACAGTGGGCCCCGCGTGCCTGTCAGATTGATGGCGCACTTCCCGCCGCCGCTCGATGGTAGTCCAAGCATCTTCTTTGACTCATTCCCGAAGTACTTGACGTTAATCGCGGCGAGTTAGCGGATCGGACGATGTCGTGGACCCATCATCGCATGCATTGATCCGCCGAACTGGCGACCACTGCTGTCGTGGTGGAGGAGAGTGCACCGTGGTTGCACCACCTCTGATCCTTCCGCCATCATCACGCGCCGGCTCGAGGGACTGCCGCTGCGAGGGCCCCGCCTGCTGCTACCCATCTCCATTGGCAAAACCGATGAGGCTATGAATAGCAGCTCTCCGTTCTTTGAGCTTCTCCGTAGCGGGAGGAAAATTCAAGAGTAGTTGCGCTCGTGCCAACGCTTCTGCTCGTGAAGGCAGCAGCGACAGGTGCGAAGAACGTGAGGTGCTCTGACTCCTAACCATGTTAGAAGGAGCTCCATCACGGTCCCGCGGCCGCGCACCGTTTCCACCGCCCTGTTGTCGTGCATGCTGGCCCCGCGCATCTCAAGAATGATGCTGAGGGCTCTTTCCATGGGGACGCTTGGGGCCACCAATGTCGCAGCGTTGCTCATCGCGCACGACCTGGGAAGACCGCAACACATGCGCCGACGGCGGTGTCTTGGAAGTCGCCTTTCCACCCTTGGAGGTCACTGCGCCGCCCGTAGGCAGCACGGCTCCGTCCTTGGATGCAACAGTGCGCGGACCATCGTCGCGGCCGCGGACGATACCGCTCGCCTCGCTCTATTTGCCAGAACGTCGTGGAAGCTCATGATCTCTACCTCCTCCTTCACCCGCGTCCATTCCGTCGCCCGTCCGTGTTGGCATGGGTAGATCGGCTGCAGATGAACCAATCGCTGTGATACCCTTCCTCTTGGGAAGCATGATGATGAAGATGTTGAAGAAACTAACGCGCTGACTGCTAGATCAGGTTCTTGCAACCTTATTCCCTGCCTGGCTCGCCGCAGATGTCAGGGAAACGACACCTATGGGATCACGTGGATCCCTTCTATGGTTCGGTAGGGAAAAAAGTGTGGACGAAGAGCAGATCCAATGATCAACACGAGGGACTTTTACCCAGGTTCGGGCCGCTGAGAAGCTTAAAACCTAAGTCCTGCGTTGGTCTACTGAGAGTTCTTGAGCTCCGGCTAGTTGCTATCCATGCAAACTGGGCCAGAAAGTCCAAAAGTCCCTCTCTGTATTGCCTTGGGCCTCCTTTTATACATCTAAGGGGCTACCACAGTGGAGTACATAGCATACACAAGGTGTAAATCTACTACAGTGTACGTGCTTATCACCGGCGTCTTAGGATAAACGCATTGAATGCGCCATTTACGTGTCCCCAACTTTCTTGGGGACGGGGAAAGCGCCATCCCGTCCGTCGCCGCCTCACTCCATCTCGACACGCATCCAGGATGATGAGGCCTGCGATGCCAGGTTGGCAGGCTAGTCACTACGCGGGAGCGGTGGCAGGGTGGCGAAACCTTGCCGGTGAGAGTCTTCATAATGATCTGTATACCACCACGCAGATGATACGTCTCCAACGTATCTATAATTTATGAAGCATTCATGCTATATTATTATGTGTTTTGGATGTTTATGGGCTTTATTATACACTTTTATATTATTTTTGGGACTAACCTATTAACAGGAGGCCCAGCCCATATTGTTGTTTTCTTGCCTATTTCAGTGTTTCGAAGGAAAGGAATATGAAAACGGAGTCCAAATGGAATAAAACCTTCGGGAGCGTTATTTTTGGAACGGAAGCAATCCAGGGGACTTGGAGTGCAAGCCAGGGAAGCTTCGAGGAGGCCACGAGGCAGGGGGCGCGCCCACCCCCTGGACGCGCCCTCCACCCTCGTGGGCCCCTCGTGGCTCCCCTGACCGACTTCTTTCGCCTATATATTCCCATATACCCTAAAAACATCGAAGACAACAATAGATCGGGAGTTCCGTCGCGGCAAGCCTCGGTAGCCACCAAAAACCTCTCAGGAGCCCATTCCGGCACCCTGCCGGAGGGGGGATCCCTCACCGGTGGCCATCTTCATCATCCTGACGCTCTCCATGATGAGGAGGGAGTAGTTCACCCTCGGGGCTGAGGGTATATACCAGTAACTATGTGTTTGATCTCTCTCTCTCTTGTGTTCTTGAGGTGATACAATCTTGATGTATCGCGAGCTTTGCTATTATAGTTGGATCTTATGATGTTTCTCCCCCTCTACTCTCTTGTAATGGATTGAGTTTTCCCTTTGAAGTTATCGTATCGGATTGAGTCTTTAAGGATTTGAGAACACTTGATGTATGTCTTGCCGTGCTTATCTGTGGTGACAATGGGATATTCACGTGATCCACTTGATGTATGTTTTGGTAATCAACTTGCGGGTTAAATGAAACTATGCATAGGGGTTGGCACACGTTTTCGTCTTGACTCTCCGGTAGAAACGTCGGGGCACTCTTTGAAGTACTTTGTGTTGGTTGAATAGATGAATCTGAGATTGTGTGATGCATATCATATAACCATGCCCACGGATACTTGAGGTGACAATGGAGTATCTAGGTGATATTAGGGTTTTGGTTGTTTTGTGTCTTAAGGTGGTATTCTAGTATGAACTCTATGATAGATTGAACGGTAAGAATAGCTTCAAGTTATTTTACTACGGACTCTTGAATAGATAGAACAGAAAGGATAACTTTGAGGTGGTTTCGTACCCTACCATAGTCTCTTTGTTTGTTCTCCGCTATTAGTGGCTTTGGAGTGACTCTTTGTTTCATGTTGAGGGATAGTTATATGATCCAGTTATGTTATTATTGTTGAGAGAACTTGCACTAGTGAAAGTATGAATCATAGGCCTTGTTTCCTACCATTGCAATACCGTTTATGCTCACTTTTATCGCTTGCTACCTTGCTGTTTTTATATTTTCAGATTACAAATACCTATATCTACCATCCATATTGCACTTGTATCACCATCTCTTCGCCGAACTAGTGCACCTATATAATTTACCATTGTATTGGGTGTGTTAGAGACACAAGAGACTCTTTGTTATTTGGTTGCAGGGTTGTTTGAGAGAGACCATATTCATACTACGCCTCCCACGGATTGATAAACCTTGGGTCATCCACTTGAGGGAAATTTGCTACTGTCCTACAAACCTCTGCACTTGGAGGCCCAACAACGTCTACAAGAAGAAGGTTGTATAGTAGACATCAAGCTCTTTTCTGGCGCCGTTGCCGGGGAGGTGAGTGCTTGAAGGTATATCTTTAGATCTTGCAATCGAATCATTTTGTGTCGTGTTTTATCACTAGTTCAATTTATAAAAAACTACAAAAAAATGGAATTGAGTTTGCCTCATACGCTTCATCTTTTTAATATCTTTCGTAAGTATGATGAAAAGAAAAATTGTGCGCAAGTGCTAGAAGAAGAAGTCTATAAAATGTTTGGTACTAGATCTTTGTATGATGATCATGATTGCAATGTTGTTAGTATGAATTCCTTTAATATCCATGATGCTAATGATATGCAAAGCCACAAGCTTGGGGAAGCTATGCGTGATGAAGATGATATGTTTAGTCCCCCAAGTTTTGATGAGAATATTTATTATGATGATAGCATGCCTCTTACCTATGATGATTATATTGTTGAAAGTGGGTTTGGAAGAGTGTCAACTTTAGGAAGTAGTGATCCCACTATTTTGGAGGATGTTGAATCTTATAATATTTATGAAAGTGGATTTGGAGAGGTCATGACTTTATTTAGTGATGATTCCATTATCTTGGAAGAGGTTTCAATTGATTATGATGAGAACAAAGTTGCTACTTATGATGATTATTATGATGAAACTTATGCTATAAAAAGTAGTGACGATTATATTTATAAAACTTGTCATGATTATGATTACCCTTTTTCTGAACATTAATCTTTTAATGTGGAAACAATCTATAGTATTCAAGTCTCTTATGATACTCCCACCATTCCGAATGGGAAGAATTTTGATTATGTGGAGAGTAGTAAAATTTCTATGCGTGTAGATCATGAAAAGAATGCTTTATGTGCTGGTTATATTGTTGAATTCATTCATGTTGCTACTGAAAATTATTATGAGGGAGGAACATATGCTTGTATAAATTGCAATAATATCAAGTTTCCTCTCTATGTGCTTAAAGTTTTGAAGCTATGCTTGTTTTGCCTTCCTATGCTAGATTATTGTTCCCATAAATTGTTTGCTCACAAAATCCCTATGCATAGGAAATGGGTTTGGCTTAAATGTGCTAGTCATATGCTTCATGATGCTCCCGTTATGTTTCAGTTTTTATCTTTTATCTTTTATGTTTCAATTCTTATCTTTTATGTGAGCATCATTGTTACGGTGATAGTTGTGTTGATCCTGCTGAAAATCAGAAACTCTTGAACCCAGTAATTTAGTTTTGATAATTCACCGAAACGTGATTTTGATCTGATTCTTTTTGCTATTGATTGGTACACAAATTTATTAGGGCTTCGTAATTTTGTAGGATTTTTGGAGTTCTAGAAGCATATGTTTGATACAGATTACTTCAGACTGTTCTGTTTTTGACAGATTCTATTTTCTATGTGTGGTTTGCTTATTTTGATGAATCTATGAGTAGTATCGGAGGGTATGAATGATATGTCTCCAATGTATCTATAATTTTTGATTGTTCCATGCTATTATATTACCTGTTTTGGATGTTTATGGGCTTTATTTTACACATTTATACGATTTTTGGGACTAACCTACTAACCGGAGGCCCAACCCGTATTGATGTTTTTTTTGCCTATTTCAGTATTTCGAAGAAAAGGAATATCAAACGGAGTCCAAACCTTCGGGAGCGTGATTTTTGGAATGAACATGATCCAGAGGACTTGAAGTGCAAGTCAAGAAGCAACCGAGGCTCCCACGAGATAGGAGGGCACCCGCCCCTGTAGGACGCGCCCCCTGTCTCATGGGCCCCTCGGGCGTCCATCGACGTACTTCTTCCTCCTATATACACTACAAAAAAAAGACACATCCGTGACATTTTGGGCCGGACGAATTTTTTTCCTGTCATACATATGACACTTCTATGATGATAATTGTGACAAAACCCGGTATCATCATAGATGTGGTGGGCTCCTACTTCTATGACAAAAAAACATGACATAAAATGGGCTTTTCGTCCTGGGCGGGCCGGAGACGCAGCTGCATGACATTCTTTGGTCCGTCCATGACGAAAAAAACCGTGGTAGAAGCGAGGGCTAGGAAAATTTTGGGGATGTCCCGGTTACGGTGGGAGGTCGGGAGCCGAGCGATGCATGTTTCTCTCGTACACGTACGCGTGTGTGTGCGAGGCGTTGGCTCTAACTGAACCCGAGCGAGGCGTTGGGCTCTAACTGAACCCGAGCAATTGCACTGCAGGCTACGTGTAACTGAACCCGAGCGATCGATCGATGGCTGTTAACTGAACCCGATCAAGCGATTCCTTTGCTACTGCTGCTAACTGAAGCCGATCGATTGGATGAACAGTGAGTGTTGCGGGGGCGGGGGGGGGGGGGGTTGGATTAACAGTGAGCGGTGGCATTGCCTCTGGATGAACAAGACCCCGTGGTGTGGAGGGCTGGATGAATAGGACGACCCCATGGAGGGCTGGATGAACAGTAGACGGTGGAGGGGTCGATGAACAGTAGCCCGTGGAGGGGGTGGTTGAACAGGAGCCCGTGGAGAGGGGTGGATGAACATTAGCCGGTGGAGTAGCGCGCGGTGGAGGCTGGATGAACAAGAGCCCATGGATGAACAGTCGCAGGTGGAGGCTGGAGGAGGTCGACGGTGGATGAACAGTAGCCCGTGGAGGCCGGAGGAGGTCGATGGTGGAGATGATCAGTATCCCGTGGAGTCCCGTTTTGCGGTACGCCACACCCCTTCCGATGAACAGGACCCCTGTTTCAACCGTAGCACTCCAACACAAGTCCGTTTCGTCCGTTTTGCGGTACGCCACACCCCTCCCGATCAACAGGACCCCCGTTTCGACCGTAGGAGGTCCGTTTCCTCCGTTTTGCGGTACGCCACACCCCTCCTGATCAATAGGACCCCCACTTCGACCATAGGAGGTCCATTTCCTCGTTTTGCGGTACGCCACACCCCTCCCGATGAACAGGATCCTGTTCCGAACGTGGCTGGTCAAACACAAGGCCGTTTCCTCCGTTCTGCGGTACGCCAGGCCTTGTTTCCATCGCCTGTTCCGTCCAAGCCCTCCCGATGAACACGACCATGCATTCCGTTTCGACCCAGCCGGTTGGCTCCCACGCGTTCTGTTGCCTCCCGATGAACACGACACATTTTGTTGCCTCCCCATGAACACGACGCATTCCGTTGCCTTCCCATGAACAAGACGATGACGCTGTTTCTCCATTCCGACCTAGCCATATTCATGAGCCCTGGCCGTACGTATGCGCGAGTAGGCGTTCGAGACCCCGCCCGTATGTACGTACGTGGCCGTATTTTCTTTCTTGCACCCTGGCCGTTGTACGTACGTGGCCGTATTTTCTTTCTTGCACCCTGGCCGTTGTACGTACGTGTACATGCTACATGCGCGCCTCTACTACGACACGTGCGCGCCTCTACTACGACACGTGAGCGCCTCTACATCGACCAGTATGTACGTACACGTTCGCGACCAGAATGACAATGCTACGTACGCTTCGACCAGGTGGGTCCCGACTGTCAGGCACTTCCTTGCCTGTGAAGATGTAGCTGGTGGGTCCCAGCAGTCAGGGGGGCGAATCTTTTTTTTACCGGGATGCACTTCCTTGCATGCGAAGATGTAGCTGGTGGGTCCCAGTAGTTAGGGGGGCGAATCGTTTTTTTTGCCCGGACGCACTTCCTTGCGTGCGAAGGTGTAGCTGGTGGGTCCCAGCAGTCAGGGGGGAAATGTTTTTTTCACGAAATACGGTGGCCCGTCCGGTGGGTCCCTGCTGTCAGGTGGAGGAATCATTATTTTCCGCGTAATAAGGAGGCACTTCCTTGCTGCGGTCGTGGACCCAGCTGGATGCCTCTCCACGTACAGTCCACGTCCGATGGAATTTGTTCCTTGACCATGTTGACCACGCCGCGCCGAGAGCACCAGGGCGGTGGACGACGGCAAGGCCTAGGAAGGGGACGACGCGGAGCCGGTGCAGACGCGGCAGTGGATGCCCACGCGGAGAGAAGTATGAGGGTTCACTCGTTCGGCTGCGGTGTGAGGCTGCCGTCGCCGTAGGGCCTGGCCAGTGGTGGGAATAGTAGGGGGCGGTGAGGCCTCCGCGGCAGCACAGCCGGCCACGGGAGGCAGGAGCAGGCGACATGACCGGCGCTGCTTTGGGCGGCTGGAGCAAGAAGACCAGAGGTTGAAGAAGCACTACGGCCGTTGGATGGACATCGTACGGTAACAGGAGCTAGAATCATTCATATTGACTAAGTTGACAAAGCCCTCCGTCCCCGTCAACTTGGTAGGCCCACAAGTCAGCCTCCCACTATGCTGGGTTCCAGCTGGCAGGGGGAGTATTCATTTTTTGTGCGTAATAAGGAGGCACTTCCTTGCGTGCGAAGATAGCTGGTGGGTCCGACATGTCAGCGGGGGGCACGTTTTTTTCGCGAAATACAGAGGCCCTTCCGGTGGGTCCAAGATGTCAGGTGGAGGAATTATTATTTTGCGCGTAATAAGGAGGCACTTCCTTGTGTGCGGCCATGGACCCAGCTGTCAGCCTCTCCACACACAATCTACTTCCGATGGTGTCGTTCGTTGACCACGCCGCGCCGAGCGCATCCAAGGTGGTGGACGACGGCGAGGCCCCGGACAAGAACGAGACGGAGATGGGAAGATGCGGGAGTAGAGTCGCAGACGAAGAGGTGTACGAGGGTTAACTGGTTCTAGTGCGGTCTGGTTCGGCAGTCGGTGGAGAAGGATAGGAGGTGTGGAGGGGTAGAGGGATGGCCTGGCCAACGGTGGAGTAGTGCTTCATAGCTAAGCGTGCTAAGAAGAGCTGCTAGCAGCAGGAGGCGGGAGGTGGTCCCGGCGGCGCTGAATTAAGAAGACGAGAGATTGAAGATGGATGCCGGTCGTTGGATGTAAATCCAACGTCAAACATGTCAGAATCATTTGTTGACTAGATTGACAACGACTTGCGTTGGCTTCGACCTATTGTCCCACATTTCAGTCTCCAAAAATGTGGCACATATTCAACCCATTTTTTCAGAATTTACAGTCTTTTTTTTGCGCGGTAGAATTTACAGTCAATTTGATCTTTTTTTGAATTACAGCCATTAGCTGGGCTGGGTAAACAAATAATGTAGCATCCATGCGGCTCATTTATTTATTTCCTAAAAAATTATAGGCCATTTGCACTTTCTCGAAATACACGATTTTGCTGGGCTGATTCTAATTATAATGTTGGGTTGGGCCAGCAATGTTATCAAAAAATAAAAAGGGGCTGAGCATTTTGTTATAAATATATTTAAATAATAAGTGATATTATTACATTCGTCCTTAAATCTTACCAAGCTTTTGTACACAATCACTAGGATTTTCGTGCCAAAACAATTCAAGATTTTATTTGTGAAGAAATTATTTTTATAAGTTAATAAGACGTGGGATATTGTTTTCTTACAATGTAAGTATCTGTTAAATATATGATGACAATGAAAATAATATATAATAACATATAAAATAATTTAAATATATATAATATAGTTAGAAGGGAAACATAAGTTGGACCTGGCGTTCCTATTCTTATATATATAGAAAAATAGAACAGACCTCTGCGTTTTCTTCAAAAAAATACGTAAATTGGGCTGCCAAATATAAAACCTCGGATGGGAGGTCCATAGGCCGGTTGATAAATGACGGCCCTAAGAAAATACAAACAGGCCTATGGACCTCCCATCCGAGGTCGTGGGCTGCGCACGTTAAAAATGAAAGCCTAGACGGGGCAGCCCAAAACCATGTCCAACACTTGCCAAAACTTCGTCCCTCATTTTCTCTGTGTTTCGCACACTCGACATTGTGTGGGCATTTTGACTGTGCATCATATGAAGATGTTCTATGCATGAATGTTGATCAACATGATGTTAACTGGCTGGTAGTTCCATTTTTGACCATGAATAAAACTTCCAACATGACGTTAACCATGTTTGAAAAGGCCGTGTTAATATAAATGCTCTGCCTCTGAAAGTTGCAGTTTCTTATCTGAAACTGAAAGTGGCAGTTTCTTATCTGAAACTGAACTTGCAGTTTCTTATCTGAAACTGAAACTTGCAGTTTCTTCTCTGAGAATCACATTGTCTGCACTTTTATACTCCTATGAAACTACATTTTAAGTGCTAAAAATAGATTTCTAGAATTCATAAAATACTTCATATGCTCAATACTGCAAATCTGAAATTCAGAAGACATTCATATCTGAAAGTACTCTCAAAATACACAACACAAAACACAATTCACAACCTGCAAATACTGACAACCCTAAGCTCCTCCTGACAATTCACAACCTGCCGACTATTGGGCTGGGTGGGGGGGGGGAAGCCCCCTCCTATTCCTTGGCGGCAGACAGCTGCCCCATGAGACGATGTGAACGGCGAGGGAGACGATGGTGGGGAAGCACCATTGGGCCAACTGCTTTTCTCCTCTTGCAGTTGGGTTCGGTCGACGAAGACTCCACCGGCTCGCTCTGGCAGGACACCCTCACAAACGGCACCCTGTAGATGCTCGATCCTTCAATTTCTGGTGGATGCTCCATCTGGGATCGATACTCCCACCACCGCTCCCTCACGATCAAATTCAGTGAATCTGTTTGCTCCACGGCCCAGAGGAACAACTCTATGTACTCCGGCGCGACTCCCTCCGGGAGTATCGCCACCTTTTTGCTCTGTTGCAGATATTTGGCCATGGATGTCGCCGTCGCCGCTAGTTGGTCCTTGTTGTCAAACCAAGACTGTATCTCCAACATCCTAGCTAGCTTCACAGGGTCGCCCTCTGCGATCCTCACGTATCAGTTGTACTCCTCCGTCGATCTACTTCTCCACAGCACCTTCACTCACAGGCGATGGTTTTTGAATGGAAGAGGAGAGGAGGAGCACTGGTTTTGGATTAGAACGGGAGAGGAGCCATGCTGGTTTTGGACTGGTACAGGAGAGGAGGGGGCGGTGGTTTTGAAATGGAAGAGGAGAGGAGCGGCGCTGGATTTAGATTGGAACCGGAGAGGAGCGGCGGTGGTTTAAGAGGAGAAGAGCGGAAGAGCGGCGCTGGTCTTGCAAGTATTCTTTTGTTGTTTTGCGTATTTTGGGTCAAAGTTTGACCACGTACCCCATGCAAAATATGAATGCATGTCGCCAAAAATTGTATCGTTTGGTTCGTATCTGAATGTACTTTCAAATTATATTATTTTTGCAACGTATAACATATATTTTATGTGCGAAAATCATGGTCAATTATGATCTAGAATAAAAGGGAGACTAGTTAATGTGGGGTCGCTTTCTTAATTGAAGGGTAAATTGATTTTGATTTTGATCCAGTCACAGCGCGCCGGCCTTCTCGTCCAATCCTAAATCGCTGTCGCATGCTCCTCTCCCTCTTCTCCATTGCAAAACCACCTCCTCTCCTCTCCATCATCTCCATTCCAAAACCACCGTCTCACCTCTCCCTCTTCCGATCGTCTCCATTGCAAAACCACCTCCTCTCCTCTCCATCATCTCCATTCCAAAACCACCGTCTCGGCTCTCCCTCTTCTGATCTTCTCCATTGCAAAACCACCTCCTCTCCTCTCCATCATCTCCATTCCAAAACCACCGTCTCGCCTCTCCCTCTTCTGATCTTCTCCATTGCAAAACCACCTCCTCTCATCTCCATCATCTCCATTCCAAAACCACCGTCTTGCCTCTCCCTCTTCTGATCTTCTCCATTGCAAAACCACCTCCTCTCCTCTCCATCATATCCATTCCAAAACCACCGTCTCGCCTCTCCTTCTTCTCTATTGCAAGACCACCCGTCTCTCCTTCCATCTTCCAAAGCTAGCACCAGACCACTCAGAAGGACATCTATGGAGAGGATGCAGCAGCGAATCAGGCAGATCGCTGACGGTGACCAGGCAAAGTTAGCCAGGTTGAAGGAGATCCTTAGTTGGTTTGACAATGAGTGGGAGACTTCGAGGACGGTGCGGGCCATGTGTGTCAGGACCCCGACTCAATACCACATCGATCTAGCATGTAACGCCTCATATCACTTTGCGGCCTCACTCACGGTATTCCCACGGGTGTCGCCTTACCTTGGCCCGGGACCGTTTTGGCCTTTTGGCACATGTATATGATAGTGTCGCTAGCATCTATATGATAAGGAGCCCGGGTTGACATGGCTAGTCGTAAATCCAAAGTGGCACAGACTTACAGGGACAAGCATCCATGACCCAGCATCGAACATGTCGGTCATCAGCGAGTGAATCCGGGCTGTAGCAACTTGGCTAGCAGGACTCCGGTAAACCGGGCTGTAGCAGGCTAACAGGACTCCGGTGGACACCGCATGACATTTCCTCGAAGGGACAGACACAAGAATGAAGAAGGACACAGACCGGCCAGCCTAAGTGTTCCGGAGCAGTAGCAAGCTACCAAGGCTCAGTGGAAGCACCAGGAGATATTTCCCGGTAAGAGAGGCTACCAAGGATAAACAACTAGATAGTCAGATCCCACACATACCAAGCATTTCAATAACATACACACAATATGCTCGATATGTGCAAATACAACATGGCATCACAACATGACTCTACAACTCAAGTATTTTATTCAATAGGCTCTGAGGAGCGAGATATTACAAACATGGGTCTCACAACCCAACATTCAGAGCATACAAGTCAAAGCACATGCGGAAGCTTAACATGTCTGAGTACAGACATCTACAAATGAAAAAGGCTGAGAAGCCTGACTATCTACCAGATCCTGCCGAGGGCACAAGATCGTAGCTGAGGTAACAAGCTAAACGTCGAAGTCCACGTGGAACTACTAGTGAGACTGAAGTCTCTCTGCAAAAACATAAAATAGGCAAACGTGAGTACAAATGTACCCAGCAAGACTTACATCAGAACTATCTACATATGCATCATTATCAACAAAGGGGATGGTGGAGTTTAACTGCAGCAAGCCAGCTTTGACTCGGTGGCTATCCTGAACTACGACTGCAAGTAACTCTTTGAGGTGGCGCACACGAGTCCACATATTCACCATATCAATACACCACTATGGATCCGCTCCCGTCTCCCTACGAGAACGCCATCCATAGCACTCACGCTTATCTTGCGCATTTTAAAGTATCCACTTTCACTTGTCTATGAACTGATATAGGCAACCCAGAAGTCCTTTACCGCGGACACGGCTATTCGAATAGATGAGGTTAACCCTGCACGGGTGTACTTCTTCATACATGTTTCCACCACTTAGCGTCTGCACGCGACATGTGCTCGGCAGACTTCAAGCGAAAGCCGACGTGGGTGTAGACCACGACCTACCTAAACACTCAAGTCTCTAGTCCAGGTTTATCGCCTATTCAGGTTCCATCCGCAGGGAGTCCGGCCGAGGTTTCCACATACGGCCCCGAACGATGTGTACAGGGTTCCGTGACACCAAACGGGCGCCCGGCATACCCGGCCACGTGCCTACCGCATCACAGCCCACCCCTCGGGTCAGTGCTGCCCACGGCGTCCAGCATACTACAAACACCAGAAACTACTTGCAAGTCCTGGACAGAGGACAAGGGTGATTAAGAAGTCGAGCGGGGTCATATTTCAGGGCCCAATGCATGGTAGTAGCTGAATCATGGATCACAAACACAGAACTCAGTTCCTGAGGACGGCTTCAATGAGACAACCCACCATGTACTCCTACATGGCCTCTCACCGCTACCTTTACCAAATCGTGTTCACACACTTAGCTCACACACAGTAGGACATGTTCACACACCTCTGATTCATCCCCGATAAATCAGACCTGACTGAACTCTAAGAAGTAGCAGGCATGACAAACAAGCATGAATGAGTAGGCACAACAGGGCTCAAACAACTCCTACTCATGCTAGTGGGTTTCATCTATTTACTGTGGCAATGACAGGTCATGCAGAGGATAAAGGGTTCAGCTACCGCAACAAGTAACAGATGAATCGTTGTTGTCCTAATGCAATAAAAGAGAGCAGGAGCGAGAGAGTAGGATTGTATCGGAATGAACAAGGGGGTTTTGCTTGCCTGGCACTTCTGAAGATAGCATTGAGTCTTCATCAGTGTCAACGATCACAACGTCGATACAACGTCTACCGAGGGGGAACAACACCGACAAACAGAGAAGAAACACGATCAATGCAATGCACAATATGATGCATGCTATGACATGGCAATAAGAATGTGTTTTGGCTAATGCAAGCTAGAACAGATTGAGATGAGTCCATTTGAACCAAAGATTCAAATGCAAACCCATTTTAAGAGGTCATAATAGTGCTTTAACTTGTTTCACCGAAACAGCAAGGTTAATGTGTTCTAACATGCATGAAACTAGTGCAGATGGATAGATTGGATTTTTCTGATCATTTTTCATATATAATTTATTTGATTTGGAGCTACGATTGATTTTATATGATTTTTAGAAGTTTGCATTATTTTCTAAAATTTCCTGAATAAGAATAATTCCAATAATTGAATTAATGCATCAGCATTGCGTCAGGGTGACGTCAGCAGGTCAAAGGCGCTAGCCCAGGTCAAACCTGACGGCTAGGACCCACATGTCAGTGTAACAACTAACTAACAGAGTTAGTTAGCGTTAGGTTAGCATTAACCTAGGTTAATTAGAGCCTTGGCCCACTTGTCAGTGAGTCAACTAATTAACTAAGTTAACTAGTGCTAATTAAACTCACACCTAAACTAAATAGGGCATGGCCCACGCGTCAGTGACCCTGGGGGGGGGGGGGTGAAACCCCAGGTCAAACGAGTCAACCTCGCCGGACTTGGTCCACGGCTCGTCACCGACGATGCCAGAGACGGCGGAGGTGCTCGGATTTTGGTCCTACAAGTAGCTGGGGCTCGCGCGCAGCTGATAGAGCAAACGGGAGGAGCTAGGGTGGAGTGAGCTCGCCAGAGACAAGCTCGCGGCGGCGACCGGACTATGGTGAGCCCGGGTTCGGCGTTAGGGGGCACGACAGGGCTAGCGGATGGGTGCGCTCGGCTCCTGGGAGCAAGCTGAAAGCGGTGATGTGCTTGGACGCATGTGGCAGCAGCTGTGGCCGCGGCGGCGACATGGCCGGAGGCGGAGTGCTCTCGGGCTCGAAGAGGGCGGCGACTACACAGCACAAACGAGCAAGGGGGAGGAGGGGATCGAAGGAGAAGCTCACGGGGAGTGCAGCGGTGGTCTCGGGGAGTTCGAGGAAGCAACGGAGTGGGTGCACGGTCGCCGGCGATCTCAGTGGCCCGAGGTTGAAGAAGACAGCGGTGAGGGTGTTCGGGTGCGTCCGGCGTCGCTTGGCTTGGTGAGGAGGTCGAGGACGAGGTAGCCGAGCTACTGGGCAGGCCGAGGGGTCGAGGGGGAGGCTCTGGGTGCGGCAATGGCGAGCGGTGGCGATGTGCTCCGCTCGGGCTACGAGAGAGAGAGAGCAGAGGAGGGGGAAAGGTCCAGGGAGAGTGAGAGAGGTCCAGAGGGGTTGCGTGCCGCCCTTAGCCAGCTCCAGGCGGTCGGCGGCAAGCAGGATGTGGTGCACGGTGGTGCGCACGCGTCGGGCACGCGCCCGTCCTCCTGGCAAAGGAGGAAGACGACAGGGGAGGTGGCGGTAGTGGGCTGGGCCGGTTAGCTACAGTGCTGGGCCGGTTGGTGGACTGCACAGGTGAGGCCAGGTAAGATTCTCTCTCTCTTTTATTTATTTCTGTTATCTATTTTTCTTCCTCTATTTTGATTTAGTTTAGCAACTAAATCATTTTAATAAATTATGTAGGTTATTATATGGCTTGCTAAAATATATACAAAGCCACTCACAAACTTCCAGAATTATTGGAGTCATATTTAATATATATTAAATATAAATCCAAAGCAAATAGTTATTGGATTAATTCAAATGGCCAAAATAAATATTTCTGTGACTCCAAAAATATTGGTTTGAATTTTACCTCTTACGAATATTTCTATAGAATAATAGGAACATTTTCTTGGACTCATTTGAGAAGATTTAAATGTTGGTTATTTTTAGAGGTTTTCTAAGGCTTTTGAAAATTCCTCAATTCAAGTTTCATTTGAATTTAAACATGATGCACACATGAAGCTAGCCTAGGTCAGACCAGAATTAGGGATGTGACAACTCGCCCCCACTAAACAAGAATCTCGACCCGAGATTCAAGCGTAGGGTAAGACGTAGGGGGAACGCAACCTAACACAATCTTCACGATCCAGGTTGCCCTTCATAAGAACATTGATTCAATCACCATCATTGTCTTGATGTCTTGCTCTGAGAGCTCTACTACATGACAATGAGAGGAAAAGAAGAACTCTAGAAGGACCGGTCTTCTTGAAGATCGAACAACTCAAGATCAACTCACGGGGTGAGTCATTGAAACATCTCTTGAACTGAGACATGAAGCATACAACTAGATGGATGGAGTGGAACAGATGACGAAGGTTCACTAGGTAGACAACAGTTCCACACTTAAGAGGGTGGTGAACAGTTGTCAACGTAGCGAGCAGTTGTGTTGCCATGATACCATAACGAGCACCCTAGAGAAGGATGAATCGTGGAATTATCCCTTAAAGTAGCAGAAAGAATTACCTTTGATTCAGAGATTGTTGAAACTCTTTATACCGGCCTAAGGCAAATCACAATCGATCATTTGAAGGAGTCCGAAAGAATGACATTCTCGGGCCAGAATGGATGATGTGGACTACCTTGTTGAAGACAACACAAGGGGTGATTTTGCTTATAACCGAAAATGGATGGGACCCATGGTAGAATGGCACATTGGGGGTGCAAGATGGAAACGGATGCAAATGCTGGGAATGATTCTAGTAACTGGGGAGGAACCCCAGCAGTAGAGAGTGAATCCACTATTTGAAAAGGTTATAGCATAACCGAGGAAACTGGGAGCAATCCCCGTTAGTGCCGACGATAACACCTAGTGCTTATGCATGCTCTCAAAAACTTGAGCATCTCCATATTCATCAAGGTTTTACCAATATCCGTGTCAAGGATCATGGCAACACAACTTACTACCATGATAAATGGTGATGGAGGATGCAGATGCAAAGGAAGATAACACCTTCTCAGATTTCACCTTAGCGAAGCCAAGGGAACACAATCTGGATGATCGACCGAGAGACATTTAGCACTCCGCTTCTAATGTTCTCCTTGATGTACTAGCATATTCCATTTATAGATATGATTTGATATCTAGAACATCAAGTAAAGGTCGGACTTTGGGAGCACAAAAATCCATAAGGAACAACTAGGGAGTAAATCCTACGAAATCCTCATGGGGAGGTGGCCAACTTCCTCAATCAAGATACTACAATAATGGGTCTTCCGGTCGGGTGTGTTGGCCACGACATCCACTTTACCAGGTTACAGAGAGACCAATATTATAGATCTTGGGAAACGTTCCAACCATCATATCTGCCTGAGATTCATATCTGGTTGATGTCAGAATAATCCAGAATTATCGAGTCTAGAAGAAAAAATGAAAGTTTGCAACTCAAATCGACGAGATAACGTTGCGAGATTCTCGGGGAATGAACTGCGATAGCAAGCTCCAAAACATGAGCCGTTTCTGCTACATACATGTGAACACGCTGTCGCAGACAAGCATGACCACGTAGTAGTCTTATAATAAAACACCACCGAGTTCTGGTGGGGAACCATCATCGAGGATAACGAAATCTTGTACAAATCCGTCTGGTACCTTCGGGACTAGCACTTAGAACTTATTAACCTTGAACAAATCAATCAGTGGCTTGGTGTGCTAGGGACACATATAGAATGGAGGTTGCAAGTCTCTGAACCACAGAATACTTCGCACGTATGCATGACCGATTTGGGATGATTCCAAAGGAAGCAACATTGACTTTCTCGAATCCACGGCGGCAACTTGCATCAAATGCACATGAATTAAAAGGAGTCCTTCTTTCATCCGAACATATGCTTCATGCACGGGACATGAAGATAATGCTTATAGAAGTTTCCAATACTAGCTGGATGTTCAACACGAATCATGGAGAAGGTAGCAGTGTTGCTGATGGGCTCAACAACAATTCATCCAGGTTTCCATATAAATGGAATTCCACAATTATGTGAACATAGTGATAGCATTGGTCAGCCCAAAAGATATAATGGAGTATGCTCAAGGAGGAACCACGAGTAAGACAACATTACGAACATCGTTGGTTCTGATTTGATTTGAGAATAGCCCATACTCAAATCAAAGTTTTGATAAGGTAATAGGTCCAACAACTGATCACAGGGACCAATCGATGAAGATATCATCTTTCTTCAACATACATACAAGATATCCCTTAAGATGAACTAAATCGGACAAGCTTCCATCATCCAACTCTCCAAGTTGTTGTTGAGCTTAGCCAACTAGCTCAGGGGTACCCAACACAGACTCTTGGAGAAGGGGTGGTTTACAAGAATAAACCAACTTGATCACGAACTCAACATAGCGGTCAGGTGACGACCTGGTGATACTTCCGAGAAGATATTCAGAAAATCATGAACCACCGGTATGTTACTAAGCTCGAGAACAATCTTGCTTTTCAGGGCAAGACGATGTGATCAAAAGAGTGAGGATTGACACAATCCTATCTCATTGATCGGAAAGTGCACCAGGAAATAAGGACTAGATAGCACGATCAATCTTAGGATGATGATTTAATAACCAACACGCTAAGAATGAGAATATTGTCCATTAACTACCAAGCAACGGAGTTGCTGGGAGTATTGATTTCACACATCATAACTCACTTGCCAGCATTCCGGTTACAATAACACGAGAGCCGAGGAATGAAGAATGATGGCAAGAAGTATCACTGCGTCAAAAATTCATAAGAGATGGTGCAATTCCTATGATATTCTTGGCATAAATAGAGTAATACTCCAAGGTTGAACAGAGCAAAAGCTGGTTTGGCATTTGATTTGCGGAATACAACTACTTTGACCCAATCCTGGATATGGATAAGGTACTGGAGTTTGTTTCTCCTAGTCATTCCGAAATAGAATGGCTTGCCGGACCACAAGAGTAATAGGCATCGATGAGCTCGAGTGCACAACTACTCTTGACTATCAATTAATAGACTGGGGTCAGAATACAACTAAAGAGAACAACTCAAGGAACATATAACTTTCTGAGTTGTGGATGCATAGGTTAGTATGTCGAATCAAGTTCAACAGGTTTCTTCCGGATAACCCATGCAGAAAAGTAGAACTGGCAGAGTCGCAATATAGAATGGAGAACTCATCGAGAGCACTCATGTTGTGATCTTTTGATCCAACAAACATCTGCTGTAAGTGGTTCATAGTATTTGGAAGAAGGGAATACCACGGACCTCGAGGACTAACGCAAAGGTTACTAATAACCTAAGGGAGCTAGCAATTACTATCAACATGAAGTAAGTAGGGTGAATCTCGGGTTCAAAACCCAGAAGTGGAATACCTACATACTAAGTGGCATCACGGGATGCTTTCGAGAATGATGGCCAGAATCATCACACCGGGAACGCAAAACATGGTTAAATTACTAGGTGATACCCTAGACACCTAGGGTCATAATAATAATTCTAACATATATGTGGAGGCAATAGAATACCTCAACTCAGCAATTAGTGTGATTAACCTGGCCGAAAGGAACATAAATGCCTGAGGGAAAGGATTTGCAAGTGCATCAGATTGTTTAGAAACCTGGGATGACTCGGAATGCATAACGGCTGTAAATGCTCGAAAGATTGGAGACATGCTACAAAAATGGTGGCATAGCCACTCAGAAGTACAATATCAAGGTTTCGAGATCAACAGTTAACATACAGAAGTAGTAGGGACTAAACTGAGGATTAAATCCAACAATCTTATAAGTCTACGGATTAGTAACACGTGATCCTGATAGAAAGAAGAGAACGCCTAGTTCCTTAACCCCGCAGGAAAGATAAGATGACTCAGATCAGAAGGGCATGAGGTATAAGGAGTAAAAAGAGCCTTACGTTCCATCCCACAATCAATTCCCTTATATAACTAAAGAATTTCTAGACTCAACTTCGACCAGTTTGGCTTGGTAATCCTACAGGCAGTCAGGCTCTGATACCAAAGCTGTCAGGACCCCGACTCAATACCACATCGATCTAGCATGTAACACCTCATATCACTTTGCGGCCTCACGCATGGTATTCCCACGGGTGTCTCCTTACCTTTGCCCGGGACCGTTTGCGCCTTTTGGCACACGTATATGATAGTGTCGCTAGCATCCATATGATAAGGAGCCCGGGCTGACATGGCTAGTCGTAAACCCAAAGTGGCACAGACTTACAGGGACAGGCATCCATGACCCAGCATCGAACGTGTCGGTCATCAGCGAGTGAATCCGGGCTGTAGCACTGGGCTAGCAGGACTCCGGTAAACCGGGCTGTAGCAGGCTAACAGGACTCCGGTATTCATCGCGTGACATTTCCCCGAAGGGACAGACACAGGAACGAAGAAGGACACATGCCGGCCAGCCTAAGTGTTCCGGAGCAGTAGCAAGCTACCAAGGCTCAGTGGAAGCACTAGGAGACATTTCCCGGTAAGAGAGGCTACCAAGGATAAACAACTAGATAGTCAGATCCCACACATACCAAGCATTTCAATAACATACACACAATATGCTCGATATGTGCAAATACAACATGGCATCACAACATGACTCTACAACTCAAGTATTTATTCAATAGGCTCCGAGGAGCGAGATATTACAAACATGGGTCTCACGACCCAACATTCAGAGCATACAAGTCAAAGCACAAGCGGAAGCTTAACATGTCTGAGTACAGACATCTATAAATGAAAAAGGCTGAGAAGCCTGACTATCTACCAGATCCTGCCGAGGGCACAAGATCGTAGCTGAGGTAACAAGCTAAACGTCGAAGTCCACGTGGAACTACTAGTGAGACTGAAGTCTCTCTGCAAAAACATAAAATAGGCAAACGTGAGTACAAATGTACCCAGCAAGACTTACATCAGAACTATCTACATATGCATCATTATCAACAAAGGGGATGGTGGAGTTTAACTGCAGCAAGCCAGCTTTGACTCGGTGGCTATCCTGAACTACGACTGCAAGTAACTCTTTGAGGTGGCGCACACGAGTCCACATATTCACCATATCAATACACCACTATGGATCCGCTCCCGTCTCCCTACGAGAACGCCATCCATAGCACTCACGCTTATCTTGCGCATTTTAAAGTATCCACTTTCACTTGTCTATGAACTGTTATAGGCAACCCAGAAGTCCTTTACCGCGGACACGGCTATTCGAATAGATGATGTTAACCCTGCAGGGGTGTACTTCTTCATACAGGTTTCCACCACTTAGCATCTGCACACGACATGTGCTCGACAGACTTCAAGCGAAAGCCGACGTGGGTGTAGACCACGACCTACCTAAACACTCAAGTCTCTAGTCCAGGTTTATCGCCTATTCAGGTTCCATCCGCAGGGAGTCCGGCCGAGGTTTCCACATACGGCCCCGAACGATGTGTACAGGGTTCCGTGACACCAAACGGGTGCCTGGCATACCCGGCCACGTGCCTACCGCATCACAGCCCACCCCTCGGGTTAGCGCTGCTCACGGCCTCCAGCATACTACAAACACCAGAAACTACTTGCAACTCCTGGACAGAGGACAAGGGTGATTAAGAAGTCGAGAGGGGTCATATTTCAGGGCCCAATGCATGGTAGTAGCTGAATCATGGATCACAAACACAGAACTCAGTTCCTGAGGACGGCTTCAATGAGACAACCCACCATGTACTCCTACATGGCCTCTCACCGCTACCTTTACCAAATCGTGTTCACACGCTTAGCTCACACACAGTAGGACATGTTCACACACCTCTAATTCATCCCCGATGAATCAGACCTGACTCAACTCTAAGCAGTAGCAGGCATGACAAACAAGCATGAATGAGTAGGCACAACAGGGCTCAAACAACTCCTACTCATGCTAGTGGGTTTCATCTATTTACTGTGGCAATGACAGGTCATGCAGAGGATAAAGGGGTTCAGCTACCGCAGCAAGTAACAGATGAATCGTTGTTGTCCTAATGCAGTAAAAGAGAGCAGGAGCGAGAGAGTGGGATTGTATCGGAATGAACAAGGGGGTTTTGCTTGCCTGGCACTTCTGAAGATAGCATTGAGTCTTCATCAGTGTCAACGATCACAACGTCGATACAACATCTACCGAGGGGGAACAACACCGACAAATAGAGAAGAAACACGATCAATGCAATGCACAATATGATGCATGCTATGACATGGCAATAAGAATGTGTTTTGGCTAATGCAAGCTAGAACAGATTGAGATGAGTCCATTTGAACCAAAGATTCAAATGCAAACCCATTTTAAGAGGTCATAATAGTGCATTAACTTGTTTCACCTAAACAGCAAGGTTAATGTGTTCTAACATGCATGAAACCAGTGCAGATGGATAGATTGGATTTTTCTGATTATTTTTCATATATAATTTATTTGATTTGGAGCTACGGTTGATTTTATATGATTTTTAGAAGTTTGCATTATTTTCTGAAATTTCCTGAATAAGAATAATTCCAATAATTGAATTAATGCGTCAGCATTGCGTCAGGGTGACGTCAGCAGGTCAAAGGCGCCAGCCCAGGTCAAACCTGACGGCTGGGACCCACATGTCAGTGTAACAACTAACTAACAGAGTTAGTTAGCGTTAGGTTAGCACTAACCTAGGTTAATTAGAGCCTGGGCCCACTTGTCAGTGAGTCAACTAATTAACTAAGTTAATTAGTGCTAATTAAACTCACACCTAAACTAAATAGGGGCATGGCCCACGCGTCAGTGACCCTGGGGGGGGGGTCAAACCCCAGGTCAAACGAGTCAACCTCGCCGGACTTGGTCCATGGCTCGTCGCCGGCGATGCCAGAGACGGCGGAGGTGCTCGGATTTTGCCCACGGTCGACCAAATCGACCGCGGTTTGGTCCTACAAGTAGCTGGGGCTCACGCGCAGCTGATAGAGCAAACGGGAGGAGCTAGGGTGGAGTGAGCTCGCTGGAGATAAGCTCGCGGCGGCGACCGGAGTACGGGAGCTCGGGTTCGGCGTTAGGGGGCACGACAGGGCTAGCGGATGGGTGCGCTCGGCTCCTGGGAGCAAGCTGAAAGCGGTGATGCGCTTGGGCGCATGTGGCAGCAGCTGTGGCCGCGGCGGCGACATGGCCGGAGGCGGAGTGCTCTCGGGCTCGAAGAGGGCGGCGACTACACGGCACAAACGAGCAAGGGGGAGGAGGGGATCGAAGGAGAAGCTCACGGGGAGTGCAGCGGTGGTCTCGGGGAGCTCGGGGAAGCAACGGAGCGGGCGCACGGTTGCCGGCGATCTCGGTGGCCCGAGGTTGAAGAAGACGGCGGTGAGGGCGTTCGGGTGCGTCCGACGTCGCTTGGCTTGGTGAGGAGGTCGAGGACGAGGTAGCCGAGCTACTGGGCAGGCCGAGGGGTCGAGGGGGGGGCTCTGGGTGCGGCAACGCGAGCGGTGGTGATGAGCTCCGCTCGGGCCGCGAGAGAGAGAGAGAGAGAGCAGAGGAGGGGGAAAGGTCCAGGGAGAGTGAGAGAGGGCCCAGAGGGGTTGCGTGGCGCCCTTAGCCAGCTCCAGGCGGTCGGGGCAAGCAGGAGGTGGCGCACGGCGGTGCACGTGCGTCGGGGCACGCGCCCGTCCTCCTGGCAAAGGAGGAAGGCGACAGGGGAGGTGGCGGTAGTGGGCTGGGCCGGTCAGCTACAGTGCTGGGCCGGTTGGTGGGCTGCACAGGTGAGGCCAGGTAAGATTCTCTCTCTCTTTATTTGTTTCTGTTATCTATTTTTCTTCCTCTGTTTTGATTTAGTTTAGCAACTAAATCATTTTAACAAATTCTGTAGGTTATTATATGGCTTGCTAATATATATACAAAGCCACTCACGAACTTCCAGAATTATTGGAGTCATATTTAATATATATTAAATATAAATCCAAAGCAAATAGTTATTGGATTAATTCAAATGGCCAAAATAAATATTTCTGTGACTCCAAAAATATTGGTTTGAATTTTACCTCTTACCAATATTTTTATAGAATAACAGGAACATTTTCTTGGACTCAGTTATTTTTAGAGGTTTTCTGAGGCTTTTGAAAATTTCTCAATTCAAGTTTCATTTGAATTTAAACATGATGCACACATGAAGCTAGCCTAGGTCAGACCAGAATTAGGGATGTGACAATGTGGCAATGTATGCGAAAGAGCGAGACGGCGGCGATGAGTGCGGCGATGTACATGTACTCCTCGGTGGCAGTCACGCCGCAGTCCTCCGAGTTCATTGAGTATCTCTTCTGGGCGATGGAGCAGACAGATTCGCCCGAGGCGACAGTTAGGCGGAGGTGGTGGGCGTACAGGTTGAAGGTCGAGCACCCAGAGGATAACGAATCGATCGAGTATGGTGTGCCATTCGTGAGGGTGCAGAGCCAGCCGGAGCCACAGGAGTATTCGTTCTCCCACCGCAAGAGGAGGCCGGATGGCGCGATGTTGCTTCCCCGCCGTTCTCCATGGTTCCCTCGACGCTCGCCTCGTTTTAACAGCGGCGGTAGGGTTTAAGGTAAGCTTCGCACTAACCTAATCTTCCACCTGCTCATGCTTACAATCAGTGTGACAGCTAATGAAAATCATGCTTACAATCAGTCTCTGAGTACTACGCCAATCACCCTAAAATAGCTCTGGACCTTGGGTCAAAGTTGTGACACAGTGTACAAACAAAGGAAAATAGATTGGTGCTTCTTTCAAAAAAGAGTACTCCCTAGAAAACTGCCAATATAAGATACTAGTATTTCGTTAGAGGATTTGCTGCCGAGAAAGATCCGTCCACAGAGAGCGCCACACATACCACTGGTGGTGGTGGATGCCAATGCGTGCATGCAGCATGGTTGGTGTCGGTAATTTTTACTTGGCACACCTTGCACTCTGCATATATGCCGGTTCCATACGTACATTTGTGCAGTTCCACCAAAATGCAGCTGAATAACCCTGTTTGCACAGATAATGAAAAAGCATGATTACATTATAGTGGCACTAGTTGATGAATCACACAAAATAAATAGAAGAAAATATTGCGATAGTATCATAGTATGCCATGCTGCGAGGGCGAGATGGGCCCTGCGACGCCTCATATGGTACGCCTCATACTGGACATCGTCCCAAGTCTCCCAGATACACCTTCTGCCAGTGATGAACATCAGTGTACAACGGTAGTACAAGGAGGCTCCTTGAGACATTCAAATCTCTATTTTTGTACATATCAACTAAAATTAAGCACCCCAGTTTGCAGAAACACTTAAACATTAACAATGGGACTAGTTGATGAAACATACATTAACAAACAGAAGCACTTTCTTTATCTACATTGGAAATGAAATGATAGAGATGACACTCACTCTATTTTAACTGTATTATTACTTCATTTCATCAGTGACACTAGGGTCGAGCAGGTGGCAAACGAGGTGTACCGTGCGTCGCAAGGATGGAGGCCGGGGGTGCTTAGACTGGGATGCTGAAGCTGGCTCTTTCAGTCACCAACATGGATGATTCAATTCATGGGACCTTTTGGTGCAGTTCACCTAAAATGAAGCAATGTCCCGTGAGCTAGCAGCTTCATCTTCAATTTTTTTTAAAAAAAAGGGGCTCTAGCCCCGGTTCCATTTCCATCAGAAAATGAAACTCACAGAGCTTCTTCTTCATTAGTTGCATGGGAGAACCGTTAAATGCGACATTACTTTGGGCACGGGAGAGTAGGCGGACCAGGACAGTTGCATTTCTAACGAAAAGAACCAACTTATCTTAATGGGAAATTTAGCAGGACATGTAAAGAAGTGCCATTGATTCATATTAATGGAGGCATTACATTGAAACCAACATTGGTTTAACGTGTCCTTACTTTTAACAATGCGACTGCTACATTTTACCAGTGGCATTACATAAGAGTGGCTCGGGGCAACAAACATCAGAACAGGATATCTCGGTTGGTCCCATTTTTGTTCGGTATAGCCACCGTATACTGTGTGAGGCTAGCAAATCTAGTGCTGGACTTACTCTGTTGACTTGTCCCCCAGTCCCCACTTTCTTTCCTTTTTCAACCAATAGATCGGGTTTATATTGAGTTTGTACTGCGTTTCCCTTTATTTCCCTATTAGACCTAGAGACCAGTTGGATAGCCAGTCTCTGCTACTGTTCGCCCCCATTATTTCCTCTATCGACCAAGTCCTAGATTCGGGTACAAATCGTCCCCCACCCCCACCCCCCTTTCTTCCTTGTTTGAACCAAGTAGTACTATATTCGAGTGCATGAACTAGTTTTACCTCTTAAACGTAAAAAAATAGGTGGTTTTCGAACAGCCGATCGATCCTATCTACGAGGGGCCCTAAGAAATAGTAAAAGATACACATGCAGCAACGTCAGGAGCTCGGGAAGTAGAGCAAGGCCGGTTTTGAAGGAAGTTATACCTGATGGCCGCCGGGATGTCGCTAGGTGGGCGGCGGGAGGCCAGATCTGCCCACACTACGGCAGCGAGGAAGAAGGGGTCGGAGGCCCTCCCTCGCCAGCGGTGCTTGGGAGAGAACGGCAAGGCAGTCTGATCGGGACACACCCAACAGTGGGTAAGAGCCGTCGCCGAGGACGACCGCGTGAATGTTGCACCTTCTCACCTTCCCAGAGGAGAGGATCCGGCTGGATCTGTGACCAGCGGTGAGAAGAGAGAGAGAGAGTGTGTGGCCACCACTGTCGTGTTTAGATCTGGAGAGGCCGAGACAGTGTGAAGAGAGCAATACTAGCAAGCAAGCGCGTAGGCTCCTGCCTATATAATGGAGTAGTAGTTTTCTTTTGTCTACCGGAGCTGGCTTGACCTCGTCAATGACTGTCGAGAAGTCTTCATGCACGTGGCCCGGAGGCGTAGTTGTCGTCATTTTGATCTGAAGCGCCGGATTATAACATATAACACGAAAAAAAGCCACATGACAAGAAATCATAACCTCACTGCCCAAAGGAGAGAACATGAATCCCGACAGACAAACTAGACGAGGAACAAAGCTCAAATTAAAGATAAACTCATAGAAAAGGGGTCCATCGATAGATGTCCTAATTAACATAGCCGGCTTGACCTAGATGGCAGCCGAGTAGTCAGTGTTTGTGCATGTGCCTCCAATGACTAGCCCAACTCAGTTGTCGCTGTTTAACCCTCGCAGTGATCCGAAGCACATGACACCTAATTTTGCGAGATGACAAGAAACCTTTTTTTAGATTTCTCACCACAACTACATCCATGTACAACACAGCCTGCACGATATGTAGACGATAGCCAATCCAGGCGTGTCTGCTGGAGTCTGGTCACATGCATGGACGAACTGATCTTCCGTGTCTTGTAGGGATCGTCCAGGCACCAACGTAGTACAAAACTTCTCTAGTACTATCTCTCGTCTCCCTCTTCTATTAAGTCACCCGACTTGCGGGGCCGGGGAGTGTGCCTATGGTCGGTTCACAATTGTCGTCCCACATGTGTGTGCAAACGCAATATGACGCGCGTTCCATTCGGAGAGCAGCGTGCCAGATCGACCGACCATCTAGGGTGCGATGCGAACGCGACAGGCGTGCTGTATACTCCGTACATGTGTATCGCCATTTTCTAGACGCTTTGCTCCATGGCGCGGGCGCAATCAATGGATACAAAATTAGTATACTGTATACTATTTAAAAGTCGAGGGCGGGGCTTTTCCTGCGCGGTAGGCGGCGGGGCAGTTCCGCCTAGTCGGTTTGACAGAGACGTGAGAAGACGAGAGAGTAGGCTGCTGCAAACGTAGGGCTGTGTGATTTGACAACGATTAACTGCTGGACAGGTGATGCGTCCGTCGACAGAAAAAACGACGCCGCGAATAAATTTCCCAATCCTTCACGGTACGGTGTCACCTGAAACGGCGTGGCACTCACGATCTTGTAGATGCAATTACCACAAAAACAACACGCACACCCGAGAGCGGAAGTACGTGGACGATCTTCCAAAGAACAGCAGCAAATTAGACGATTAGCTGTCCAAACTACTAGCCAAGCACACAAACCCGATCTGGTTCTCAACAAAAGTCACGCAGAACTTGGCCGCCGAACATGGCGATTTTCTGATCTATTAACTGACGCAAAATAACTTCCTCCTCTAACACACGGCCCGAAGGCCCTATATATAGTGCTCGCAGGCACTTGATTCTGTTACAATTGTACGACTAGGACTCGTATCCTAATGGGACTCTAAAAGCTAATCGGACTATTATTAGCACTACTCATTCAGACTTTGACTTTTGTAACTAACAACACACGCACATACTAGTACTAATTAAATTACACTTGACATTAGATGACATGAACCTTTACTACTGCTGAACTGACAAATAAAAATGACACGGTGCTTGTATGTTGAAACTGAACTCAATTCAACTTTAGTTGAATTTTTCCCACTGTTAAAAACTGGCACGGAGTCCTGAACGTGGGTCTTACTTTCTTCGCTGGTACGATCTCAATTGTATCAGCTGTGCTGGTGTCATTTTGAAAAGTTGCATGCAGATCTTTCCTCTGGCGTCTAGCCGGAATCACATACTTTGGAACAGCATCCACGACCATCATGACCACATCATCCTCCCTCCCTTGAAAGGAAACCGTCCTCGGTTTCGATCTATGCCTTGCCGGTTTTTTCTTGAACACTTCAATGGTACACCTTATATCCTTTGCATCTTTGGGAAGAATAGCATGAAATACACCTTTGTGCATAAAAGTGTACCTATTTGTCCGTCCATGATGAAGAGCGTTAACATCGTGCTGCCACGGCCGCCCCAAAATAAAGTGACAAACATGTAGTGGCATAACATCACACTCCACTTTATCAGCATAGCCATCAACGGAAAAGGCACCTTCACCCTATGTGTTACCTTCACATTGCCCACATCATTTATCCACTTCATATAGTATGGTTTTGGGTGCTCCCATGTTGGTAACAAAAGAGACTCCACCACATCCTTGCTAATCATGTTGCTAGCACTACCACCATCAATTATCAGTTTGCACACCTCTCCCTTGATGGTACATGCTATTTGAAAAATACTCCGCCATTGTCCTTGTTCGACAATGGTCTTGTCATCTCGCTGGACCTTATGTGCTAGCAAACTCTCCATATCAGGATCATCTTGAGGATAACATAGTATGGTATCACCATGACCTCTTTCGATTCCATCCTCTAACTTAGGCGTCTCATCTTAAGATTCTGAAATATATTCTGCATCAACCAGTAGAACCCTTTGTTGATTGGAACATTCATGCTTCATGTGTCCACGTCCTCCACACTTGTGGCAAATAATATTACGGTGATGAGAAGACGTCGCACTAGATGAAACTTGAGAAACCTCCTTTAGCGCAGAAGCCACTTTGGTTTGTTCAATGCTTCCCGACTTATAAGAAGTAGCAGGCTTAGCACTAAACCCACCCTCAATAGAAGAAGAACCACGTCGCCCACTGTTGTAAGTTGGACGAGTCTCTGAAGCTTGCTTCTCCAATACCCAACGTTCAACACGCTCTGCTTGATGAAGTAACTCATGAATATCATTATATTGCATTAAATCAACACGGTCACGAATCTTTTCCTCTAACCCCTCAAAGAAACATACCATGGTCGCCTCCGCAGACTCACGCACAGCTGTACGGATCATCAAAACTTGCATCTCTTTATAGTACTCATCAACTGATTTTGTACCTTGCATTAGGCGACGCAGTGTACTATGAAGCTGGCGAGTGTAATAAGCAGGCACAAAACGTTCCCTCATGATTCGCTTCATCTCAGCCCATGTCGCTGGTCGCTACTGAGTACGGTTCTTATTATCCCACCATACAAGAGCATACTCTGTAAATTCCATTGATGCAACACGAACCTTCTTCTCTTCAGAGTAGTTGTGACCATCAAAAATCTGATTTACACGCATCTCCCGCTCCAAATACTTCTCCGGATCAGCACAACGTCCCGAGAATTCAGGTATGGTTATCTTGATTCGACCCAAACCATCATCCTCATGGGCACCATTGCCACCATAGTCACGGCAGTGCCCAGCATGGCGGTGAGCCCCAGCATCATGCCGTGGTCGGTGAGGTAAGCCTCCACGGGCATCAGAATCCTCAGAAAACTCACCATCATCGCCATTGTCGCGGTCACGACGTCGTCGTGGTGAGCGGGACTGTCGGGGTGCCACATCTCTCGCCTGAAGGCGCTGAACTGCTGCGGTGAGCCGATTAAGACTCTCAGTCACCACCCGTAGACTATCAGTGCGCTGTCGGTCGCTGGCAGTCAAACGCTCGTTCAACCTGTCCTCGACGCCTACAATATTTGCAGACAACTCCTCCACCCTTGTCCCAAGCTTCTTGTTAGCTCCCTTGATCGATATCAGATGGATACGCAAATCATCACTTATCTCCAGATCCTCCGGAAGTTCATCGCCCTCCTCATGATCAGATTTCTCATCTTGCGAGTTCACCATCTTTCAAACAATTGAATCAAATCGCAGGAAAAAAAATTGTACCGTGATCAACCTTGCTCTGAATACCACTTGATGCGTCCATCGACAAAAAAAAAACGGCGCCGCGAATAAATTTCCCAATCCTTCACGGTACGGTGTCACCTGAAACGGCATGGCACTCACGATCTTGTAGATGCAATTACCACAAAAACAACACGCACACCCGAGAGCGGAAGTACGTGGACGATCTTCCAAAGATCAGCAGCAAATTAGACGATTAGCTATCCAAACTACTAGCCAAGCACACAAACCCGATCCGGTTCTCAACAAAAGTCACGCAGAACTTGGCTGCCAAACATGGCGATTTTCTGATCTATTAACTGACGCAAAATAAGTTCCTCCTCTAACACACAGCCTGAAGGCCCTATATATAGTGCTCGCAGGCACTTGATTCTATTACAATTGTACGACTAGGACTCGTATCCTAATGGGACTCTAAAAGCTAATCGGACTATTATTAGCACTACTAATTCAGACTTTGACTTTTGTAACTAACAACACACGCACGTACTAGTACTAATTAAAAGACACTTGACATTAGATGACACGAACCTTTACTACTGCTGAACTGACAAATAAAAATGACACGGTGCTTGTATGTTGAAACTGAACTCGATTCCTGACCACCTCCATACAGGTGCCTCTCCCAATGCTCCACCATGTAGTAGAGGCCGGCTCTTGCATGAGAGCCCACTTCTCCACTTTTTCCTTTCCTCTCTTTCCTCCACATATGCAAAAATGCCATGTAAAGCGCACTATTGTACTTACTTTTACTTGCTCCTACAGGTGCTAAGCTTGCCACATAGGCATAAAGTATGATGTGGCAAGTTAATCAAGAAGAGAGAGACTAGTTTGGTGACCCAAGGAAGAAACGGTGCTAAGCGCGTGTACCTAGGTGAAAAGACAATTTTGAGTCGCTAATTAAATGAAGCAAACTTAGCAACACCATTTCATTAGAAGAGGTCACTCCGTGGCTAACCTTGTAGTACAAGTGACTAAGTGATGACTATGTATGACATGCCAACATCAGATAGCCTAACACACCGTGTTAAATCTCAAGGGCACGACCTCACGAGCGACGCGACGGTCGTGGTAGGCGCAACCATGATATGGGCTGCTGGCAGCCCTTGGATCTGAGATCAAACGGTCGCATGCTAAGTTACCGAAAATTTGCAAAATAACCCTCCACGATAGGATATTCAGCCATAGGTCTAGAATCACGCCATGCAACCATTCGATCTCAGATCCAAGGGCTCTTGGAAGCCCGTATCATGGGAGAATGGAAAGCCACTACCCTGCCGTTCGCACGCTGGCAGTTCGCTCCTACTCGTCCCCACACGTCCTTCAATACTACAGCGGTTCGCTCCTAGTCGTCCCGTCCATTCGCATTATGACAGTTCCACTAATCCTAACCCTCCTTCCAAATCCATGGTGTCCCAAATCTCCACGATCGGCGGTGAGTACAAGGTTAGAACCATCACCAGCGATGAGTTCGACGTCATCTACACCCGTTCTTCCGCGACGGTGAAAGGATGCCTTTCTCGCTTCAGACGCATGTTCGAAGAGTCAGATGATGAGTGGGTCGCTGGGCTAGATGTTGAGTACACCACAGTCCTGGGACGAGAGAAGGATCTAAAGGACGAAGAGAGGAAGAAGCCCGCCGTGATCTAGGTTTGCGTGCATGACTTATGCTTGGTCTACCACATATGCCATGCCAACGTTGAGTGCTAGGATTTTAAGAACTTCCTCGAGAGCAACCTAGTCAAATTTGTTACTGTAGACTTTGGTAACAACAAAGAAGTCCTGCGTCGGATAGGCCTCGTTGTAGGCAACACCTTTGACCTCTAGAAGAATCGACTGGTGTCCTCTCGTCAGCCTTCAATGCTGACCCTGGCAGGAGCCATGGTTCATCCTTCGTACGGTAAACTGGAGAAACCTCCATACACGTTTCATCGTCATGCATGGCAGCGGAATGTACTAGATATAGACCACATCCACTATGCTGCAATGGATGGCTACCTTTGCTTCAATATCTACAAGGGTTGGATGAAGAGCAACAACCAAGTGTGCGGTTCAAGCAAAGAAGTATCGGCCAAGAGGAAGAGGGACAAGGACGAAGTCGAGGACGTGGACGAGGACACCGAGTAAGGTGGCAGTGTCGTTGCTCATGGTTGTTCTAATGCAGTATCTACTGAAATAGTTGCAAAGTTTAATTTCAGGTGTGCTTAATTTAATTTGAGGGGTGTGTTGTGCTGAGCCCCCCAGCAGAACTATGTTATGTTTCTTCTTGTTATTTTAACTCTTCAGTACGTACATACTAGTATTTCTTACATTTCATCTTTTAGTTGGTATAGTACTACCACTCGTTTCTTCACATTATATACGTACAATATATATAGCCAACATCATATAGCCAGCAGTTTAGTTGTCAAAGAATTTCAGGGTGCTTTTGTCAAAGAATTCCCGGGTGCTTAGTTTTATTTGAGGGGTGGGTACGTTGTGCTGGACACCATTATTGTGACTAGCCTTTTTAATAGTAGTATATGCATAATTTGGCGACGAGCGCTCTCTATATGTACCACCTTTTTTTAATTTCAAGTTTTGCTCCATGGCGCAATCCATCGATACTAATGCTCTACAAAAGTATACATTTTTTAAAAGGCTAGAGGGCGGGGCGGTCTAGCTTGGTCGGTTTCACGAGAGGCGAGGGCCTTTGTGATTTGACGGCTCATTACTGCTGGAAGGCGGGGCCTTGTGATTTGACTGATCATATAAATGCGCCGACGACCTGATCGAGGAGGAGCAAACAACCATGCGGTATACTCAAGTTTTCCACTGGAGTAGTACTGTGACGGAGGAGCACGAAACACGACAGCCCAGTGCCATATGGCGATAAAAAATGATCTAATTTGCTAGTCATCTCATTAGCATTGTTCTATTCATTCCCTCAAAAAAAACCATTGTTCTATTCATGCTTCGCAGAGAACGTGACACGTGCGGCGAAACAGCCGAAGCAAAAGATGAAACACATGAGCAAAAGAAAAAGGAAGATTATTACCCCTAATGATATAATTCGCCGCAGAGTCATAACTGCTTCTTCATCGTGTCAGGACCCCGACTCGATGCCACATCGATCTAGCATGTAACACCTCATATCCCTTTGCGGCCTCATGCACGGTATTCCCTCGGGTGTCAGTGCAATTAGTTTAGCTAAAAATTAATTAGATCTAAACCGGATTAGTTAACAGGGCTGGGCCCCACCTGTCATTGACTCAACAGAGTCAACCAGGGCCCACCCGTGGTCAAAGTCAAGTCGGCTGCACTGGCGTTTAGCCGCCGGCGAGCCCGACGCGGCGGAGGAAGTGATTTTGGCCGTTCCGGCCACCAAATGGGTCGCGGAAGGCATCTAAGTGGAGTTGGGGACAAACCGCAGCTCTTGGTGGAGTTAGTTGGGGTCGGGGTGGCCAGAATCGGCGCCGGCGACGACCTGGGCGGCCGCCGGAGTTCGGGTGGAGGCAAACTCGGGGCTAAGGTGTGTGGTGAGGTGCGGGGAGTGTATGGTGAGACCCTACGCGACGTGGTGAGTGCGATGGACACCGAGAGGTGACCAGAGGATGGCCGGGAGCACGTCAGCGACGATCTCCGCGGCGGTGCGTGCGGGTGATCTTCGTGCGGTTGCTACACAGCTCGGGGGCGAGAGAGGAAGGGAAGGGGAGGTAGCTAGGCTCACAGGGCACTCGTGGAGGCAACCGGCGGGGTCGGGGACGGACTGATGTGGCGACGGCGTTGAAGGGGATCTCCGGCGACGGCGGACTCGGGCGAAGTCGGTGCGGTGGACTCGGGCCGCACGAGCACGCGGGGCTCGGCTAGCTCGACGAAGAGGATGGCGGCGGAGCTCCTAGACACGGCGAGACGGAGCATGGACGGCGGGGAGCGCGGCTACGGCGATGGGGCGGCGGCGGTGGCGTCGGCTATGGCTGGGGAGCGCGAGGGAGAGGAGCTGGGGAGGAGAGGAGATGTCCGAGGGGTTCGGGGGAGAGAGGGGGAGCGATCCACGTCGCGGCTCGATGAGGGGAGCGGCGAGGTGGCGACCAGGTGCGTGGCACCCATGCGGTGCTCGCCGCCGAGCACCTGCCTGCCTGCCTAGCCGAGCCAAGCAGCTCGCTGGCGCGGCAGCTGGGCGGGGCCGGCAGGTGGGCCGGTTAGTAGGCGCCAGGTAAGTTTTTCCTATTTTCTATTTCTGCTTTTATTCTGTAAGTTTGTTGAATTTCCAAAAATGCCTAGGCAACTCCAAAATTTACCAAACTGCACCTGGTCCTTAGTTGGAATATTTCCAGCAAGGAACATTTTAGTTTGGGAATATTTGAGCATTTGAAATATTTTATAAATTTTAAATGCCCAAATTCAAATATTTATGACTTAATTCAAAGACCTTAGGATGACCTAGAAAACTGTGCATCACTTTTGGCAAAGGTTCTGAACCAAGACAAAAATGATGGACATTTTCGAAGGGCATTTCAGGTTCATTGAAAATATTTTTAGTAAACCCTAGTTGGTTTCAGAGGGGGCTGGGGGTTCTGTCATCCCCATTTCAGGTTTCTGTTGAAAGAACAAACATGATGCAACACTCTAATGCATGAACTAGCTAGGGTGTGACAACTCACCCCCACTCAAAAGAATCTCGTCCCAAGATTTAAGTTCCTCCGGGAAGAAGGCGGGGTACTCAAGTCGAAGACGATCCTCCCTTTCCCAAGTTGCTTCCTTCTCAGAATGGTGCAACCATTGAACCTTGAGAAACTTGATATTATGACGTCGGGTGGTACGCTCGGCTTGATCGAGGATACGAACGGGGTACACTCGATACGTGAGATTATCTTGAAGATCAGGCGTTTCGTGGTCCACTCCACGGATAGGATCCGAGAAGCAACGCCTGAGTTGAGAAACGTGGAAGACGTCGTGGACTCTGGAGAGATGCGGAGGTAGTTCCAATTGGTAGGCAACTTCTCCTTGTTTAGCGAGAATGCGAAAGGGTCCAATGTAGCGAGGAGCCAATTTGCCTTTGATACCGAAGCGATGGGTTCCCTTCAGAGGAGTAACCCGAAGGTAAGCCTTCTCGCCAACCTCAAAAGTCATAGCCTTATGTTTTCGGTCGTATTGACTCTTTTGACGAGATTGAGCTGTTTTCAACTTTTCACGAAGAATGCGAACTTGCTCTTCTGCTTCCTGGATCATGTCCGGGCCAAAGAATTGTCTTTCCCCGGTTTCTGACCAGTTAAGAGGCGTTCGACACCTTCGTCCATAGAGAACTTCAAAAGGGGCTTTACCCAAGCTAGATTGATAGCTGTTGTTATAAGCAAATTCAGCAAATGGAAGGCATTTCTCCCAATCCATTCCAAATGAGATAACAGAAGCTCGAAGCATGTCTTCTAGAATCTGATTGACACGTTCTACCTGACCACTTGATTGAGGGTGAAAGGAAGTGCTAAAGGAAAAGCGGGTTCCCATAGCAATTTGGAAGCTTTCCCAAAATCGAGAGGTAAAGAGACTTCCTCGATCCGAGTTAATTTCCAATGGAACACCATGGAGAAACACTATTCGGGAGATGTACAAGTCTGCTAGTTGACTAGCGGTTATACTCTCGCGAACAGGTAAGAAATGGGCTACTTTGGAGAGACGATCGACAATGATGAAGATAGCGTTATTCCCTCTCTTGGTCCTGGGAAAACCGGTAATGAAATCCATACCAATTTTGTCCCATTTCCATTCAGGAACAGCTAAGGGTTGAAGGGTGCCAGCAGGGCGTTGATGCTCTGCTTTTACACGACGACAGACATCGCAACTAGCAATATACTGAGCAATTTCTCTCTTCATCCTAGTCCACCAGAACCTCTGGCGTAGGTCCTGATACATCTTAGTGCTACCGAGATGAATGGTGAGAGGAGATTCATGAGCTTCCTTTAGGATCAATCGCCTCAGGTTTCGCACTTTGGGAACCACTAGACGGTTCCCGAAGTATACGACTCCTTGATCATCAATGGAGAAACAATTCGCAACTCCTTTCTTGATGTTTCTTTTGATGCGGGAAATCCCCCGATCTACCTTATGCGCTTTGATGATCTGATCCGTAAGGGTAGGTTTCGCCACCAAGGTGGAAAGGAATCCTTGAGGAACAATGTGAAGGTTAAGCTTCCGAAATTCCTCATGGAGAAGCGGTTGACTTTATTGTAACATTAGATTGTTACAATAAGATTTATGACTTAGTGCATCAGCCATGACGTTGGCCTTTCCTGGGGTGTAAGTTATCCCTAAGTCGAAATCCGTAATCAACTCAACCCAACGTCTTTGCCTAAGATTCAAATCCGGTTGGGTGAAGATGTACTTCAGACTTTGATGATCGGTGAAGATTTCGCAACGATTACCGAGGAGGTATTGTCGCCAGGTTTTAAGTGCATAGACCACAGCTGCAAGCTCTAGATCATGAGTAGGATAATTCTCCTCATGTGGGTGCAATTGCCGTGAAGCATAAGCAATTACGTGACGATCTTGCATGAGAATGCAACCTAGTCCTTGTCGCGAGGCGTCGCAATAAATAACAAAGTCCTTAGAGAAATCTGGTGGTACCAATACGGGAGCAGATGTCAGGCGTCTTTTCAGTTCCTGAAAGCTGTGCTCACATTGTGGAGTCCACTCGAACTTGTTATATTTCTTGAGGAGTTCAGTTAGAGGTTTGGCAACTTTGGAGAAGTTCTCGACAAAGCGGCGACAATAGCTCGCTAAGCCAAGGAAACTCCGAACTTGCTTGACCGATTCAGGTGGAGTCCAATTAAGGACGGCTTGAACTCGCTCGGGATTAACAGCAATACCTTTACCAGAAATTACATGCCCTAGATAGGTCACTTCTGGCAACCAAAATTCGCATTTGGAGAACTTGGCATAAAGGCAATGCTCTCGAAGTTTCATCAACACTAGCCTTAGATGTTCGGCATGTTCTTCCTCGTTCTTGGAGTAGATGAGTATATCATCGAGGTAACCCATGACGAATTTATCCAAATACTCCATGAAGATTGAGTTCATTAAGCGAGAGAAAGTGGCTGGAGCGTTGGTTAAACCGAAGGACATGACGGTGTACTCGTATTGGCCATAACGAGTAACAAAGGCCGTTTTAGGAATGTCCTCGATCCGGATTTTGATTTGATGGTAGCCCAACCTCAAATCCATTTTAGAGAAGACTGAGGATCCAGCGAGCTGATCATACAGGTTGTTGATCCTGGGGAGCGGATACTTGTTCTTGATTGTGACCAGGTTGACTGGTCGATAATCTACAACCATCCGGTCCGTACCATCCTTCTTCTTGACGAAGAGGACGGGGCAAGCCCATGGAGACGAACTAGGTCGGATGAAACCCTTTTTCAAGGACTCATTGAGTTGTTTCTTAAGCTCGGCTAGTTCTAGTGGTGCCATCTTATAGGGTCTTCTAGCAATTGGGACAGTTCCTGGGATGAGATCTATCACGAATTCGACATCTCTGTCAGGTGGAACACCTGGAAATTCCTCTGGGAAGACATCTGGGAAGTCACAGACTACCGGAACGTCTTCGAGGTCTGGCAGGGGACTGGCGTTAAGAGAATAAAGCTGTCGCTTGGCTATTCGGGTCAAGACATTGACTATCTTTCCCGAAGGATGGGTGAGTTGAACAGTCCTAGAGAAGCAATCAATCTTGGCATGATGGGCTGACATCCAGTCCATACCCAAGATGATATTAATATCTGAAGATTTAAGGGCTATCAAAGATGCGAGAAAAACAAGTCTGTCGACTTGAATTTCATTTCCATGGCTTATTCTAGAGGTTTGCCATCTAGAACCAGGAGTAGAAATTTGCATAAGGGACGGCATGTCACAGAATGCGGTGTTATGCAGACGAGCATAATTTTCGGATATGAAAGAATGAGATGCTCCAGTATCAAAAAGAACAGATGCCGCGTGGCAATTAACAAGGAGGGTACCAAGAACGACGTTGGGATCCTCTTGAGCTTCTTCGGCAGAGATATAGTTGACATGGCCACGTGCAGCGGTGGCCGGCTTGGCGTAGAACACTTTTCCTGTCGGCTTGCCACGGCCAACAGCTTTTGCAGATTGGTTGGGGTTGGTCTGGGGGCACTCGTGCAGATAGTGGCCCGATTCCCCACACTTAAAGCAAGTCACAAAGCTGGTACGTGGGGAAGCACTGTTGGTTGGACCACCATAGGGCTTGGCTGGTGTAAACTGTTGGGCGGGGCGAGGCACCTGAAAGGATGGCCTCGGTGTGAACCTGGGTGGCAGGGCAGTGTTAGGCACCCACACGCGGCGCTTCTGTGGACGAACACCGGATGAGGAACCCATGTCACGGCCATGCTTGCGTGTTGCTTCATAATCAGTCTGACTAGACTCAGCACTGATGGCTTTGTTAACAAGCTTCTGAAAAGATGTGCACTCATGCAGACGGAGGTCGCGGCGAAGCTCAGGACTAAGTCCCTTACGGAACCTTGCGTGCTTCTTGGCATCGGTAGAAACTTCCTCAGTTGCATATCGTGCAAGGTTACCGAACTCCCTGCTGTAAGTGTCAACAGAGAGTCGACCTTGAGTGAAACTGCAGAATTCCTCACATTTACGGTCCATGAGACCCTCCGGAATGTGATGTTCACGGAAAGCCTCACTGAATTCAGCCCAAGTAGTGACATGGCCCGCTGGCCGCATAGCTCCATAGTTCTCCCACCATAGACTGGCGGGGCCTTCAAGATGATATGCAGCAAAGGTGACCTTATCAGCCTCAGCTACTAGTGCAGAACGCAGTTTGTGAGTAATACTGCGAAGCCAGTCATCAGCGTCGAGAGGCTCGACGGAGTGGTGGAAGGTGGGTGGATGTAACTTGATGAAATCACTGAGTGACACCAAGTTATTCCTCTGAAGGTGTGCCGTGTTTTGCTCGATGCGCTCCAACAAACGGTTGGTCTCCCGCTTGTTTCTCTCGGCTTCCAGCATAACTTTGGCCAGAGAGGGAGGTGGAGGCAGGTTTGTTCCCCCAACTCTGCTGCCTTCGGCCTGCTCTGGGGAGCAGGGTTGGTGCGGGTGTTAACCATCCTAGGAAACAAAACAATAGTTTAGTCCAGGATGATAGGATTCTGACATAGAAATGTAGAATGTAATGGATAACTTGGAATGTAAGATGATCATCCATATGACATGGTAGATACAGAAACTGCTTCTTTTATTCCATTGTCATACACACCATACAAGGTTTAGTACAAAACCAAACAGAGTACTACTACGGTGAAAAGAGGATTACATCTCATCGGAGGCATTCCGAGCTCCTATACATTATTTTTCTACACCTCCGGAAGGCGGTACAAGCTAAGTCATATCCCACGAGTCACGCAGGACGGTGGACGATACAGCTAGTACAATACTAGTGATACTACTACTAACTCAGACAGCTCCGTAGTAGTCTTCATAGAAGTCACCTCCATAGCCTGGAAGCTCAACATGATCATCCGGAAACAGTCGGTCCCGTGGAGCTTGTGGACCATAGGGGCTAGGATGAGGTCTTGGACCAACAAATAGTGGCCTACAGGGACCACGAGGTGGGGTGATGCCTCCTACATCACGCCAATCCATCAAGTCTGGCAGAGCGGATCTCACAGGATAGAGATCTCGCATGTCCATATATCCAGCTTGCACAGCTGGTGCAAACCGAGTCAAAGTGGCCCAATGATCAGCACGAGTATTGAAAAGCTCTAATCTCAAGGCCCGATTTTCACGGTCCTTGTCTTCAAGCAACTGTGCAGTGGTGCGGGTCCGTGAATCCACCTGAGTGGAGTCAGCATAGATAGCCTGGAGATAACCTTGTGCTCCCGGAAGTGATGCTGGCATATATCGAAAGTCAGAGTCCCGAAATAGGCCAGTCCTGACTCTCATGATGGTCATCATAGAGTAGGCAGCATCCTGCACGGCCATCTCAATAGTAACCTTGAGTCCATAGGAGCAGTGAAGGGGCTCGGTAGATCCAGGATAAGATGGAAATATTCTGACAGTGCAAAGATATTGACTTTGGTTAAAGTCTTGGAATTGCTCTTCGACCGTGTACTCAGGATACCAACGGTATCCAGCCTCAGTCATTACCCTGACCAACGTAGCAGTATGGCCGGGTACATCTAGACATCGAGTCAAACGAACCACTTGATTCTGAGGATGGGTCGCCATCTGGAACAAGATAACACAAGACATTAAGATTCCTAGCAGAAATTGGACAGCATAACGGCTATAAATGCTCAAAAAGGATTTTGAGGCATTTGACAAAGAATTGCATAGACCCTCAACAACATCATATCAAAGTTCTGGGTCCATCTTAGCAACATAATGGGGTAGTAGAACTGAACTAGGCTTGTATCCATCAAACCTGTAAGGTACTACTGATTAGTAACACGTGAACCTGATAGAGAGGAGAGATCCTAGTCCTTAACCCCCGGTAGAAGAATGGACTGACTCAGATCAGAATGTCATGAGATAAAGGAGTAAAAAGAGCCTTACGTTCCATCCCACAAACAATTCCCCTACATATAACTAAAGAATTTCTAGACTCAACATCGACAAGTTTGGCTTGGAGAACCTACAGGCAGTCCGGCTCTGATGCCAACGCTGTCAGGACCCCGACTCGATGCCACATCGATCTAGCATGTAACACCTCATATCCCTTTGCGGCCTCACACACGGTATTCCCTCGGGTGTCAGTGCAATTAGTTTAGCTAAAAATTAATTAGATCTAAACCGGATTAGTTAACAGGGCTGGGCCCCACCTGTCATTGACTCAACAGAGTCAACCAGGGCCCACCCGTGGTCAAAGTCAAGTCGGCTGCACCGGCGTTTAGCCGCCGGCGAGCCCGACGCGGCGGCGGAAATGATTTTGGCCGTTCCGGCCACCAAATGGGTCGCGGAAGGCATCTAAGTGGAGCTGGGGACAAACCGCAACTCTTGGTGGAGTTAGTTGGGGTCGGGGTGGCCGGAATCAGCGCCGGCGACGACCTGGGCGGCCGCCGGAGTTCGGGTGGAGGCGAACTCGGGGCTAGGGTGTGCGGTGAGGTGCGGGGAGTGTATGGTTAGACCCTACGCGACGTGGTGAGTGCGATGGACACCGAGAGGTGAACGGAGGATGGCCGGGAGCACGTCGGCGACGATATCCGTGGCGGTGCGTGCGGGTGATCTTCGTGCGGTTGCTACACAGGTCGGGGGCGAGAGAGGAAGGGAAGGGGAGGTAGCTAGGCTCACAGGGCACTCGTGGAGGCAACCGGCGGGGTCGGGGACGGACTGATGCAGCGACGGCGTTGAAGGGGATCTCCGGCGACGGCGGACTCGGGCGAAGTCAGTGCGGTGGACTCGGGCCACACGAGCACGCGGGGCTTGGCTAGCTCGACGAAGAGGATGGCGGCGGAGCTCCTAGACACGGCGAGACGGAGCATGGATGGCGGGGAGCGCGGCTACGGCGATGGGGCGGCGGCGGTGGCGTCGGCCATGGCTGGGGAGCGCGAGGGAGAGGAGCTGGGGAGGAGAGGAGATGTCCGAGGGGTTCGGGGGAGAGAGGGGGAGCGATCCACGTCGCGGCTCGATGAGGGGAGCGGCGAGGTGGCGACCAGGTGCGTGGCACCCATGCGGTGCTCGCCGCCGAGCACCTGCCTGCCTGCCTGGCCGAGCCAAGCAGCTCACTGGCGCGGCAGCTGGGCTGGGCCGGCAGGTGGGCCGGTTAGTAGGCGCCAGGTAAGTTTTTCCTATTTTCTATTTCTGCTTTTATTATGTAAGTTTGTTGAATTTCTAAAAATGCCTAGGCAACTCCAAAATTTACCAAACTGCACCTGGTCCTTAGTTGGAATATTTCCAGCAAGGAACATTTTAGTTTGGGAATATTTGAGCATTTGAAATATTTTATAAATTTTAAATTCCCAAATTCAAATATTTATGACTTAATTCAAAGACCTTAGGATGACCTAGAAAACTGTGCATCACTTTTGGCAAAGGTTCTGAACCAAGACAAAAATGATGGACATTTTAGAAGGGCATTTCAGGTTCATTGAAAATATTTTTAGTAAACCCTAGTTGGTTTCAGAGGGGGCTGGGGGTTCTGTCATCCCCATTTCAGGTTTCTGTTGAAAGAACAAACAAGATGCAACACTTTAATGCATGAACTAGCTAGGGTGTGACACATCGCCTCCATGACCTCCATTTCCTTGCGCGTCTCCTCCGCCATCTTCTTCATTCTGTCCATGATGCGGGATTTCTCGACGCGAGCCTTCATCATCTATTCCACGGCCGCATTACGTACCTTGAGAGCAGCCGGGTGCTCGATGCGGAGCTTCGCCAACTCCTCCTTCTGTTCCATGACGAGGGCCTGCAGCATCTTCATCGAGGAACTAATATTCTCATGTAGCTTCTTCCAGCCGGCGTTCTTCTCCTTCAATAGGTCGATCTCGTGGAAGAGCTTCGCCTTGTCCTCCTGAAGTTGCAGGATTTAGCCGGTGCCTTCTTCTCCGAGGCAATGCTCTTCTTTAGCAGCATCACCAAGCCGACAGTCAACTCCCCCTGCTGATTGAGCTCAGCGGGCATGTCGTCGAGGCTCTCCTGCAGCAACTCCATCAAGCCTTGGATGCACTCCTTCTGCTTATTTGAGGTGTTTCTTGAGCTGATCGGGCATGCCGTCGAGGGATAACGACTCCAGTTCCGCCGGCTCGGCATGTTCGCCTCCGCGGCTAGGGCGCTCCTGGGAGCCATCGCCTGCCCATGAGAGATCTTTCGAGGTCTCTGCGTGGCGGCGAGCCCTGTATTTTCCGCAGCCTTGGTTGTCGCTCCCTTGTTACAAGTAGTTCTCGACCTAGAGCTCTGCTCACCGGCCATGGCAACGATAGATGAAGAAGAATCACTTATGAGGAGGAAAAGTAGAGTAATTTTCGGTTAGGTAGTTCCCCTTTTTATAACCTAAGTACTAGCACTAGTACTAATACCTGCATAGTGGGAACACATTTAGGTTTGGTACATACTAGTAGGTGTGAGCAGGCTTTTGAATGTGATGCGAACAAGGTAAAGATTAAGTGATGGTTTTGGTTTTGAGGCCCGAAACGGCTCCCGATGAGTTTAGCGGAACATAAATTTCAAGTACTACACTGCTCAAATGCGTAAATATTATGTTACTATCAAAAATTGACACAAAATATGAAGGAGACCAATGAAAGTACTACTAGCAACCCACAATTTAACTACTTGCATGCGCGCAGTGGAGTAATAATGTCTTTCTTCCACCCTCACATCCATTCAATTTGCATGCGCTGTATTAATTGACCATCAATGAAGTGAACGACTTTACACGCGTCAAATTATCACATGCGGTGGATCTTGGTACAAAATTGCGTCCGCCCAAGTACCCGCGTGTGCGTGCGAGGGAATGAGTGCGTGTGTGGCGTGGGTGCACATCTTCGCTTCGTGCATGTACCGCCAGTATGGCTCAGGGAGGACGAGTACATTCTTCTGGAACCAGCAACACGTCACTGTGATCACTCCATGCAAGGAGGTCGCGACAACGCCTCCACATGTGCCACGTGGCTTCATGAACTGTAAGAGAGACACTGTGTAGCTGCCATTGGTATTCTAATTTACGTGTTTTGCACATACTCGAAGTACTAGTAAGGTACACGTGCATTGCACGCATCAGATTTTGCAACCAAATTATGAATAAATACCACACTATAGCATGTAAGCTTTGAGTCATATATGCCTGATGTAGCCCTTCGTTTAATTCTTATAGTTCATCTCATTCAAAATCAATTAGTTTTTATAAAAAAGCTAAGAATGCGGGAATAGGAAAAACATGGGATTATAGTGGAATGTCGTCTTGAATCCTACAGGATTATATGAGTGTTTGATTGTGCATAGAAAAAACACAGAATTCTTTCAAAGAGGTTTGAGTGGATGGGATGTTTCCTATGAAATCTAGTGCAAATGAATCATATGAAAAAATTCCTATGGTTTACAATCCTAATGATTAGAATCCTCCAAGATAGGAAAAATTCCTAATGATTAGAATCCTCCAATATTCCTTTGAGAATCCTTTGAATCAAAGAAGCCCTTAATCTATTTTATGATTCATGGAATTGTGCGTTGTAAAGCATAAAGTAAAAACAAATAATGGAAATTCAACTAGAAAAAAAGTTTGGGCAGTTATGATACGGAAGATTCTAGAACAAAAGAGAACCACTGTTGTTTTGAGGTTTGCGCATTATGCTTAAGTTCAACCATGGAGTCTGCTAGATTGTACATGTGGCAAAATCCGGTGGGGCGCTAGAAGATGGTGCGAGAGGCCGAGTGGAGGGAGACTATGAAGGAATGCACAAGTGCGAGATCGATATTTAGAGAGAGGGGGCGAACACGTGCGCTGTTGCACGCAGTGGCAGAGCCATGAAAAATAAATGAGCTAGGGGGCCAAGCATTGCTAATCCTTTACGAGGAGGGTCAATTCATGAACTTAAACCATTTTAGCAGCAATTGTCCAATGATCACATTCATATTAGCCTCGATATATAGTGATGTTAGGGGGGGGGTAGGGCCCTTACTGCCCCCTGTCTTCGCCATTGTGCGTGCGTCTGAGAGATGAAGCGGAAGGAATGGATCATGAGAGGGGAACGTTGGATATCTAATTAATGTGGGTGTATTAGCTATATATGTTAATCCTATATAGAGAGGTATAGATTGATCGATGTGGACGTGGAAAACAGGGTGAGACCTCACTGGATATATCGATTGATTGGTTTGTGTGGAAAACTATGAAAGACCTAGCTATATCCACACATACATAGAGGAACATCGATCGTTGCGCATGCACGCGTGAGAGATAAAGAATGCCCGACATGATGGAGAGGGGTGTGTGTGTGCGTGTGTGCCTTCATGGGAGACCGACCTGAAGAAAAAGATTGCATGCGTGCGATGGATAATGCCGACTGGTAGTGTGTGTGCATGCATGCACGAGAGAAGGTTAGTGGTACAATTATAAAGGGAAGAATACTGTGTGGGTGTAAAAGAATAGGTGAGGTCATAATCAATGTAAAGTTGAATTCAAATATTTTGAATAAGAGATCCTGATGTTTGAAACCCATGTATGCATGAATATAACAGAGATATGTGCGGTGTGGTTTGGAAACGAGCATGTTGTAATGTATATATATTGAACAAGGTCAGACTGATTTGAATTTGAGATACAGATGGCAGACATCATTTGGTCATGTCGCATCCGTGCATGGACACACTATTCTAATTGGAGATGATGGGCGGCTTTCGCATCACATATCTATATCTATACCCCTATATATATGTATATATATATATATATATAATATTTTATATTTTTTTATATTGTGTGCGGGTAACTTTAACTTTGAAAGATGGTCGTTGGATGAGGCGAATCCGATGGTCCAAAGATGCAAAATTTGAGCACTACTGGCCGTTGGATATCATCTAGATTCCACTAGATTTTGCCACATGTATAATCTAAAAGACTCCATGTTTGAACTTAAGCATAATGCACAAACATCAAAACACAAGCACTTCTTATTTGCTCTAGAATCTTCTTAATCAGAATTGCCCAAATTTTTTCTACATGATTTGCTATTTTTTGTTTTTAGTTTATGTCTTACAAAACACAATTCCATGAAGCTTAAAATAGAGTAGCTTTGTTATAAAAACTAGATGATTTTGAATCAAATGAACTATAAGAATTAAACGAACGTCTACATCATACATATATGACTCAAAGCTTGCATGCTATAATGTGGTATTTATTCATAATTTGGTTGCCAAATCTCATGCGTGCAATGCACGTGTACCTTACTCTAGTCTAAATGGTGTTTGTGTGTGTGTTGTGCATGTTGAGGTGCAAGTTGTCTTTTTTGGGTACACGTCATGCTTGTTCTTCCGAAATTTCAAGCCGCGCCTTGTTATGCCGAAAATTCAAGCTACCGTCTGTGTCTATCGTGCTGCGAAACTCCCGTCTCTTCAACCCGCGCCTTGTTAGCCTGAAATATTTAAGATATATCTTTGTCTTGTTGTGATCCGACAACTTCCTGCATCTCAACCCGCGCCTTGCTATTCCGAAACTACAATGCGCGCGAAAACTCCCACCTCCTGTGAAATCCCAACACGCGAAATGCACGTGGCACCCCTGAACCGAAAGAACCGTCTCAAATCGGTGGGGGTAGTTTCGTAACTTACCCCACATTTCGGACAAGCGCGTCTCTAAGCCATGGTTCCCCACTGCCATCCCATCCGCCCACCCATTCGTACACCAAGGCCGCGAAAACCCGCGACGAAACCCCACACCCTGCTCCGTCCGCCACCCAGCCGGAGCCTCTTCCCCGACAACGTCATCCACAGCAACACCTCGACGTCCCTCATCCACCGTACCGGATGAAGATCCGTCGTCGATCTCATCGTCCCACCGGTTCAGCCACCCCGTCCTCCACCTCCAAGGAGCTGCCCCGACATTCCCCTCGTCTTTCGCACCACCTCCATTCCCACACCGTCGTCTTCACCTGCACCACCGGAAGAGCATCATAATCACCGTTTAGGGGGGTGAAGGAAGAACCAGCCGCAGCGGGGAGGGGGGTTCAGGATGGGGGCGGTGGTCACCGACGATGGCGGGGCGGTGGCGTGGGGATCGCCGGAGAAAAGGCTCGGCACGGGGGGGGGGGGGGGCTAGAGGGATGGCCGGGCGGTGGTGGACCGGCGGTGGGGAGGGTTTTCGGGGCGGGCAGGGCAGCGCACCACCGGCCGCGGGCGGCGGGGGGCTGCTGTTTGGCCGGTAGTGGCTGGCGGCTCAGGGGGGTGGAGGTTGAAGATGAACCACAGGCCCTTGATTTCATATCCAATGGCTGCAAAATCGACTGACCAGAGATGAAAAAGTCAGTCGACCGACGTGTAGCCCCACCTTGCTAGTGCGTTCAGTTTCGAAAGGAAAATTTAGCTTCGACAGCAAAATTCAGTTTCGACAGTTAATTCAGTTTCGACAGTTAAGTTCAGTTTCGACAGTTAAGTTCAGAGATGAGCGGCTGATGTGTTTTACATCTAGCACTTTGTGGTTATGTATATTACGTCATGTATTGGAGATGCTATTAGAATTCCACTCAGGTTAATGTTGTTCGTTGTCTCTCTTGTCCTGCTTCAGCCTCGGCGTCGTACAACTCACCGAAGCTGCTCCAACAACGAAACCCTCCATCACAACGGAGCAGTACCTCGGGCTCCATCTCGAGACGCCTAAGATCTTCTTCCCCTCCTCTGACAGCCAAGTCATCCAGAGCATCCTCACCGGCCAACCCAATCACGCTGAGATCGACATGGCTTCGCCAAAGAGGTTGTACACTTGTTGCATCTCTTTTTTACTCTACATTTTATATATATTGTCCATTGAGCACTCATAGTAATAGGAAATACGATTATTTTATCCTACTATATGACAAGCAGTGAGCTACCAGGCAACTTAGCTATCCATGATGGACTCTCTTGAACGCCATCATTATTTATCTCTGCGCATTTGAGCTGTGCATTTGACGATGGGCCTGGGAGTTGAGCTAGTATGGCAGTGGCCTGGGTCCAAAGTAATAGAAGTAGCACAAAAACATTTTTTTAGTGTAGGATTTTCCTTGCTCAAGCCTTCCTACTAGAATCGCCAGTGCTTGAAAGGAAAAGTGAATGAAAAACATAGGAATTGGAAAGTTTCCTATGGTACTACTTTTCATGAATTTGGTGCAAAGAAATGGAGCAAAGAAAAACTGTAGGATTTGTTCCTTTAGTGTCTCCTTGAAAGAAAAACCGTAGGAATTCTAATTTCCACTTCTCCTCCTTTTCATATTCCTATTCATCAAGCATAAGACAAAGAGATAGTAGCATAATAGCATTATAACCGTACATTTTCTTGTGGTTTGAATTAATCTCACCATGCTTTTTTGCATCCTGTGATCTTCCAATTGTTGTTAACCAAACACCCAGATTGGCAGAAATCCAATTTTTTTAAATTCTCTATTTTGCACGTGCATTCCTATCCTATTCCTGTCTATTTCCTATCCCTGCATTGTTAGAATCCTCAAATTCAAACATGCCCTTACTCAATTACTTCTGTTACAGATATGTGTCAAAGAAACCCTTGTGTGGTTTGTCCTGGTCCTGCGGTGCTGTGTTCCACCCCAGCTTAGCTGCTCCAACGACGGAAGGGTTCACCACGGCAGGGATCCGCTCTCCAGACCGTCTTTCGTCGCCTCAGATCTTCTTCCCTGCTGCCGGCAGCCACGACAACTGCATTACCATCATCAACTGAGCAAATGACCTTGAGGACTACACAGGTCCGCAAGAGAGGTCGTACTCTTCCGTGTCTGCTTACATTATGCGTCGCTTAATATGATGACATGCTACATTATCATCGTGTTCACCTATTACACTCTGAGTCAGGTCCAAACTAATGCTGAAACTTGAGTTTTTAAATGGTTGTGGGGTACACATTGGGGCAGCAATCAGTACTATCTGGTTAATCTCCGGTGTCTACTATGAGTTTCATGTTAGGTGAAAACAAACACTAAAGGAGCCATTATCTGTATTTTTTAACTAAACCTATTATCTGCCTGCTATCATTGGTTTTGGGTCTATCCACAGTTTGCTACCATCACTCTGGAGTTGTGCATGCACTCCTTACATAATCTCACTATGTTTTATTCCTATGCATGCCAGTTAGTGTACACAATGGAACTGATCATGTAGAGCAAAAGAGACGAGCCTTGCGTGGCAACCTCGTCTAAAAGAAGAGGGAACTGGGGATATGGCGAAATCGGTAGACGTTACAGACGAAAATTTCACGCAGACGTCGTTCCATGGTGGGCGCAAAGGCAGCCCCCCCTCCACCCATTTAGGATCGTAATCTAGAGAAAGATAACTGTTCTGAGGGGGATTCAGAAGGAGAAGACCACTCCTATTTACCCCATGAGGTCTTCACTCTAACTTGGCATGCTGATGTTGGTAATATCATGCATATGGTGCCTTGCATTGCTTACTGTATACATTAAAGATGTCATCTGCTTAGTTTAGACATGCTTTGTGTCAATGCCATCTGTTTAGTTTCTTTATCGTATATGTGAATCATGCAATGCCATCTTGTCTAGCCAGGCATCATATATGTGAATTTTGCAATGCCACCCTGGTTAGCCAGTCATCTTATATGTGAATTATATCATGCCATCATTTTTTATTACTTGTTAAATTTGTCAACAGTTTTAGTACATTCAATTACTCATCCTGTGCATCAGCCATTCGGCACGGTCATGGAAAAACCAGGAGTGGAAACAAGGTCTTCAGAGCAGACAATGCTATCTGACGAAGCGCATGTCTTCCTGGTTACTGATAGCTCCTCAGAGGAGGATTCAGAGACAGATGACCAGTCATATCCCCCCCCCCCCGAGGTGCATGCCCTAACTTGGCAGGGTTATGTTACTCATATCGTGCGTATGGTATCTTGCATTGCTATGTCATTTTCTTAGTTTAGACATGCTTTGTGTGAATGCCACCTGTTTAGTGTCTAATTACCATATATGTGAATTGTGCAATGCCATCTTGTTGCAAGACATTATATATGTGAATTATGCAATGTTATCTTGTTGCAAGGCATTATGTATGTGAATTATGCAATGCCATGCTGTTTAGGCAAGCGTCATATATGCGAATTATATCATGCCGTCCTTTTTTTTGTATTTCTCATTGCATTTGTCGAGAATGTTTGTATATTCAACTGCTCTTCCTGTGCATCATCCATTTGAATTGGTGATGGAGAAATCTGGAGTGAAAACAAGGTCTTCAGAGCAGACAATGCTACCTGCTGAAGCAGATATCTTGCTTGTTACAGATAGCTCTTCAGAGGAGGATTCAGAGGCAGATGACCAGTCCTATTATCCCTGAGGTGTATGCTCAAACTTGGCAGGGTTATATTACTCATATAATGCATATGTTGTATTGCAATGCTTAGTTTTTACATCATATACACAATATTGAATGCCATCTCCTTAGTTGACACATCATATATGCGATTGCCCTCTGCTCACTTCCTTAGTATATAAATCATATATTTGAATTATGTCATGCTATGATGTTTACGTAGACAACATGTATCTGAATTATGGCATGCCAACCCATTTTCTAAAGACATAATATAGTTATATCATCTCATCATGTTTACACAGTCCTCATATTTTAAATTATGTCATTCTATCCGTGAAATATATCATGCCATCATGTTTCCATCGACGGCATGTTTGTGATTTATGGCATGCCAGCCACTTTAATAGACACATCGTATAGTTATATCATGTCATCCTATTTACATAGTCATCATATTTTGAAGTATGTCATTCTATCCTGTTTAGTTAGCCATCATACATGTGAAATTGTGTCATGCTATCCTGTTTAATTAGCCATCATATATGTGAAATTATGTCCCGCTATTCTGTTTGCTTAGACAACATAAATGTGAATTATTTCATGCCCTGTTTTCTTCCCTACTATCCATTTCACCTGTCTATCCTACAATGTCTGTACATGCAATTACTGTTCTTGTTTATCAGCCATTTCAATTGGAGGGAGTGATGGCAGTATCCGTGGGAGTAAAAACACGGTCTTCAGAAAAGATCGTGCTACCTGTCGATGTAGATAGAACCACGGTTGTACTTGCCCAAGAACCAGCCCCACCACACATAACCCACACTCATGCAGATTGTACCCCTACCTTGTTGGACAGAGAACCAGCTACACCCCTTCTAACCCCAACCCCAGCAGATAGACACCCAGTTCCCGTTGACACAGTACTGTCTCCACCAGAGAGCACCCAAACACGAGCAGTTAGTAAGGCAACTGCAGTGCCCAAATCACGAGGACCACCACTCCGAACCCGAAGTCAACACTTAAAGCAGAAGAAGAATTGTTCTCAGGTCAGGTTCCGTAGCTATGGTTCATACTACTTTGCTCTTGCATCACTCTATTTACTGATACCAACTAATTGCAAATTTGAAGGATGCAATTGAAACTCCAATGGCGCAACAGGTATGTTTTAAACCTGTTTCTTCAACGTGTTTGGCTTTTTGCTATTGTAACTTGCTCTATGTTGATTTCAGTTTCAATTGAATAAACAGTTATGTTCTCATTCCATGCACATTACAAGTGTTGTTATTGCTGTGTAGTTTCCCACACTTATATTCTGTCTATGCTACTTTGTCTTAAATAGATATGATTCAAACTATATCTATCTTGATTTGGCAACATAAACTAGAAAGATATAGACCATACAGTGACCATAGTACATAGATATATGTTTGTTTCCTGCTGTTATCCTGTCAACCTTACTACTGAACTGGTTTACCAAAATGAGTTTCATATACTACATTGTAAACCTGAGATGTGTTTCTTTGTTTCTCTTTTAGAACGCGGATAAAATATTGGAGAAGAGTACCCTGTTATGCAATGGTAAAGGAAGTAATGCAGATAAGGTTCAAGATAGTGAGACATCCCTGTTGGTCTCCAAGAAAGCTGATAAAAACTATATTGAAGGCACTGAGACAACCCCAAAGTCTGTCTTGATGTAGTGTTCGAGTTACTGGCTACCATTACTGGCATCAGCTCTTCGAACTCTTTGCCTGAATCAGTTCGGCTTCTTGAGTCACAACTTCAAGTTGAAAGACATCGATCAGCTGTTATGCGACAGGAAGCCGAAGGACTGAGGAAGTCCCTACAGAATTCAGATGCATACTTTCTGGTGCAACAACAAGCGCTGGAGGACTTAAGCACCAAACAAGAGAAAGTTAATAAGCATGCTAAGCATCTTGCCAGCATTATGGGTACCCAGGATATTGTTTCTTGAGCTCTTCTGAAGTGGTTTCAGTTCTGGACTTGTTTTGTTGCTGCGTTTATATGCTGCTGTGTTCCCTATATTTGCACTGGTGGCGAACTTTGATGCCCAGTGGATGTAATATGTGTAATAGCCGTGATAGCCTAGTGTAAGTTGCTTGCTTATTTATTTCATTGTTGTCTTATTTATTTGTTTGCTTGTAGTCAGTGCAGTTCTTTTTCTGCGGTTTTCTAGTGGCTGCAATAACCTATTTTTGAAAACTAGGCCATAATAACCATGGGCTAATATTTACTGTAGTGACACTGCGCCTCCTACGGGCCATAGAAACAGTGGGCCTTCTACGGGCCGTATAAGCAGTGGGCCTTCTACGGGCCATATAAGCAGTCGGCCTTCTATGGGCCGTAGAAACAGTGGGCCTTCTACGGGCCGTAGAAACAATGGGCCTTCTATGGGCCGTATCATCAATGGGCCTTATACGGGCCGTATGATCGATTGGCTAAACATGGGCCAAACAGACCGCATTCAGGCCGTAAACGGGCTAGAGTTGGAATCGTCCGTTCATGGGCCGACCATAACGTGCCATCGTTAATAGGCCGTATTTGATGACGCTATGAAAACATCCCAACGTATTAACGGACCACAAACGGGCCGACTGTAACCACGGGCTGGATTTGGCCCACAAGCAGAAAATGATAGTAACGGGCCGTAAGTAAACGAATGCTGGAAATGAGCCCAAGAATAAATGGGCTCTGAGAAGGCCGAAAGATAACATGGGCTGCAAACGGCCCACCGGAATAACGAGCCGTTAATGGGTATAAAGTGATACACTGTTCTTTACGGGCCAGTTTCACCACGGGCCGTTAATGGGTGTAAAGTGATACACTATTCATTAAGGGCCAGTTTCACCATGGGCCGTTAATAGGCCAAGAGTTACGTAGGGCCTCATATGGGCCGAAAGACGTCATGGGCCATACATGGGCCAGAAGTGAAAACAGGCTGGAATCATATTGGATGGCCCAGATGACGCTACTGGGCCTAATTCGGATAGTACGTAACGGGCCTTGGGTTAGCGGGCTGTAAATGGGCTATATGCGAATAGGCCGTTAACAGGCTTTCCATGGGCCGGCCCGCCACCTTTTGACCAAGTCAAACGGCCGGCCTTTTCACAGGAATGGGCCTCTATTGGGCCCACATGTCGACGTATCATAGGCGCCTTCTGTCCAATGAGTGGATGGTATCTCTCCCACTGATGAGCCGACACGTGTTTCCTCCAGCCAATGATGATTTTACACGTGGAAAATCCCCATTGGTCGGGGCTGTTAACGGGTTATCGGATCCAAAACCCGACCCGATAGCTTAACGACGTTCCGTTATGGTAGATGCCACGTGTTGGTCACCCTTGACGAAAGCACTTCTGTGACGCGCGATTTATCGTCATGGAAGTGGACACTTCCATGATGATAATTTTGGTAATGTCATGGAACACTTCTACGACAGCACAGGTATGACTATCTTGATTCTGTCATAAATTTGTCATGGATGTACATGCATGACAAAAAACGCGACCTACTGTGACAAACATGTATCATCACGGAAGTGTATTTTTTTGTAGTGATATACCTACGTACCCCGAAAACATCCAGGGGCAGGACGAAACACAATTTCCACCACTGTAACCTTCTATATCTGCGAGATCTCATCTTGGAGGCTTCGCCGGCACTCTGCCACAGGGAGAATCGACCACGGAGGGCTTCTACATCAACATCCTTGCCTCTCCGATGAGTTGTGAGTAGTTTACCACAGACCTACGGGTCCATAGTTATTAGCTAGATGGCTTCTTCTCTCTTTTTGGATCTCAATACAATGTTCTCCCCCTCTCTTGTGGATATCTATTTGATGTAATCTCTTTTTGCGGTGTGTTTGTCGAGATCCGATGAATTGTGGGTTTATGATCAGATTTATCTATGGATAATAATTTAATCTTCTCTGAATTCTTTTATATGATTGAGTTATCTTTGCAAGTCTCTTCGAATTATCGGTTTGGTTTGGCCTACTAGATTGATCTTTCTTGCCATGGTAGAAGTGCTTAGCTTTGGGTTCAATCTTGCGGTGTTCTTACCTAGTGACAGAAAGGGTTGCAAGACACGTATTGTATTGTTGCCATCGAGGATAACAAGATGGGGTTTATATCATATTGCTTAAGTTTATCCCTCTACATCATGTCATCTTGCTTAATGCGTTACTCTATTCTTATGAACTTAATACTCTAGATGCATGTGGGATAGCGGTCGATGTGTGGAGTAATAGTAGTAGATGCAGGCAGAAGTCGGTCTACTTGTTATGGATGTGATGCCTATATACATGATCATGCCTAGATAACGTCATAATTATTCGCTTTTCTATCAATTGCTTGACAGTAATTTGTTCACCCACCGTAATACTTATGCTCTCGAGAGAAGCCTCTAGTGAAACCTATGGCCCCCGGGTCTATCTCTTATCATATTTGTTTCCAATCTACTCTTATTTGCATCTTTATTTTCTGCATCTATATTATAAAATACCAAAAATATATTTATCTTATCATACTATCTCTATCAAATCTTACTTTCGCAAGTGGCCGTGAAGGGATTGACAACCCCTTTGTCGCGTTGGTTGCGAGTTCTTTATTTGTTTGTGTAGGTTCGTGGGACTTGTTGAGGAGCCTCCTACTGGATTGATACCTTGGTTCTCAAAAACTGAGGGAAATACTTACGCTACTATTGTTGCATCACCCTCTCCTCTTCGAGGAAAACCAACGCAAGCGTAAGACGTAGCAAGAAGGATTTCTGGCGCCGTTGCCGGGGAGGTCTTCGCTCAAGTCAAGACATACCAAGTACCCATCACAAACTCATCTCCCTCGCATTTACATTATTTGCCATTTGCCTCTCGTTTTACTCTCCCCCACTTCACCCTTGCCGTTTTATTTGCCCTCTCTTTCCCAATCTCCTCCTCTCTTTTCCGCTTGCCTTTTTCTGTTTGCATGTGTGCTTGCCTGTCCTCATGGCTTTGCCTAAGAGTACCGACCTCCTTCTTAGTAGGTTCGAAGAGATTGAGTCCATTATTAGAAACTTTATGAATTTGCAATTTGAGCATAATAATTTTTTGAGAAAGGAGTTTAAAGAAAAAAGAGATTTTTTGCGTCTTATGAATAAGGAGCTTGACGATATGAATAAAGAAGAGCTGCTAGCAGCAAGAGGCGGGAGGTGGTCCCGGCGGCGCTGAATTAAGAAGACGAGAGTGTGAAGATGGATGCCGGTCGTTGGATGTAAATCCAACGTCAAACATGTCAGAATCATTTGTTGACTAAATTGACAACGACTTGCGCTGGCTTCAACCTATTGTCCCACATTTCAGCCTCCAAAAATGTGGCACATATTCAACCCATTTTTTCAGAATTTACAGTCTTTTTTTTGCGCGGTAGAATTTACAGTCAATTTGATCTTTTTTTTGAATTACAGCCATTAGCCGGGCTGGGTAAACAAATAATGTAGCATCCATGCAGCTCATTTATTTATTTCCTAAAAAATTATAGGCCATTTGCACTTTCTCGAAATACACGATTTTGCTGGGCTGATTCTAATTATAATGTTGGGTTGGGCCAGCAATGTTATCAAAAAATAAAAAGGGGCTGAGCATTTTGTTATAAATATATTTAAATAATAAGTGATATTATTACATTCGTCCTTAAATCTTACCAAGCTTTTGTACACAATCACTAGGATTTTCGTGCCAAAACAATTCAAGATTTTATTTGTTAAGAAATTATTTTTATAAGTTAATAAGATGTGGGATATTGTTTTCTTACAATGTAAGTATCTGTTAAATACATGATGACAATGAAAATAATATATAATAACATATAAAATAATTTAAATATATATAATATAGTTAGAAGGGAAACATAAGTTGGACCTGGCGTTCCTATTCTTATATATATAGAAAAATAGAACAGACCTCTGCGTTTTCTTCAAAAAAATACATAAATTGGGCTGCCAAATATAAAACCTCGGATGGGAGGTCCATAGGCCGGTTGATACATGACGACCCTAAGAAAATACAAACAGGCCTATGGACCTCCCATCCGAGGTCGTGGGCTGCGCACGTTAAAAATGAAAGCCTAGACGGGGCAGCCCAAAACCACATCCAACACTTGCCAAAACTTCGTCCCTCATTTTCTCTGTGTTTCGCACACTCGACATTGTGTGGGCATTTTGACTATGCATCATATGAAGATGTTCTATGCATGAATGTTGATCAGCATGATGTTAACTGGCTGGTAGTTCCATTTTTGACCATGAATAAAACTTCCAACATGACGTTAACCCTGTTTGAAAAGGCCGTGTTAATATAAATGCTCTGCCTCTGAAAGTTGCAGTTTCTTATCTGAAACTGAAAGTTGCAGTTTCTTATCTGAAACTAAACTTGCAGTTTCTTATCTGAAACTGAAACTTGCAGTTTCTTCTCTGAGAATCACATTGTCTGCACTTCTATACTCCTATGAAACTACATTTTTTAAGTGCTAAAGATAGATCTCTAGAATTCATAAAATACTTCATATGCTCAATACTGCAAATCTGAAATTCAGAAGACATTCATATCTGAAAGTACTCTCAAAATACACAACACAAAACACAATTCACAACCTGCAAATACTGACAACCCTAAGCTCCTCCTGACAATTCACAACCTGCCGACTATTGGGCTGGGTGGGGGGGGGAAGCCCCCTCCTATTCCTTGGCAGCAGACAGCCGCCCCGTGAGACGATGTGAACGGCGAGGGAGACGATGGTGGGGAAGCGTCGTCGGGCCAACTGCTTTTCTCCTCTTGCAGTTTGGTTCGGTCGACGAAGACTCCATCGGCTCGCTCTGGCAGGAGACCCTCACAAACGGCACCCTGTAGATGCTCGATCCTTCAATTTCTGGTGGATGCTCCATCTGGGATCGATACTCCCACCACCGCTCCCTCACGATCGAATTCAGTGAATTTGTTTGCTCCATGGCCTAGAGGAACAACTCTATGTACTCCGGCGCGACTCCCTCCGGGAATATCGCCGCCTTTTTGCTCTGTTGCAGATATTTGGCCATGGATGTCGCCGTCGCCACTTGTTGGTCCTTGTTGTCAAACCAAGACTGTATCTCCAACATCCTAACTAGCTTCACAGGGTCGCCCTCTGCGATCCTCATGTATCGCTTATACTCCTCCATCGATCTACTTCTCCACAACACCTTCACTCACAGGCGGTGGTTTTTGAATGGAAGAGGAGAGGAGCAGCGCTGGTTTTGGATTAGAACGGGAGAGGAGCGATGCTGGTTTTGGACTGGTACAGGAGAGGAGGGGGCGGTGGTTTTGAAATGGAAGAGGAGAGGAGCGGCGCTGGATTTAGATTGGAACCGGAGAGGAGCGGCGGTGGTTTAAGAGGAGAAGAGCGGAAGAGCGGCGCTGGTCTTGGAAGTATTCTTTTATTGTTTTGCATATTTTGGGTCAAAGTTTGACCACGTACCCCATGCAAAATATGAATGCATGTCGCCAAAAATTGTATCGTTTGGTTCGTATCTAAATGTACTTTCAAATTATATTATTTTTGCAACGTATAATGTATATTTTATGTGCGAAAATCATGGTCAATTATGATCCAGAATAAAAGGGAGACTAGTTAATGTGGGGTCGCTTTCTTAATTGAAGGGTAAATTGATTTTGATTTTGATCCAGTCACAGCGCGCCGGCCTTCTCATCCAATCCTAAATCGCTGCTGCATGCTCCTCTCCCTCTTCTCCATTGCAAAACCACCTCCTCTCCTCTCCATCATCTCCATTCCAAAACCACCATCTTGCCTCTCCCTCTTCTGATCTTCTCCATTGCAAAACCACCTCCTCTCCTCTCCATCATCTCCATTCCAAAACCACCGTCTCGGCTCTCCCTCTTCTGATCTTCTCCATTGCAAAACCATCCCCTCTCCTCTCCATCATCTCCATTCCAAAACCACCGTCTCGCCTCTCCTTCTTCTGATCTTCTCCATTGCAAAACCACCTCCTCTCATCTCCATCATCTCCCTTCCAAAACCACCGTCTTGCCTCTCCATCTTCTGATCTTCTCCATTGCAAAACCACCTCCTCTCCTCTACATCATCTCCATTCCAAAACCGCCATCTCTCCTCTCCCTCTTCTCTATTGCAAGACCACACGTCTCTCCTCCCATCTTCCAAAGCTAGCACCGGACCACTCAGAAGGACATCTATGGAGAGGATGCAGCAGCGAATCAGGCAGATCGCCGGCGATGACCAGGCAAAGTTAGCCAGGTTGAAGGAGATCCTTAGTTGGTTTGACAATGAGTGGGAGACTTTGAGGACGGTGCGGGCCATGTGTGTCAGGACCCCGACTCAATACCACATCGATCTAGCATGTAACACCTCATATCACTTTGCGGCCTCACGCACGGTATTCCCACAGGTGTCACCTTACCTTTGCCCGGGACCGTTTGGGCCTTTTGGCACACGTATATGATAGTGTCGCTAGCATCCATATGATAAGGAGGCCGGGCTGACATGGCTAGTCGTAAACCCAAAGTGGCACAGACTTACAGGGACAGGCATCCATGACCCAACATCGAACGTGTCAGTCATCAGCGAGTGAATCCGGGCTGTAGCAACTGGGCTAGCAGGACTTCGGTAAACCGGGCTGTAGCAGGCTAACAGGACTTCGGTAGACACCGCGTGACATTTCCCCGAAGGGACAGACACAAGAACGAAGAAGGACACATGCCGGCCAACCTAAGTGTTCCGGAGCAGTAGCAAGCTACCAAGGCTCAGTGGAAGCACCAGGAGACATTTCCCGGTAAGAGAGGCTACCAAGGATAAACAACTAGATAGTCAGATCCCACACATACCAAGCATTTCAATAACATACACACAATATGCTCGATATGTGCAAATACAACATGGCATCACAACATGACTCTACAACTCAAGTATTTTATTCAATAGGCTCCGAGGAGCGAGATATTACAAACATGGGTCTCACAACCCAACATTTAGAGCATACAAGTCAAAGCACATGCGGAAGCTTAACATGTCTGAGTACAGACGTCTAGAAATGAAAAAGGCTGAGAAGCCTGACTATCTACAAGATCCTGCCGAGGGCACAAGATCGTAGCTGAGGAAACAAGCTAAACGTCGAAGTCCACGTGGAACTACTAGTGAGACTGAAGTCTCTCTGCAAAAACATAAAATAGGCAAACGTGAGTACAAATGTACCCAGCAAGACTTACATCAAAACTATCTACATATGCATCATTATAAACAAAGGGGATGGTGGAGTTTAACTGCAGCAAGCCAGCTTTGACTCGGTGACTATCCTGAACTACGACTGCAAGCGACTCTTTGAGGTGGCGCACACGAGTCCACATATTCACCATATCAATACACCACTATGGATCCGCTCCCGTCTCCCTATGAGAACGCCATCCATAGCACTCACGCTTATCTTGCGCATTTTAAAGTATCCACTTTCACTTGTCTATGAACTGATATAGGCAACCCAGAAGTCCTTTACCGTGGACACGGCTATTCGAATAGATGATGTTAACCATGCAGGGGTGTGCTTCTTCATACATGTTTCCACCACTTAGCGTCTGCACACGACATGTGCTCAGCAGACTTCAAGCGAAAGCCGATGTGGGTGTAGACCACGACCTACCTAAACCCTCAAGTCTCTAGTCCAGGTTTATCGCCTATTCAGGTTCCACCCGCAGGGAGTCCGGCCAAGGTTTCCACATACGACCCCGAACGATGTGTACAGGGTTCCGTGACACCAAACGGGTGCCCGGCATACCCGGCCACGTGCCTACCGCATCACAGCCCACCCCTCAGGTCAGCGCTGCCCACGGCCTCCAACATACTACAAACACCAGAAACTACTTGCAACTCCTGGACAGAGGACAAGGGTGATTAAGAAGTCGAGCGGGGTCATATTTCAAGGCCCAATGCATGGTAGTAGCTAAATCATGGATCACAAACACAGAACTCAGTTCCTGAGGACGACTTCAATGAGACAACCCACCATGTACTCCTACATGGCCTCTCACCGCTACCTTTACCAAATCGTGTTCACACACTTAGCTCACACACAGTAGGACATGTTCACACACCTCTGATTCATCCCCGATGAATCAGACCTGACTCAACTCTAAGCAGTAGCAGGCATGACAAACAAGCATGAATGAGTAGGCAAAACATGGCTCAAACAACTCCTACTCATGCTAGTGGGTTTCATCTATTTACTGTGGCAATGACATGTCATGCAGAGGATAAAGGGTTCAGCTACCGCAACAAGTAACAGATGAATCGTTGTTGTCCTAATGCAATAAAAGAGAGCAGGAGTGAGAGAGTAGGATTGTATCGGAATGAACAAGGGGGTTTTGCTTGCCTGGCACTTCTGAAGATAGCATTGAGTCTTCATCAGTGTCAATGATCACAACGTCGATACAACGTCTACCAAGGGGGAACAACACCGACAAACAGACAAGAAACATGATCAATGCAATGCACAATATGATGCATGCTATGACATGGCAATAAGAATGTGTTTTGGCTAATGCAAGCTAGAACAGATTGAGATGAGTCCATTTGAACCAAAGATTCAAATGCAAACCCATTTTAAGAGGTCATAATAGTGCATTAACTTGTTTCACCTAAACAGCAAGGTTAATGTGTTCTAACATGCATGAAACTAGTGCAAATGGATAGATTGGATTTTTCTGATCATTTTTCATATATAATTTATTTGATTTGGAGCTACGGTTGATTTTATATGATTTTTAGAAGTTTGCATTATTTTCTGAAATTTCCTGAATAAGAATAATTCCAATAATTGAATTAATGCGTCAGCATTGCATCAGGGTGACGTCAGCAGGTCAAAGGCGCCAGCCCAGGTCAAACCTGACGGCTGGGACCCACATGTCAGTGTAACAACTAACTAATAGAGTTAGTTAGCGTTAGGTTAGCATTAACCTAGGTTAATTAGAGCCTTGGCCCACTTGTCAGTGAGTCAACTAATTAACTAAGTTAACTAGTGCTAATTAAACTCACACCTAAACTAAATAGGGGCATGGCCCACGCGTCAGTGACCCTGGGGGGGTCAAACCCCAGGTCAAACGAGTCAACCTCGCCGGACTTGGTCCACGGCTCGTTGCCGGCGATGCCAGAGATGGCGGAGGTGCTCGAATTTTGCCCACGGTCGACCAAATCGACCGTGGTTTGGTCCTACAAGTAGCTGGGGCTCGCGCGTAGCTGATAGAGAAAGCGGGAGGAGCTAGGGTGGAGTGAGCTCGCCGGAGATAAGCTCGCGGCGGCGACCGGAGTACAGGAGCTCGGGTTCGGCATTAGGGGGCACGGCAGGGCTAGCGGATGGGTGCGCTCGGCTCCTGGGAGCAAGCTGAAAGCGGTGATGCGCTTGGACGCATGTGGCAGCAGCTATGGCCGCGGAGGCGACATGGCCGGAGGCGGAGTGCTCTCGGGCTCGAAGAGGGCGGCGACTACACGGCACAAACGAGCAAGGGGGAGGAGGGGATCGAAGGAGAAGCTCACGGGGAGTGCAGCGGTGGTCTCGGGGAGCTCGGGGAAGCAACGGAGCGGGCGCATGGTCACCGGCGATCTCGGTGGCCAGTGGTTGAAGAAGACGGCGGTGAGGGCGTTCGGATGCGTCCGGCGTCTCTTGGCTTGGTGAGGAGGTCGAGGACGAGGTAGCCGAGCTACTGGGCAGGCCGAGGGGTCGAGGGGGAGGCTCTAGATGCGGCAACGGCGAGCGGTGGCGATGAGCTCCGCTCGGGCTGCGAGAAAGAGAGAGAGCAGAGGAGGGGGAAAGGTCCAGGGAGAGTGAGAGAGGGCCAGAGGGGTTGCGTCGTGTCCTTAGCCAGCTCCAGGCGGTCGGCGGCAAGTAGGAGGTGGCGCACGGCAGTGCGCGCGCGTCGGGCACGCGCCCGTCCTCCTGGCAAAGGAGGAAGACGACAGGGGAGGTGGCGGTAGTGGGCTGGGCCGGTTAGCTACAGTGCTGGGCCGGTTGGTGGGCTGCACTGGTGAGGCCAGGTAAGATTCTCTCTCTTTTATTTGTTTCTGTTATCTATTTTTCTTCCTCTGTTTTGATTTAGTTTAGCGACTAAATCATTTTAACAATTTCTGTAGGTTATTATTTGGCTTGCTAAAATATATACAAAGCCACTCACAAACTTCCAGAATTATTGGAGTCATATTTAATATATATTAAATATAAATCCAAAGCAAATAGTTATTGGATTAATTCAAATGGCCAAAATAAATATTTCTGTGACTCCAAAAATATTGGTTTGAATTTTACCTCTTACCAATATTTTTATAGAATAACAGGAACATTTTCTTGGACTCATTTGAGAAGATTTAAATGTTGGTTATTTTTAGAGGTTTTCTGAGGCTTTTGAAAATTTCTCAATTCAAGTTTCATTTGAATTTAAACATGATGCACACATGAAGCTAGCCTAGATCAGACCAGAATTAGGGATGTGACAATGTGGCAATGTATGGGAAAGAGCGAGACGGCGGCGATGAGGGTGGCGATGTACATGTACTCCTCGGTGGCAGTCGCCGCAGTCCTCCGAGTTCATCGAGTATCTCCTCTGGGCGATGGAGCAGACAGATTCGCCCGAGCCGATAGCCAGGCGGAGGTGGTGGGCGTACAGGTCGAAGGTCGAGCACCCAGAGGATAACGAATCGATCGAGTATGGTGTGCCGTTCGTGAGGGTGCAGAGCCAGCCGAAGCCACAGGAGTATTCGTTCTCCCACCGCAAGAGGAGGCCGGATGGCGCGATGTCGCTTCCCCGCAGTTCTCCACGGTTCCCTCGACGCTCGCCTCGTTTTAACGGCGGCGGTAGGGTTTAAGGTAAGCTTCGCACTAACCTAATCTTCCACCTGCTCATGCTTACAATCAGTGTGATAGCTAATGAAAATCATGCTTACAATCAGTCTCCGAGTACTACGCCAATCACCCTAAAATAGCTCTGGACCTTGGGTCAAAGTTGTGACACAGTGTACAAACAAAGGAAAATAGATTGGTCCCATTACTTTTACCAGTGGCATTACATAAGAGTGGCTCAGGGCAACAAACATCAGAACAGGATATCTGGGTTGGTCCCATTTTTGTTCGGTATAGCCACCGTATACTGTGTGAGGCTAGCAAATCTAGTGCTGGACTTACTCTGTTGACTTGTCCCCCAGTCCCCACTTTCTTTCCTTTTTCAACCAATAGATCAGGTTTATATTGAGTTTGTACTGCGTTTCCCTTTATTTCCCTATTAGACCTAGAGACCAGTTGGATAGCCAGTCTCTGCTACTGTTCGCCCCCATTATTTCCTCTATCGACCAAGTCCTAGATTCGGGTACAAATCCTCCCCCACCCCCACCCCCCTTTCTTCCTTGTTTGAACCAAGTAGTACTATATTCGAGTGCATGAACTAGTTTTACCTCTTAAACGTAAAAAAATAGGTGGTTTTCAAACAGCCGATCGATCCTATCTACGAGGGGCCCTAAGAAATAGTAAAAGATACACATGCAGCGACGTTAGGAGCTCGGGAAGTAGAGCAAGGCCGGTTTCGAAGGAAGTTATACCTGATGGTTGCCGGGATGTCGCTAGGTGGGAGGCGGGAGGCCAGATCTGCCCACACTACGGCAGCGAGGAAGAAGGGGTCGGAGGCCCTCCCTCGCCAGCTGTACTTGGGAGAGAACGGCAAGGCAGGCTGATCGAGACACACCCAACAGTGGGTAAGAGCCGTCGCCGAGGATGACCGCATGAATGTTGCACCTTCTCACCTTCCCGGAGGAGAGGATCCGGCTGGAACTGTGACCAGCGGTGAGCAGAGAGAGAGAGAGAGAGTGTGGCCACCACTGTCGTGTTTAGATCTGGAGAGGCCGAGACAGTGTGAAGAGAGCAATACTAGCAAGCAAGCGCGTAGGCTCCTGCCTATATAATGGAGTAGTTGTTTTCTTTTGTCTACCGGATCTGGCTTGACCTCGTCAATGACTGTCGAGAAGTCTTCATGCACGTGGCCCGGAGGCGCAGTTGTCGTCATTTTGATATGAAGCGCCAGATTATAACATATAACACGAAAAAAAGCCACATGACAAGAAATCATAACCTCACTGCCCAAAGGAGAGAACATGAATCCCGACAGACAAACTAGACGAGGAACAAAGCTCAAATTAAAGATAAACTCGTAGAAAAGGGGTCCGTCGATAGATGTCCTAATTAACATAGCCGGCTTGACCTAGATGGCAGCCGAGTAGTCAGTGTTCGTGCATGTGCCTCCAATAACTAGCCCAACTCAGTTGTCGCTGTTTAACCCTCACAGTGATCTGAAGCACATGACACCTAATTTTGCGAGATGACAAGAAACCTTTTTTTAGATTTCTCACCACAACTACAGCCATGTACAACATAGCCCGCACGATATGTAGACGATAGCCAATCCAGGCGTGTCTGCTGGAGTCTGGTCACATGCATGGACGAACTGATCTTCCGTGTCTTGCAGGGATCGTCCTGGCACCAACGTAGTACAAAACTTCTCTAGTACTATCTCTCGTCTCCCTCTTCTATTAAGTCACCCGACTTGCGGGGCCGGGGAGTGTGCCTATGGTCGGTTCACAATTGTCGTCCCACATGTGTGTGCAAACGCAATATGACGCGCGTTCCATTCCGAGAGCAGCGTGCCAGACCGACCGACCGTCTAGGGTGCGATGCGAACGCGACGGGCGTGCTGTATACTCCGTACATGTGTACCGCCATTTTCTAGACGCTTTGCTCCATGGCGTGGGCGCAATCCATGGATACAAAATTAGTATACTGTATACTATTTAAAAGTCGAGGGCGGGGCTTTTCCTGTGCGGTAGGCGGCGGGGCAGTTCCGCCTAGTCGGTTCGACAGAGATGCGAGAAGACGAGAGAGTAGGCTGCTACAAACGTAGGGCTGTGTGATTTGACAGCGAGTTACTGCTGGACAGGTGGGCCCCTGTGATTTGACTTGCCATTATCATTTTTATTGCAGCGCTATGACCGGCGTGAGTCTCCTGATTCCTGACCACCTCCATACATGTGCCTCTCCCAATGCTCCACCATGTAGTAGAGGCCGGCTCTTGCATGAGATCCCACTTCTCCACTTTTTCCATGCCTCTCTTTCCTCCACATATGCAAAAATGCCATGTAAAGCGCACTATTGTACTTACTTTTACTTGCTCCTACAGGTGCTAAGCTTGCCACATAGGCATAAAGTCTGATGTGGCAAGTTAATCAAGAAGAGAGAGACTAGTTTGGTGACCCAAGGAAGAAACGGTGCTAAGCACGTGTACCTAGGTGAAAAGACAATTTTGAGTCGCTAATTAAATGAAGCAAACTTAGCAACACCATTTCATTGGAAGAGGTCACTCCTTGGCTAACCTTGTAGTATGAGTGACTAAGTGATGACTATGTATAACATGCCAACATCAGATAGCCTAACGCACCGTGTTAAATCTCAAGGGCGCGTCCTCACGAGCGATGCGACGGTCGTGGTAGGCGCGACCATGATACGGGCTACTGGCAGCCCTTGGATCTGAGATCAAACGGTCGCATGCTATGTTACCGAAAATTTGCAAAATAACCCTCCACGATTGGATATTCAGCCATAGGTCTAGAATCACGCCATGCAACCATTCGATCTCAGATCCAAGGGCTCTTGGAAGCCCGTATCATGGGAGAATGGAAAGCCACTACCCTGCCGTTCGCACGCTGGCAGTTCGCTCCTACTCGTCCCCACACGTCCTTCAATACTACGACGGTTCGCTCCTAGTCGTCCCGTCCATTCACATTACGACAGTTCCACTAATCCTAACCCTCCTCCCAAATCCATGGCGTCCCAAATCTCCACGATCGGCGGTGAGTACAAGGTTAGAACCATCACCGGCGATGAGTTCGACGTCATCTACACCCGTTCTTCTGCGATGGTGAAAGGATGCCTTTCTCGCTTCAGACGCATGTTTGAAGAGTCAGATGATGAGTGGGTCACTGGGCTACATGTTGAGTACACCACAGTCCTGGGATGAGAGAAGGATCTAAAGGACGAAGAGAGGAAGAAGCCTGCCGTGATCCAGGTTTGCGTGCATGACTTATTCTTGGTCTACCACATATGCCATGCTGACGTTGAGTGCCAGGATTTTAAGAACTTCCTCGAGAGCAACCTAGTCAAATTTGTTACTGTAGACTTTGGTAACGACAAAGAAGTCCTGCGTCGGATAGGCCTCGTTGTAGGCAACACCTTCGACCTCTAGAAGAATCGGCTGGTGTCCTCTCGTCAGCCTTCAATGCTGACCCTGGCAGGAGCCATGGTTCATCCTTCGTACGGTAAACTGGAGAAACCTCCATACACGTTTCATCGTCATGCATGGCAGCGGAATGTACTAGATATAGACCACATCCACTATGCTGCAATGGATGGCTACCTTTGCTTCAATATCTACAAGGGTTGGATGAAGAGCAACAGCCAAGTGTGCGGTTCAAGCAAAGAAGTATCGGCCAAGAGGAAGAGGGACAAGGACGAAGTCGAGGACGTGGACGAGGACACTGAGTAAGGTGGCAGTGTCGTTGCTCATGGTTGTTCTAATGCAGTGTCTACTGAAATAGTTGCAAAGTTTAATTTCAGGTGTGCTTAATTTAATTTGAGGGGTGTGTTGTGCTGAGCCCCCCATCAGAACTATGTTATGTTTCTTCTTGTTATTTTAACTCTTCAGTACGTACATACTAGTATTTCTTACATTTCATCTTTTAGTTGGTATAGTACTACCACTCGTTTCTTCACATTATATACATACAATATATATGGCCAACATCATATAGCCAGCAGTTTAGTTGTCAAAGAATTTCAGGGTGCTTTTGTCAAAGAATTCCCGGGTGCTTAGTTTTATTCGAGGGGTGGGTACGTTGTGCGGGACACCATTATTGTGACTAGCCTTTTTAATAGTAGTATATGCATAATTTGGCGACGAGCGCTCTCTATATGTACCACCTTTTTTTTAATTTCAAGTTTTGCTCCATGGCGCAATCCATCGATACTACTGCTGTACAAAAGTATACATTTTTTAAAAGGCTAGAGGGCGGGGCGGTCTAGCTTGGTCGGTTTCACGAGAGGCGAGGGCCTTTGTGATTTGACGGCTCATTACTGCTGGAAGGCGGGGCCTTGTGATTTGACTGATCATATAAATGCGCCGACGACCTGATCGAGGAGGAGCAAACAACCATGCAGTATACTCAAGTTTTCCACTGGAGTAGTACTGCGACGGAGGAGCACGAAACACGGCAGCCCAGTGCCATATGGCGATAAAAAATGATCTAATTTGCTAGTCATCTCATTAGCATTGTTCTATTCATTCCCTCAAAAAAACCATTGTTCTATTCATGCTTCGCAGAGAACATGACACGTGCGGCGAAACAGCCGAAGCAAAAGATGAAACACATGAGCAAAAGAAGAAGGAAGATTATCACCCCTAATGATCTAATTCGCCGCGGAGTCATAACTGCTTCTTCATTGCCTCCATGACCTCCATTTCCTTGCGCGTGTCCTCCGCCATCTTCTTCATTCTGTCCATGATGCGGGATTTCTTGATGCGAGCCTTCATCATCTGTTCCACGGCCGCATTACGTACCTTGAGAGCAGTCGGGTGCTCGATGCGGAGCTTCACCAACTCCTCCTTCTGTCCCATGACGAGGGCCTGCAGCATCTTCATCGAGGAACTACTATTCTCATGTAGCTTCTTCCAGCCGGCATTCTTCTCCTTCAATAGGTCGATCTCGTGGAAGAGCTTCGCCTTGTCCTCCTGAAGTTGCAGGATTTCGCCGGCGCCTTCTTCTCTGAGGCAATGCTCTTCTTTAGCAGCATCACCAAGCCGACAGTCAACTCCCCCTGCTGATTGAGCTCAGCGGGCATGTCGTCGAGGCTCTCTTGCAGCAACTCCATCAATCCTTGGATGCACTCCTTCTGCTTATTGAGGTGCTTCTTGAGCTGACCGGGCATGCTGTCGAGGGATAACGACTCCAGTTCCGCCGGCTCGGCATGTTCGCGTCCGCGGCTAGGGCGCTCCTGGGAGCCATCGCCTGCCCATGAGAGATCTTTCGAGGTCTCTGCGTGGCGGCGAGCCCTGTATTTTCCGCAGACTTGGTTGTCGCTCCCTTGTTACGAGTAGTTCTCGACCTAGAGCTCTGCTCACCGGCCATGGCAACGACAGATGAAGAAGAATCACTTATGAGGAGGAAAAGTAGAGTAATTTTCGGTTAGGTAGTTCCCCTTTTTATAACCTAAGTACTAGCACTAGTACTAATACCTGCATAGTGGGAACACGTTCATGTTTGGTACGTACTAGTAGGTGTGAGCAGGCTTTTGAATGTGATGCGAACAAGGTAAAGATTAAGTGATGGTTTTGGTTTTGAGGCCCGAAACGGCTCCCGATGAGTTTAGCGGAACATAAATTGCAAGTACTACACTGCTCAAATGCGTAAATATTATGTTACTGTCAAAAATTGGCACAAAATACGAAGGAGACCAATGAAAGTACTACTAGCAACCCACAATTTAACTACTCGCATGCGCGCAGTGGAGTAATAATGTCTTTCTTCCGCCCTCACATCCACTCAATTTGCATGCGCTGTATTAATTGACCATCAATGAAGTGAACGACTTTACACGCGTCAAATTATCACATGGGGTGGATCTTGGTACAAAATTGCGTCCGCCCGAGTACCCGCGTGTGCGTGCGAGGGAATGAGTGCGTGTGTGGCGTGGGTGCACATCTTCGCTTCGTGCATGTACCGCCAGTATGGCTCAGGGAGGACGAGTACATTCTTCTGGAACCAGCAACACGTCACTGTGATCACTCCATGCAAGGAGGTCGCGACAACGCCTCCACATGTGCCACGTGGCTTCATGAACTGTAAGAGAGACACTGTGTAGCTGCCATTGGTATTCTAATTTACGTGTTTTGCACATACTCGAAGTACTAGTAAGGTACACGTGCATTGCACGCATCAGATTTTGCAACCAAATTATGAATAAATACCACACTATAGCATGTAAGCTTTGAGTCATATATGCCTGATGTAGCCCTTCGTTTAATTCTTATAGTTCATCTCATTCAAAATCAATTAGTTTATTTAAAAAAGCTAAGAACGCGGGAATAGGAAAAGCATGGGATTATAGTGGAATGTCGTCTTGAATCCTACAGGATTATATGAGTGTTTTATTGTGCATAGAAAAAACACAGAATTCTTTCAAAGAGGTTTGAGTGGATGGGATGTTTCCTATGAAATCTAGTGCAAATGAATCATATGAAAAAATTCCTATGGTTTACAATCCTACGAATCAAACAACCAAGATAGGAAAAATTCCTAATGATTAGAATCCTCCAAAATTCCTAATGATTAGAATCCTCCAAAATTCCTTTGAGAATCCTTTGAATCAAAGAAGCCCTTAATCTATTTTAAGATTCATGGAATTGTGCATTGTAAAGCATAAAGTAAACACAAATAATGGAAATTCAACAGAAAAAAAGTTTGTGCAGTTATGATACGGAAGATTTTAGAACAAAAGAGAACCACTATTGTTTTGAGGTTTGTGCATTATGCTTAAGTTCAACCATGGAGTCTGCTAGATTGTACATGTGGCAAAATCCGGTGGGGCGCTAGAAGATGGTGCGAGAGGCCGAGTGGAGGGAGACTATGAAGGAATGCACAAGTGCGAGATCGATATTTAGAGAGAGGGGGCGAACACGTGCGCTGTTGCACGCAGTGGCAGAGCCATGAAAAATAAATGAGCTAGGGGGCCAAGCATTGCTAATCCTTTACGAGGAGGGTCAATTCATGAACTTAAACCATTTTAGCAGCAATTGTCCAATGATCACATTCATATTAGCCTCGATATATAGTGATGTTAGGGGGGGGGTAGGGCCCTTACTGCCCCCTGTCTTCGCCATTGTGCACGTGTCTGAGAGATGAAGCGGAAGGAATGGATCATGAGAGGGGAACGTTGGATATCTAATTAATGTGGGTGTATTAGCTATATATGTTAATCCTATATAGAGAGGTATAGATTGATCGATGTGGACGTGGAAAACAGGGTGAGACCTCACTGGATATATCGATTGATTGGTTTGTGTGGAAAACTATGAAAGACCTAGCTATATCCACACATACATAGAGGAACATCGATCGTTGCGCATGCACGCGTGAGAGATAAAGAATGCCCGACATGATGGAGAGGGGTGTGTGTGTGCGTGTGTGCCTTCATGGGAGACCGACCTGAAGAAAAAGATTGCATGCGTGTGATGGATAATGCCGACTGGTAGTGTGTGTGCATGCATGCACGAGAGAAGGTTAGTGGTACAATTATAAAGGGAAGACTACTGTGTGGGTGTAAAAGAATAGGTGAGGTCATAATCAATGTAAAGTTGAATTCAAATATTTTGAATAGAGATCCTGATGTTTGAAACCCATGTATGCATGAATATAACAGAGATATGCGCGGTGTGGTTTGGAAACGAGCATGTTGTAATGTATATATATTGAACAAGGTCAGACTGATTTGAATTTGAGATACAGATGGCAGACATCATTTGGTCATGTCACATCCGTGCATGGACACACTATTCTAATTGGAGATGATGGGCGGCTTTCGCATCACATATCTATATCTATACCCCTATATATATATATAATATTTTATATTTTTTTTATATTGTGTGCGGGTAACTTTAACTTTGAAAGATGGTCGTTGGATGAGGCGAATCCGATGGTCCAAAGATGAAAAATTTGAGCACTACTGGCCGTTGGATATCATCTAGATTCCACCAGATTTTGCCACATGTATAATCTAAAAGACTCCATGGTTGAACTTAAGCATAATGCACAAACATCCAAACACAAGCACTTCTTATTTGTTCTAGAATCTTTCATATCAGAATTGCCCAAATGTTTTCTACATGATTTGCTATTATTTGTTTTTTACTTTATGTCTTACAAAACACAATTCCATGAAGCTTAAAATAGAGTAGCTTTCTTATAAAAACTAGATGATTTTGAATCAAATAAACTATAAGAATTAAGAGAACATCTAAATCATACATATATGACTCAAAGCTTGCATGCTATAATGTGGTATTTATTCATAATTTGGTTGCCAAATCTTATGCGTGCAATGCACGTGTACCTTACTCTAGTCTAAATGGTGTTTGTGTGTGTGTTGTGCATGTTGAGGTGCAAGTTGTCTTTTTTTGGGTACACGTCAAGCTTGTTCTTCCGAAATTTCAAGTCGCGCCTTGTTATGCCGAAAATTCAAGCTACCGTCTGTGTCTATCGTGCTGCAAAACTCCCGCCTCTTCAACCCACGCCTTGTTAACCCGAAATATTTAAGATATATCTTTGTCTCGTTGTGCTCCGACAACTCCCTCCATCTCAACCCGCGCCTTGCTATTCCGAAATTACAACGCGCGCGAAAACTCCCACCTCCTGTGAAATCCCAACATGCAAAATGCACGTGGCACCCCTGAACCGAAAGAACCGTCTCAAATCGGTGGGGGTAGTTTTGTAACTTACCCCACATTTCGGACAAGCGTGTCTCTAAGCCATGGTTCCCCACTGCCATCCCATCCGCCCACCCATTCGTACACCAAGGCCGCGAAATCCCGCGACGAAACCCCACACCCTGGTCCGTCCGCCACCCAGCCAGAGCCTCTTCCCCGACGACGTCGTCCACAGCAACACCTCGACGTCCCTCATCCACCGTACCGGATGAGGATCCGTCGTCGATCTCATCGTCCCACCGGTTCAGCCACCCCGTCCTCCACCTCCAAGGAGCTGCCCCGATGTTCCCCTTGTCTTCCGCACCACCTCCATTCCCACACCGCCGTCTTCACCTGCACCATCGGAAGAGCATCATCATCACTGTTTAGGGGGGTGAAGGAAGAACCAGCCGCAGCGGGGAGGGGGGTTCAGGATGGGGGCTGTGGTCACCGACGGTGGCGGGGCGGTGGCGTGGGGATCGCCGGAGAAAAGGCTCGGCACGGGAGGGCCTAAAGGGATGGCCAGGCGGCAGCGGACCGGCGGTGGGGAGGGTTTTTGGGGCGGGCGGGGCAGCGCACCACCGGCCGCGGGCGGCGGGGGGCTGCTGTTTGGCCGGTGGTGGCTGGCGTCTCAGGGGGTGGAGGTTGAAGATGAACCACAGGACCTTGATTTAATATCCAACGGCTGCAAAATCGACTGACCAGAGATGAAAAAGTCAGTCGACCGACGTGTAGCCCCACCTTGCTAGTGCCTTTAGTTTCGACAGCAAAATTCAGCTTCGACAGCAAAATTCAGTTTCGACAGTTAAGTTCAGTTTCGACAGTTAAGTTTAGAGATGAGCGGCTGATGTGTTTTACATCTAGCACTTTGTGGTTATGTATATTACGTCATGTATTGGAGATGCTATTAGAATTCCACTCAGGTTAATGTTGTTCGTTGTCTCTCTTGTCCTGCTTCAGCCTCGGTGTCGTACAACTCACCGGAGCTGCTCCAACGATGAAACCCTCCATCACAACGGAGCAGTACCTCGGGCTCCATCTCGAGACGCCTAAGATCTTCTTCCCCTCCTCTGACAGCCAAGTCAGCCGGAGCATCCTCACCGGCCAACCCAATCACGCTGAGATCGACATGGCTTCGCCAAAGAGGTTGTACACTTGTTGCATCTCTTTTTTACCCTACATTTTATATATATTGTCCATTGAGCACTCGTAGTAACAGGAAATACGATTATTTTATCCTACTATATGATAAGCAGTGAGGTACCAGGCAACTTAGCTATCCGTGATGGACTCTCTTGAACGCCATCATTATTTATCTCTGCGCGTTTGAGCTGTGCATTTGTCGATGGGCCTGGGAGTTGAGCTAGTATGGCAGTGGCCTGGGTCCAAAGTAATAGAATTAGCACAAAAACATTTTTTTAGTGTAGGATTTTCCTTGCTCAAGCCTTCCTACTAGAATCGCCAGTGCTTGAAAGGAGAAGTGAATGAAAAACATAGGAATTGGAAAGTTTCCTATGGTACTACTTTTCATGAATTTGGTGCAAAGGAATGGAGCAAAGAAAAACGGTAGGATTTGTTCCTTTAGTGTCTCCTTGAAAGAAAAACTGTAGGAATTCTAATTTCCACTTCTCCTCCTTTTCATATTCCTATTCATCAAGCATAAGACTAAGAGATAGTAGCATAATAGCATTATAACCGTATATTTTCTTGTGGTTTGAATTAATCTCACCATGCTTTTTTGCATCCTGTGATCTTCCAATTGTTGTTAACCAAACACCCAGTTTGGCAGAAATCCAGTTTTTTTAAATTCTCTATTTTGCACGTGCATTCCTATCCTATTCCTGTCTATTTCCTATCCCTGCATTGTTAGAATCCTCAAATTCAAACATGCCCTTACTCAATTACTTCTGTTATAGATATGTGTCAAAGAAAACCTTGTGTGGTTTGTCCTGCTCCTGCGGCGCTGTGTTCCACCCCAGCTCAGTTGCTCCAACGACGGAAGGGTTCACCACAGCAGGGATCCGCTCTCCAAACCGTCTTTCGCCGCCTCAGATCTTCTTCCCCGCTGCCAGCAGCCACGACAACTGCATTACCATCATCAACTGAGCAAATGACCTTGAGGACTACACGGGTCCGCAAGAGAGGTCACACTCTTTCGTGTCTGCGTACATTATGCGTTGCTTAATATGATGACATGCTACATTATCGTCGTGTTCACCTATTACACTCTGAGTCAGGTCCAAACTAATGCTGAAACTTGAGTTTTTAAATGGTTGTGGGGTACACATTGGGGCAATCAGTACTATCTCCGGTGTCTACTATGAGTTTCATGTTGGGTGCAAACAAACACTAAAGGAGCCATTATCTGTATTTTTTAACTAAACCTATTATCTGCCTGCTATCATTGGTTTTGGGTCTATCCACAGTTTGCTACCATCACTCTGGAGTTGTGCATGCACTCCTTACATAATCTCACTATGTTTTATTCCTATGCATGCCAGTTATTGTACACAATGGAATTGATCATGTAGAGCAAAAGAGACGAGCCTTGCATGGCAACCTGGTCTCAAAGAAGAGGGAAGTGGGGATATGGCGAAATCGGTAGATGCTACGGACGAAAATTTCATGCAGACGTCGTTCCATGGTAGGCGCAAAGGCAGCCCCCCCTCCACCCATTTCAGATCGTAATCAAGAGGAAGATAACTGTTCTGAGGGGGATTTAGAAGGAGAAGACCACTCTTATTTACCCCATGAGGTCTTCGCTCTAACTTGGCATGCTGATGTTGGTAATATCATGCATATGGTGCCTTGCATTGCTTACTGTATACATTAAAGATGTCATCTGCTTAGTTTAGACATGCTTTGTGTCAATGCCATCTGTTTAGTTTCTTTATCGTATATGTGAATCATGCAATGCCATCTTGCCTAGCCAGGCATCATATATGTGAATTTTGCAATGCCACCCTGGTTAGCCAGTCATCTTATATGTGAATTATATCATGCCATCATTTTTTATTACGTGTTAAATTTGTCAACAATTCTAGTACATTCAATTACTCTTCCTGTGCATCAGCCATTTGGCACGGTCATGGAAAAACCTGGAGTGGAAACAAGGTCTTCAGAGCAGACAATGCTATCTGACGAAGCGCATGTCTTGCTGGTTACTGATAGCTCCTCAGAGGAGGAATCAGAGACAAATGACAAGTCATATCCCCCCCCCCCGAGGTAGATGCCCTAACTTGGCAGGGTTATGTTACTCATATCGTGCGTATGGTATCTTGCATTGCTATGTCATTTTCTTAGTTTAGACATGCTTTGTGTGAATGCCACCTGTTTAGTGTCTAATTACCATATATGTGAATTGAGCAATGCCATCTTGTTGCAAGACATTATATATGTGAATTATGCAATGTTATCTTGTTGCAAGGCATTATGTATGTGAATTATGCAATGCCATGCTGTTTAGGCAAGTGTCATATATGCGAATTATATCATGCCGTCCTTTTTTTTGTATTTCTCATTGCATTTGTCGAGAATGTTTGTATATTCAACTGCTCTTCCTGTGCATCAGCCATTTGAATTGGTGATGGAGAAATCTGGAGTGAAAACAAGGTCTTCAGAGCAGACAATGCTACCTGCTGAAGCAGATATCTTGCTTGTTACAGATAGCTCTTCAGAGGAGGATTCAGAGGCAGATGACTAGTCCTATTATCCCTGAGGTGTATGCTCAAACTTGGCAGGGTTATATTACTCAATTAATGCATATGTTGTATTGCAATGCTTAGTTTTTATATCATATACACAATATTGAATGCCATCTCCTTAGTTGACACATCATATATGTGATTGCCCTCTGCTCACTTCCTTAGTATATAAATCATATATTTGAATTATGTCATGCTATGATGTTTACATAGAAAGCATGTATCTGAATTATGGCATGCCAACCCATTTTCTAAAGACATAATATAGTTATATCATCTCATCCTGTTTACATAGTCCTCATATTTTAAATTATGTCATTCTATCCGTGAATTATATCATGCCATCATGTTTCCATCGACGGCATGTTTCTGATTTATGGCATGCCAACCACTTTAGTAGACACATCGTATAGTTATATCATGTCATCCTGTTTACATAGTCATCATATTTTGAAGTATGTCATTCTATCCTGTTTAGTTAGCCATCATACATGTGAAATTGTGTCATGCTATCCTATTTAATTAGCCATCATATATGTGAAATTATGTCCTGCTATTCTGTTTGCTTAGACAACATAAATGTGAATTATTTCATGCCCTGTTTTCTTCCCTACTATCCATTGCACCTGTCTATCTTACAATGTCTGTACATTCAATTACTGTTCTTGTTTATCAGCCATTTCAATTGGAGGGAGTGATAGCAGTATCCGTGGGAGTAAAAACATGGTATTCAGAAAAGATCGTGCTACCTGTCGATGTAGATAGAACCACGGTTGTACTTGCCCAAGAACCAGCCCCACCACACATAACCCACACTCATGCAGATTGTACCCCTACCCTGTTGGACAGAGAACCAGCTACACCCCTTCTAACCCCAACCCCAGCAGATAGACACCCAGTTCCCGTTGACACAGCACTGTCTCCACCAGAGAGCACCCAAACACGAGCAGTTAGTAATGCAACTGCAGTGCCCAAATCACGAGGACCACCACTCCGAACCCGAAGTCAACGCTTAAAGCAGAAGAAGAATTGTTCTCGGGTCAGGTTTCGTAGCTATGGTTCATACTAGTTTGCTCTTGCATCACCGTATTTACTGATACCAACTAATTTCAAATTTGAAGGATGCAATTGAAACTCCAATGGCGCAACAGGTATGTTTTAAACCTGTTTCTTCAACGTGTTTGGTTGTTTGCTATTGTAACTTGCTTTATGTTGATTTCAGTTTCAATTGAATAAACAGTTATGTTCTCATGCCATGCACATTACAAGTGTTGTTATTGCTGTGTAGTTTCCCACACTTATATTCTGTCTATGCTACTTTGTCTTAAATAGATATGATTCAAACTATATCTATCTTGATTTGGCAACATAAACTAGAATGATATAGACCATACAGTGACCATACTACATAGATATATGTTTGTTTCATGCTGTTATCTTGTCCACCTTACTACTGAACTGGTTTACCAAAATGAGTTTCATATACTACATTGTAAACCTGAGATGTGTTTGATTGTTTCTCTTTTAGAGCGCGGATAAAATATTGGAGAAGAGTACCCTGTTATGCAATGGTAAAGGAAGTAATGCAGATAAGGTTCAAGATAGTGAGACATCCCTGTTGGTCTCCAAGAAAGCTGATAAAAACTATATTGAAGACACTGAGACAACCCCAAAGTCTGTCTTGATGTAGTGTTCGAGTTACTGGCTACCACTACTGGCACCAGCTCTTCGAACTCTTTGCCTGAATCAGTTCGGCTTCTTGAGTCTCAACTTCAAGTTGAAAGACATCGATCAGATGTTATGCGACAGGAAGCCGAAGGACTGAGGAAGTCCCTGCAGAATTCAGATGCATACTTTCGAGTGTAACAACAAGCGCTGGAGGACTTAAGCACCAAACAAGAGAAAGTTAATAAGCATGCTAAGCATCTTGCCAGCATTATGGGTACCCAGGATATTGTTTCTTGAGCTCTTCTGAAGTGGTTTCAGTTCTGGACTTGTTTTGTTGATGCGTTTATATGCTGCTGTGTTCCCTATATTTGCACTGGTGGCGAACTTTGATGCCCAATGGATGTAATATGTGTAATAGCCGTGATAGCCTAGTGTAAGTTGCTTGCTTATTTATTTCCTTGTTGTCTTATTTATTTGTTTGCTTGTAGTCAGTGCAGTTCTTTTTCTGCGGTTTTCTAGTGGCTGCAATAACCTATTTATTAAAACTAGGCCATAATAACCATGGGCTAATATTTACTGTAGTGACACTATACCTCCTACGGGCCATAGAAACAGTGGGCCTTCTACGAGTCGTATAAGCAGTGGGCCTTCTACGGGCCATATAGCAGTGGGCCTTCTATGGGCCGTAGAAACAGTGGGCCTTCTACGGGCCGTAGAAACAATGGGCCTTCTATGGGCTGTATCATCAATGGGCCTTATACGGGCCGTATGATCGATTGGCTAAACATGGGCCAAACAGACCGCATTCAGGCCGTAAACGGGCTAGAGTTGGAATCGTCCATTCATGGGCCGACCATAACGGGCCATCGTTAATAGGCCGTATTTGATGAAGCTATGAAAACATCCCAACGTATTAACGGACCACAAATGGGCCGACTGTAACCACGTGCTGGATTTGGCCCACAAGCAGAAAATGATAGTAACGGGCCGTAAGTAAACGAATGCTGGAAATGAGCCCTAGAATAAATGGGCTCTGAGAAGGCCGAAAGATAACATGGGCTGCAACCGGCCCACCGGAATAACGAGCCGTTAATGGGTATAAAGTGATACACTGTTCTTTACGGACCAGTTTCACCACGGGCCGTTAATGGGTGTAAAGTGATACACTGTTCATTAAGGGCCAGTTCACCATGGGCCGTTAATAGGCCAAGATTTACATAGGGCCTCATATGGGCCGAAAGACGTCATGGGCCATACATGGGCCAGAAGTGAAAATGGGCTGGAATCATATTGGATGGCCCAGATGACGCTACTGGGCCTAAATCGGATAGGGCGTAATGGGCCTTGGGTTAGCGGGCTGTAAATGGGCTATATGCGAACAAGCCGTTAATAGGCTTTCCATGGGCCGGCCCGCCACCTTTTGACCAAGTCAAACAGCCGGCCTTTTCACAGGAATGGGCCTCTGTTGGGCCGTGCCACGTGTCGACGTATCATAGGCGCCTTCTGTCCAATGAGTGGATGGCATCTGTCCCACTGATGAGCCGACACGTGTTTCCTCCAGCCAATGATGATTTCACACATGGAAAATCCCCATTTGTCGGGGTTGTTAACGGGTTATCGGATCCAAAACCCGACCCGATAGCCAAAGGCGTTCCGTTATGGTGGATGCCACGTGTTGGTCACCCTTGACGAAAGCACTTCTATGACGCGCGATTTATCGTCATGGAAGTGGACACTTCCGTGATGATAATTTTGGTAATGTCATGGAACACTTCTATGACAGCACAGGTATGACTATCTTGATTCTGTCATAAATTTGTCATGGATGTACATGCATGACAGAAAAAGTGACCTACTGTGACAAACACGTATCATCACGAAAGTGTATTTTTTTGTAGTGATATACCTACGTACCCCGAAAACATCCAGGGGCAAGACGAAACACAATTCCCACCACCGTAACCTTCTATATCCGCGAGATCTCATCTTGGAGCCTTCGCCGGCACTCTGCCGCAGGGGAAATCGACCACGGAGGGCTTCTACATCAACATCCTTGCCTCTCCGATGAGTTGTGAGTAGTTTACCACAAACCTACGGGTCCATAGTTATTAGCTAGATGGCTTCTTCTCTCTTTTTGGATCTCAATAGAATGTTCTCTCCCTCTCTTGTGGAGATCTATTTGATGTAATCTCTTTTTGCGGTGTGTTTGTCGAGATCCGATGAATTGTGGGTTTATGATCAGATTTATCTATGGATAATAATTTAATCTTCTCTGAATTCTTTTATATGATTGAGTTATCTTTGCAAGTCTCTTCGAATTATCGGTTTGGTTTGGCCTACTAGATTGATCTTTCTTGCCATGGCAGAAGTGCTTAGCTTTAGGTTCAATCTTGCGGTGTTCTTACCTAGTGACAGAAAGGGTTGCAAGACACGTATTGTATTGTTGCCATCGAGGATAACAAGAGGGGGTTTATATCATATTGCTTAAGTTTATCCCTCTACATCATGTCATCTTGCTTAATGCGTTACTCTATTCTTATGAACTTAATACTCTAGATGCATGCGGGATAGCGGTCGATGTGTGGAGTAATAGTAGTAGATGCAGGCAGGAGTCGGTCTACTTGTTATGGATGTGATGCCTATATACATGATCATGCCTAGATAACGTCATAATTATTCGCTTTTCTATCAATTGCTTGACAGTAATTTGTTCACCCACCGTAATACTTATGCTCTCAAGAGAATCCTCTAGTGAAACCTATGGCCCCCGGGTCTATCTCTTATCATATTTGTTTCCAATCTACTCTTATTTGCATCTTTATTTTCTGCATCTATATTATAAAATACCAAAAATATACTTATCTTATCATACTATCTCTATCAAATCTCACTTTCGCAAGTGGCCGTGAAGGGATTGACAACCCCTTTGTCGCATTTGGTTGCGAGTTCTTTATTTGTTTGTGTAGGTTCGTGGGACTTGTTGAGGAGCCTCCTACTGGATTGATACCTTGGTTCTCAAAAACTGTGGGAAATACTTACGCTACTATTGTTGCATCACCCTCTCCTCTTCGAGGAAAACCAATGCAAGCTCAAGATGTAGCAAGAAGGATTTCTGGCGCCGTTGCCGGGGAGGTCTTCGCTCAAGTCAAGACATACCAAGTACCCATCACAAACTCATCTCCCTCGCATTTACATTATTTGCCATTTGCCTCTCGTTTTACTCTCCCCCACTTCACCCTTGCCATTTTATTTGCCCTCTCTTTCCCAATCTCCTCCTCTCTTTTCCGCTTGCCTTTTTCTGTTTGCATGTGTGCTTTCCTGTCCTCATGGCTTTTCCTAAGAGTACCGACCTCCTTCTTAGTAGGTTCGAAGAGATTGAGTCCATTATTAGAAACTTTATAAATTTGCAATTTGAGCATAATAATTTTTTGAGAAAAGAGTTTAAAGAAAAAAATAGATTTTTTGGGTCTTATGAATAAGGAGCTTGATGATATGAATAAAGAATTTTATGGCGTAAATTCTCAAATAATCCAGCTTGAGAAGGCTATAGCTCAAATTTTTGATAAGCAAGCCACCTTAGTCAATAAGATGGTTGCTAAACCAGAAAGGTTAGATGAAAATAATGATGAGGATCTTAAAGTTATTGATGTGTCCCCTATTAGATCTATGTTTTGCAATATGAATTTTGATGATTATGGGACTGATGATGAATCAACTTTGCCTAGAAGGCGTCCCAAGAATTCGGAGTTTTTAGATCTTGATGCTAATTTTGATAAAAGTAAGATTGGAGAAGTCACAACTTTAAATATTATTGAACCCACTATCTCGGATTTCAAGGAATTTGATTATGATAATTGTTCTTTAGAAGGTTGTATTTCCTTGTTGCAATCCGTTGTTAATTCTCCACATGCTTATAGTCAAAACAAAGCTTTTACCAAACATATTGTTGATGCCTTGTTGCAATCTTTTGATGAAAAACTTAATTTGGTAGTTTTTGATACCTAGAAAACTTAATGATGAGTGGGAACCTACTATAAATATTAAAATTAAAGATTATGAGTGCTTTTCTTTGTGTGATTTGGGTGCTAGTGTTTCCACGATTCCGGAAACTTTATGTGATATTCTAGGTTTCCATGATCTTGATGATTGCTCTTTAAATTTGCACCTTGCGGATTCCACCATTAAAAAGCCAATGGGAAGGATCAATGATGTCCTTATTGTTGCAAATAGAAATTTGGTGCCCATTGATTTTATCGTTCTTGATATAGATTGCAATCTTTCTTGCCCTATTATTCTTGGTAGACCTTTCCTTAGAATGATTGGTGCGATTATTGATATAAAGGAAGGGAATATTAGATTCCAATTTCCATTAAAGAAAGGCATGGAGCACTTTCGAAGAAAGAAAGTCAAATTACCTTATGAATCTATCATGCGGGCTACTTATGAACCAAGTGCCAAAGATGGCACTCGTTAGATATATCTTCGCTTTTATGCCTAGCTAGGGGCGTTAAACGATAGCGCTAGTTGGGAGGCAACCCAATTTTCTTTATGTTTTTTGTTTTTGTTCCTGTTTAGTAATAAATTTTGCATCTACTTTCTGTTTAGATGTGTTTTTATCTTTTAATTAGTGTTTGTACCAAGTAGAACCTATAGGATAAACTATGATGATAGTTGATTTGATTCTGCTGAAAACAGAAACTTTGCGCTCACGAGAAAAAAAATCAATAAATCACTGAAACGTGATTTTGCATTGATTCTGTTTTCTTCTGACCTATAAACTAATTTTCCAATATGTCCTATTTTGGTAGGATTTTTAGAGTTCAAGAAGTTTGCGTTAGTTACAGATTGCTACAGACTGTTCTATTTTTGACAGATTCTGTTTTTCGTGTGTTATTTGCTTATTTTGATGCATCTATGGCTAGTAAAATAGTTTATAAACTATAGAGAAGTTGTAATACAGTAGGTTTAACACCAAAATAAATAAATAATGAGTTCATTACAGTACCTTATGTGGTGGTTTTGTTTTCTTTCACTAACGAAGCTTATAAGATTTCCTGTTGAGTTTTGTGTTGTGAAGTTTTCAAGTTTTGGGTAAAGCTTTTATGGACTATGGAATAAAGGGTGGCAAGAGCGTAAGCTTGGGGATTCCCAAGGCACCCCAAGATATTCAAGGATAGCCAAAATCCTAAGCTTGGGGATGCCCCGGGAAGGCATTCCCTCTTTCTTCTTCGTTCATTGGTAACTTTACTTGGAGCTATATTTTTATTTACCACATGATATGTGTTTTGCTTGGAGCATCGTATATTATATTAGTCTTTGCTTTTTAGCTTACCACAATCATCCTTGCTGTACACACCTTTTTGGAGAAGCCTATTTGTTTAGAATTTGCTAGAATACTCTATGTGCTTCACTTATATCTTTTGAGCTTGATAGTTTTTGCTCTAGTGCTTCACTTATATCTTTTAGAGCACGGTGGTGACTTGATTTTATAGAAATGGCTAGTCTCTAATGCTTCACATATATTATTTTGAGAGTATTTTAGAACAGCATGGTATTTGCTATGGTTATAATTTGGTCCTAGAATGGTGAGCATCCAAGTTGGGTATAATAAAAACTATCATAGGAAGTGAATTGGATGCTATGATCAACTTGATACTTGATGATTGTTTTGAGATATGGAGGTAGTGATATTAAAGTCATGCTAGTTGGGTGATTATGAATTCAAAGAATGCTTGTGTTGAAGTTAGCAAGTCCCGTAGCATGCACGTATGGTTAAAGTTATGTAACAAATTTGAAACATGAAGTGTACCTGGCTTGTGCATCCTTATGATTGGCGGTCGGGGACGAGCGATGGTGTTTTCCTACCAATCTATCCCCATTTGAGCATGCGCGTAGTACTTGGTTTTTGATGACTTCTAAATTTTTGCAATAAGTATATGAGTTCTTTTGACTAATGTTGAGTCCATGGATTATACACACTTTTACCTTTCCACCATTGCTAGCCTCTTCGGTACCGTGCATTGCCCTTTCTCACCTTGAGAGTTGGTGCAAGCTTCGCTGGTGGATCCAAACCCCGTGATACAATACGCTCTATCACACATAAACCTCCTTATATATTCCTCAAAACAGCCACCATACCTACCTATTATGGCATTTCCATAGCCATTCCGAGATATATTGCCATGCAACTTTCCACCGTTCCGTTCATCATCATGACATACATTAATTTTGTCATATTGCCATTGCATGATCATGTAGTTGACATCGTATTTATGGCAAAGCCACCATGCATTATTTTTCATACATGTCACTCTTGATTCATTGCACCATCCCGATACACCGCGGGAGGCATTCATATAGAGTCATATCTTGTTCTAGTTTCGAGTTGGAAGTTGTAATCAATAGAAGTGTGATGATCATCATCTTTAGAGCATTGCCCAAAGGAAAAAAAAAGAAGAAAGGCCAAAGAAAAAAAAGGCCAAAGAAAAAAAAGAAAAAAAAGAGAAAAAAAGAAAAAAGAAAAAAAAAGAAAATAAATAAAAAGGGCAATGCTACTATCTATTTTCCACACTTGTGCTTCAAAGTAGCACCTTGTTCTTCATGTAGTGAGTCTCATATATTGTGCTTCAAAGTAGCACCATGTTTTTCATATAGTGAGTATCATAAGTTGTCTTTTTAATACTAGTGGAAATTTTTCATTATAGAACTTGGCTTGTATATTCCTACAATGCGCTTCCTCAAATGCCCTAGGTCTTCGTGAGCAACCAAGTTGGATGCACACCCACTAGTTTTCTTTTGTTGAGCATTTATTCATAGCTCTAGTGCATCCGTTGCATGGCAATCCCTACTCCTCATGTTTATATCAATTGATGGGCATCTCCATACCTCGTCAATGTGAGACTTTCTCTTTTTTTGTCTTCTCCACACAATCCCCATCATCATATTCTATTCCACCCATAGTGCTATGTCCATGGCTCACGCTCATGTATTGCGTGAAGGTTGAAAAAGTATGAAACAATTGCTTGGCTTGTCATCGGGGGTATAGAAGTTGGAAACATCTTTGTGTGACCAAAATGAAGCATAGCCTAACTATATGATCTTGTAGGGATGAACTTTCTTTTGCCATGTTATTTTGAGAAGACATGATTACTTTGATTAGTATGCTTCAAGTGTTACTATTTCTTTTATCAATATGAACTTTTATTTTGAATCATTTGGATCTGAACATTCATGCCACATTAAAGAAAATTACATTGAGAATTATGCTAGGTAGCATTCCACATCAAAAATTCTCTTTTTATCATTTACCTACTCGAGGACGAGCAGGAATTAAGCTTGGGGATGCTTGATACGTCTCCAACGTATCTATAATTTTTGATTGTTCCATGCTATTATATTACTTGTTTTGGATGTTTATGGGCTTTATTTTACACATTTATATCATTTTTGGGACTAACCTACTAACCGGAGGCCCAGCCCGTATTGCTGTTTTTTGCCTATTTCACTATTTCGAACAAAAGGAATATCAAATGGAGTCCAAACGGAATGAAACCTTCGGGAGCGTGATTTTTGGAACGAACGTGATCCAGAGGACTTGGAGTGCAAGTCAAGAAGTAGCCGAGGCTCCCAAGAGATAGGAGGGCGCCCCCTATAGGGCGCACCCCCTGTCTCGTGGGCCCCTCGGGCGTCCACCGACGTACTTCTTCCTCCTATATATATCTACGTACCACCAAAACATGCAGGGGCAGGACGAAACACAATTTCCACCACCGTAACCTTCTGTATCCGCGAGATCTCATCTTGGAGCCTTCGTCGGCACTCTGCCGGAGGGGGAATCGACCATGTAGGGCTTCTACATCAACATCCTTGCCTCTCCTATGAGTTGTGAGTAGTTTACCACAGACCTACGGGTCCATAGTTATTAGCTAGATGGCTTCTTCTCTCTTTTTGGATCTCAATACAATGTTCTCCCCCTCTCTTGTGGAGATCTATTCGATGTAATCTCTTTTTGCAGTGTGTTTGTCGAGATTCGATGAATTGTGGGTTTATGATCAGATTTATCTATGGATAATAATTGAATCTTCTCTGAATTCTTTTATATGATTGAGTTATCTTTGCAAGTCTCTTCGAATTATCGGTTTGGTTTGGCCTACTAGATTGATCTTTCTTGCCATGGGAGAAGTGTTTAGCTTTGGGTTCAATCTTGTGGTGTTCTTACCCAGTGACAGAAAGGGTTGCAAGACACATATTGTATTGTTGCCATCGAGGCTAACAAGATGGGGTTTATATCATATTGCTTGAGTTTATCCCTCTACATCATGTCATCTTGCTTAATGCGTTACTCTATTCTTATGAACTTAATACTCTAGATGCATGCGGGATAGCGGTCGATGTGTGGAGTAATAGTAGTAGATGCATGCAGGAGTCGGTCTACTTGTTATGGATGTGATGCCTATATACATGATCATGCCTAGATAATGTCATAATTATTCGATTTTCTATCAATTGCTTGATAGTAATTTGTTCACCCACCGTAATACTTATGCTCTCGAGAGAAGCCTCTAGTGAAACCTATGGCCCCCGGGTCTATCTCTTATCATATTTGTTTCCAATCTACTTTTATCTGCATCTTTATTTTCTACATCTATATTATAAAATACCAAAAATATATTTATCTTATCATACTATCTCTATCAGATCTCACTTTCGCAAGTGGACGTGAAGGGATTGACAACCCCTTTGTTGTGTTGGTTGTAGGTTCTTTATTTGTTTGTGTAGGTTCGTGGGACTTGTTGAGGAGCCTCCTACTGGATTGATACCATGGTTCTCAAAAACTGAGGGAAATACTTACGCTACTATTGCTGCATCACCCTCTCCTCTTCGAGCAAAACCAACGCAAGCTCAAGACGTAGCAATGAACCATAGAGAAGTTAGAATACAGTATATATTACACCTATATGAATTTAGAATGAGTTCATTACAGTACCTAACTGGTGGTTTTATTTTCTTATACCAACAGAGCTTACGAGTTTTCTGTTGAGTTTTGTGTTATGAAGTTTTCAAGTTCTGGGTGAAGATTTGATGGACTATGTAATAAGGAGTGGCAAGAGCCTAAGCTTGGGGATGCCTAAGGCACCCCAATTTAATATTCAAGGACAACCAAGAGCCTAAGCTTGGGGATGCCCCGGAAGGCATCCCCTCCTTCGTCTTCGTCTACCGGTAACTTTACTTGGAGCTATATTTTTATTCACCACATGATATGTGTTTTGCTTGGAGCGTCATTTTCATTTGTTAATATTTTATTTCTGTTATTTATAATAATGTTTTGCATCTATATTTTCAATAAAAATGTCAAGGATAGCCTTTACCATGCTTATTTGGCTAGTATACATGTTGCTGTTCAAAAACAGAAAGTTTACCGCTGTTGAAAAAATTCCCTAGAAAAGTCAGAGAATGATATAATGTTGAAACTTTTTGCATATTGAGATCCGATAAATATTCTACAGCGTAGTATTTTTCTCATAATTGTTGGAGTCAGGGAAGTATGATGAATCTTGCATTCTTTACAGACTATACTGTTTTGGCAGATTGCTGTTATGTTTGCATTGTTTGCATATGTTTGCTTGTTTATTGATTCTATTTGAGGATAGGAGTATTAAATAGGCAGAGGCATTTAGTATGCAATGTTTAATAATAATTTTAGTGATTTGTTACAGTAGAAAATGATAAGGTTTTGCATTGGTTTATATTAACTTATCTCACGAGTTCTTGTTGAGTTTTATGTGGATGGAGTTTTTGAGAAATAGAGAAACCATGATATGAGAGAAATTAAGGTGAGACAAAAGCTCAAGCTTGGGGATGCCCAAGGAACCCCAAGATAATATTTCAAGAAGTCTCAAGCATCTAAGCTTGGGGATGCCCCGTTAGGAAACCCACCTTTCTTCTTCAACAACTATCGGTTAGTATCGGTTGAACCTAAGTTTTTGCTTCTTCACACAAGTTGTGCTATCGCTGCAATGTCATTTTATTTTGCTTCGCTTGCTGTTTAAATAAGATATCAAGATCTGAAATTCTTAAATGAGAGAGAGTCTTCACATAGTTACATAATTATTTAACTACTCATTGATCTTCACTTATATCTTTTTGGAGTAGTTTTTCATTTACTCGTGTGCTTCACTTTTATCCTATGAGTAAATGGTTGAATGAGTTGAATGTCATAAATCTGAATTTATATATGTTTCATTTGCTTATCCCATGGGGAGTAATGACTTCACATCTAAGAAGTAGAGGTTGTAAATTTATTGAAGGTTAGCAAGCATTGTATTGGTCACTTGAACAATTCATGAAATAATATTGCAGGAAGGGAGATTTCACATATAGATATACTACCTTAGACATCTTCTATGATTGTGAGCCCCATTAATTATTTTCAAACCTGAGCAAATAGTTGAAGTTGGACAAGGAAGACAACGTAATGAGTTATGCTTGGGTATATTTGTATAGAAGTTTTATTGTTATAGATCCTCCAACATGTGGTGCTTGATTTTTAGAATCCTTTGCTAGCCAAAATATCTGTACTAAGAGGGAATACTGCTTGTGCATCCAAATCACTTGAACCAAGTTTCTTCCATGAGTGTCCACCATACCTACCTATATGCGGTATTTACCTGCCGTTCCAAGTAAATTTGCATGTGCCAAACTCTAAACCTTCAAATAATAATTTGTTTTGTATGCCCGAATCGCTCATGTAGGGACTAGGGGCTGTCAGTATCTTCCATGCTAGGTGGGTTATTCTCAAGATGAGTGGACTCCGCTCATCATTCACGAGAAAAATGGCTGGTAACCAGGATGCCCAGTCCCATGATCAATAAGATCAAAGCTCCCCCAGGACTGTTGTTGGTATGGACGGTACCCCGTTGTTTAGGATGGCCGTGGAGTGTGATTGTTGGTGGAGGGGGAGTAAAAACTTTACCATTCTGTTTGGGAACCGCCTATAATGTATGTAGTATGGAAGATGTTGGGAACTCTTGGTTGTTATGTTGAGAATGAAATAATACCTCTCAAAATTATTTTCATCTCTATTTCAAAACTGAGCTCTGGCACCTCTGCAAATCCCCGCTTCCCTCTGCGAAGGGCCTATCTTTTACTTTTATGCAAGATTCAGTAGTATTCCTTCCCATTCCTACCTACTCTTTAGTTGTCAAGCCTCATGTATTAGGGAAAGATCTAAGCATATATGGGCATGCAAATATATTTGATCATGAATTATTATTGTTGACAATTATCTATATGATAAGTGAGTTGGGAGGCGAAGCACTAAGCCCCTATATTTCTCTGTATTCGATGGATGCTATTTGTTCTATGAATATTATTTGAGTGGTAGCAATCTTGGAAGACTATATGATAGTTGATTATGCGAAGCTTGCTAAATCAAAGCTCTGACATAGACCCTTCCTGAAAATAAGATGAATTGTAATTGTTTGATGACTGAGAATGAAGTTTGCTAGTTTTCAAGAAAGTTTATGGTCTATGCTTTAACATGTGAATAGCTTGTTACTTGATCTTGAGAAGTTTTATGAGATGAACTACTGTTATGACATATAATCATGCTAGAAAAGGTGATTGAAATTATCATTGATCAAACTTGTACACCTGCTAGCATTCACACTTCATAAATTCTTTCTTTTATCATTTACCTACTTGAGGACGAGTAGGAATTAAGCTTGGGGATGCTGATACGTCTCCAACGTATCTATAATTTATGAAGCATTCATGCTATATTATTATGTGTTTTGGATGTTTATGGGCTTTATTATACACTTTTATATTATTTTTGGAACTAACCTATTAACCGGAGGCCCAACCCATATTGCTGTTTTCTTGCCTATTTCAGTGTTTCGAAGAAACGAAATATCAAACGGAGTCCAAATGGAATGAAACCTTCGGGAGCGTTAGTTTTGGAACGGAAGCAATCCATGGGACTTGGAGTGCAAGCCAGGGAAGCTTCAAGAAGGCCACGAGGCAAGGGGGCACGCCCACCCCCCTGGGCGTGCCCTCCACCCTCGTGGCTCCCCTGACCGACTTCTTTCACCTATATATTCCCATATACCCTAAAAACATCGAAGACAACAATAGATCGGTAGTTCCGCCGCCGCAAGTCTCTGTAGCCACCAAAAACGTCTCGGGAGCCTTTTCCGGCACCCTGCCGGAGGGGGGATCCCTCACCGGTGGCCATCTTCATCATCCCGGCGCTCCGCATGACGAGGACGGAGTAGTTCACCCTCGGGGCTGAGGGTATGTACCAGTAGTTATGTGTTTGATCTCTCTCTCTCTCTCGTGTTCTTGAGGTGATACGATCTTGATGTATCGCGAGCTTTGCTATTATAGTTGGATCATATGATGTTTCTCGCCCTCTAGTCTCTTGTAATGGATTGAGTTTTCCCTTTGAAGTTATCGTATCGGATTGAGTCTTTAAGGATTTGAGAACACTTGATGTATGTCTTGCCGTGCTTATCTATGGTGACAATGGGATATTCACGTGATCCACCTGATGTATGTTTTGGTGATCAACTTGCGGGTTCAATGAATCTGTGCATAGGGGTTGGCAGACGTTTTCGTCTTTCCTCTCCGGTAGAAACTCCATGGCACTCTTTGAAGTAATTTTTGTTGGTTGAATAGATGAATCTGAGATTGTGTGATGCATATCGTGTAATCATGGCCACAGATACATGAGGCGAGAATGGAGTATCTAGGTGACATTAGGGTTTTGGTTGATTTGTGTCTTAAGGTGTTATTCTAGTATGAACTCTATGATAGATTGAACGAAAAGAATAGTTTCATGTTATTTTACTACGGACTCTTGAATAGATAAAACAGAAAGGATAACTTTGAGGTGGTTTCGTACCCTACCATAACCTCTTCGTTTGTTCTCCGCTATTAGTGGCTTTGGAGTAACTCTTTGTTGCATGTTGAGGGATAGTTATATGATACAGTTATGTTATTATTGTTGAGAGAACTTGCACTAGTGAAAGTATGAACCCTAGGCCTTGTTTCCTACCATTGCTATACCGTTTATGCTCACTTTTATCGCTTGCTACCTTGCTGTTTTTATATTTTCAGATTACAAATACCTATATCTATCATTCATATTGCACTTGTATCACCATCTCTACGCCGAACTAGTGCACCTATACAAGTTACCATTGTATTGGGTGTGTTCGGGACACAAGAGACTCTTTGTTATTTGGTTGCAGGGTTGTTTGAGAGAGACCATCTTCATCCTACGCCTCCCACGGATTTATAAATCTTAGGTCATCCACTTGAGGGAAATTTGCTACTGTCCTACAAACCTCTGCACTTGGAGGCCCAACAACGTCTACAAGAAGAAGGTTGTGTAGTAGACAGCAGCAGACGCTACTGGATCTTGGACTTGACATTGTCGATGGTGTCATTGCTCTCAACCTCAAGGGTGATGGTCTTGCCGGTTCTCCGCAACCATCACGGCAAGAATCTTGCCAGGAGCCCAGATTTAGGTCTTCTGTTTTCTGTCTATTGGCTTGAATGCTTCCTTGGTCGTCCCGTATCCGCTTCCAATTGTCCCCGTCAAGCCTTGCCCCGGGTATGGCTACAACTGCCCGTGCACAAATATGAGGTACTAAAGAGACCAAACTTTAGTACACCGATAGGAACTAGGTCACTTATCAGTGGTTTTGTCCTAACTGATTGTCCCGTGAAGTAAAAGAGCTCCACAAGCTCATAGAAGAGTGTACAACCCATAGTTTCAGATATTCTCTGACCGTCTGCTTCCACTTCAGTTTCTTCGCCTGCTGCACCTGAGCATGTCACCTACTCCCTCCGTTCCTAAATATTTGTCTTTCTAGAGATTTCAACAAGTGACTACATACGAAGCAAAATGAGTGAATTTACACTCTAAAATATGTCTATATACATCCGTATGTGATGGTCCATTTGAAATCTTTAAAAAGACAAATATTTAGAAACAGAGGGAGTAGTATTTTTATTGTTTCTACCTTGTCGTGTGGCTCTGCATGCTCCAAGCACCTTCTCCATGCATAGGCGGGCACTGTCATGGTTAGACCTCCAGCATATGTGGTAAGTGTTAGCCCCGGCATTATGATGGAGATAATATATCGCCTTGGGCAACAACATCTCGTCGAGTTGGTCTGGGTGAACATCTACTTATGTGAGGTAGTTTTGATTCTGTCCATCGATCACCTCTATCGCAGTGCCAAAAAGGGTCCTCCTCCAAACAGTCGCAACAAGGTAACCCGGTAATTTAATGACATTCCCAGAACATGCCTTGTGTGTGCTATATGATAAGCAGAAATTTGGTGGAAAGTAATCCCACTGTCTCTCTTTGTTACGACGCGGGATATTTTGCTTATGGTGATTTGTGACTCATATGTACACCTTTTTATATTCTTATATCTGGCAAACAGTATTTACAGATTTTATCCTACATGTTTATTTATTTTTTATGTATGTCCGGGGGATGAACCCCGGGCAGTCAATGGAACCCGGATCCTCTTCAGAAATTACGGGGTAGGCATCGCCCCTCAAACTGACACGCGCTTGGCCGGGTCGCTCGACCCGGCCAAGCCACGCAACCCTGCCAGGCTCCTCGACCCGGCAAGACGTGTCAACTCGGCCTCAACAACTAGCGCAAGACAGCTGAACCCGGCACAAGCGAAGCTTCATCGACAAGCCAGCTTCACCCGTGGCGTGCTCCGCAATCCAGCCACGGGTCAGCGCCCGTCCCATCTAGGCCGTATGATGGGACGAGTCTTCAATCAACGATGACCTAGGCAGCAGTACCCCACCCATGCCTCTGGTCAGCCGGAGCGTGGTAACAGTGCCCCTCACCTACCTGCTGACCAGGGCCGGCGTGGCTACAGTGCCCTCGCCCTCACCGCTGACGACAGGAAGCGGCAACCTGACGAAGAGCACTGTACACGACTCGACTCGGCCATGCCCTGACGATTGACAAGACGGCGCACTGCCCCCCTAGACACGCGGGGCCCATGTTGGGTGCAAATAAGCCGCAGCGACGAGTTCATCACACCAGGCGCATGTATGGGCGCGCGTCAGGTGTGCAGGGCGCTTCGGGTCAGCGGTGAGTCGAGTGTGTGCGTGCGTGTAGGTGTGCATGTGGTGCATGAGCGTGTCCATGCAGGAGTACACCACACGGGTTTGTGTGTAGACTAGGTCATTAGGCGATCCGAGCGCAGCGGGAGCGCCATGTCGTGCGGGCTAGATGCGGGGCGCGCACGCGGAGCGCGTCGCTGGGCATGCAGAGCGGGCCGATCAGAGCGCGGGTGTGGGCAGGAGCGAGTGGGCCGGAGCCTAGCGTTGCCCAGGTATAAAGGCAGCTGCTATGATCATTGTAATGGTGTGGTGTTGTGCTGAGTTCGTGCACAGGAAGTGGCGTTCGTGTGCCGGAAAATCCACCGTGTCCCCGTGTCTTTCCTCTTCCTCTGATCTTCTTCTTCGTTTGTTCGTGCCACAGTGTCAGAGAGAGCTAGGAGGAGCGAGGGGAGGGACTGACGGTTCCAACAGTTGGCATCAGAGCCATGGTCTGGTCCGGGCGCGCCGGCTATGTCCATCGTCCCATACACCGGCGGAACAGGCGGATCACTGCCGCATGCGGTGCCGCAGCTCTCCGGCGAGAATTACACGACGTGGGCGATCAAGATGGAGGCGATCTTCGATGCGGCCGGGCTGTGGGAGGCGGTGGTCGTGCCGGAGGACGCGGCGGCGGCCGTGATCGCCAAGAAGGACAAGCCGGCGACGGCATACCTGCTCGGCGCGCTCGCTGAGAACCTGCTGTTGCAGGTGGCGGCGAAGAAGACAGTCGCGAAGGTGTGGGCTGCTCTGAAGGCACGGTTCGTCGGTACGGACCGCGTGCGGGCGGCGCGGCTGGCCACCTTGCGCGGGGAGTTCGAGCTCCTTCGCATGGAGGACACTGAGACGCTGGACGACTTCGTCGGCAGGCTCGGTGGGATGGCGGCGCGCTACGTGGCTTGGGCTCGACCCTGGAGGACGTCGCTCTCGTCAAGAAGCTGCTCGACTCTGTGCCGAACCGCCTGTACCCAGCGGTGGCCAGGATCGAGTAGTTCTATGACGTCGACGCCATGGCGTTCGAGGATGCGCTGGGGTGCCTGAAAGCTTTCGACGAGAGGCTGCGACGGCGCGGGCAGGACGGAGGCAATCACGGCGCCGACCAGCTGATGTTTACCGCAGCGCAGTGGCGGGTGCGTGAGCAGCGTCGGGGCGGCAGGCGCGGAGAGGACGACAACGACGGGGCGCGTAGCGAGGCGTCGGGCTTCGGCGGGAACCGGCGTGGCCGCTGCTACAAGTGCGGTGAACGCGGGCATTTCAAGCGCGAGTGCCCGCAGTGGAGGAAGGCGCCGGCGGCAGAGCGTGCCCTGCTGGTCAAGGGCGACGTCGACGGCAACGGCCTGCTCTGAGCCGCGGCTTAGGGCGCGAGTGTTGGGTGCAAATAAGCCGCTGCGACGAGTTCATCACACCGGGCGCATGTATGGGCGCGCGTCAGGTGTGCAGGGCGCGTCGGGTCCGCGGCGAGTCGAGTGTGTGCGTACGTGTAGGTGTACGTGTGGTGCATGGTTGTGTCCATGCAGGAGTACGCGCACGGGTGTGTGTGTAGACTAGGTCATTAGGCGATCCGGGCACAGCGGGAGCGCCAGGTCGTGCGGGCTAGACGCGGGGCGCGCAGAGCGGGCCGATCAGAGCGCGGGAGTGGGCAGGAGCGAGTGGGTTGGAGCCTCGCGTTGCCCGGGTATAAAGGCAGCTGTTGTGATCATTGTAATGGTGTGGTGTTGTGCTGAGTTCATGCTCGGGAAGTGGCATTCGTGCGACGGAAAATCCACCGTGTCCCCATGTCTTTCCTCTTCCTATGATCTTCTTCTTCGTTGGTTCGTGCCACGACGTCAGAGAGAGCTAGGAGGAGCGAGGGGAGGAACTGACGGTTCCAACAGCCCGCACCTAGGGGAACCTGGCGAACCACAAACCCTCAGCAGGACCCAGCCCGGGTTCCCGGACACCGACAAATACGAACCCACCGACTTGTAACATTACCATTGTACCCCTGGGGGTTAGTCTATAAAACCCCCCAGTAGCTTGCGATCACAGAGGGAGGTAAGGCAAGCAAGACACGCACAGAAGTAAGCATAGAACTAGCCACCAAAGGAACACCAGAGAGAAGGAGCAGCCAGAGCCTTGGCCAGCTTCCTTCCTCCCCCATACAGCTCCAGGAGCAGCATTGTACCATCGAACATCCAACTACACTCGGCAGGACCAGGGGTATTATCTCTCCGGAGAGCACCGAACCTGGGAATGTCCGGCGTCCCGCGCCCGCTCATGCCAACCTCGCCTCTGGAGTCCACCAGCGCCCTCGAGCCTCCTCTTCTCTTTAGCCATCCCTTGGCATCTGCCGTGCTCCCACCACGAAAGTTGGCGCCCACCATGGGGGGTGGGGGTACTATGATACCACAGCTGCCGCGGAACCGCGGTCCGGGCAGGACCATCTTCATCATCATCATCACCGTGGCGTCGCGCCGTCACTCCGGTAGCGCTCGGGGGCTTGACATCAACACGCCTCCAAGGCGACCGCACGGGACAGCGCGTCCCCGTCGTCAGCCTCGCCATTGTCATCATCGTTACCGCGGCGTCGCCGTCGTCTCTGCGGCTGCGCTAAGGGGCTCGATATTGGCGCACCCCCGGCGCGGCCGCGTGGGGTGGTGCGCCATCGTCGTCGGCCTCACCATCTTCGTCATCTTCGCCGCGACGTCGCCGTCGTTTCTCTTGTCGCGGTCGGGGGCTCTACACCGACTAGTCTCTCGGGCAGCCGCACGGGATGGCGCGTCCGCACCGTCGGCCTCGTCGCTGTCCGCCTCTCCATGGCTCGGTCTGCTTCATGTTCTTGCTGCGCCCTTGGCCAAACCCGAGCTTCAAACCATGCCCAGATAATCTCCAAACACTGCCCATATACTACTCAGATACTTCTCGTACCATGGCTCGATAATGCCATGCATCACCAAAACCATTGCCTGTACACTTCCGCGCAAGCTAGATAATATCCATTGTCAGCCCGTACGTTGACGGCATGCGAGTCGGACGCTGCCCGGACTCCAGCAATGCAGCCCACCCTCGGCTCCCTTCCTGCAGCCGCACGTTGCTGCAGCCCTGCCTCTAGGTGCCGTCTGCTTCTCCCCAGCACCGCCCATGCTGGCTGCTCCGCATCTGCACACGTCGGCTGTTTTCTAGCCGCGCCAAGTCCCTGCTTCGGTCGCCTTCGAGCTGCGCCGGCCACCGCCCTGCTGTTGCGCCAAGCGCTGCTCGAGCTCTGCTGCTCGCTCCATCTTCTCCTGCCTCGCACGCGTCGCGTCGCTCTGCTCCACCATCATGGCCGAGGTCACCTCAATGCCCCTGCGCGTCGCTTAGGCGGCATCGTCCCACATCCCCGCCGCCCCTCTGCCGGGTCCGATCGCGCCGGCCACTGCCGGGTCCGGCTCCGCCAGCCTCCCGCGCGCCGTCTGGCCGCGCCTCGTCTCCGCCTCCGTGCGCCCGCGTGGCCCCGCCTCCGCCGGCTGCGGTTTCCGCGTGCCCGCTGGCCAGCGCGGCCTCGGCCGGTTCCGGCTCCCGCGCAGCCGCTCGCTGGCGCGGCCGCGACGTCGTCCTCGGACGACCGCGTCGCTCCTACTCCGCCAAACCCCCACGCTCAGCCACCTCCGCGCTCAGATGTGCTGCTCCGGCTCCTACCCTTCCCGAGCGCCCACGCCGGCTGGCCGGGTCGCCGTGGCCAGCACCAGGTCCAGCTTCCCCAGCGTCTCATCCGGCCACCTCGCTCCTCCGCGCTCATCCCACTCCGGCCTTTGCGTCGACCCGCGGCCGGCTCCGCCTCCGCCCCGTCCACCCCTCTGAGTTGCCTCTGCCCGTGGCCGGGTCGAGCCCGCCGGCTCGCGCCTCCCCGCGACCCACCCGCGGGCCGGCTCCGCTCTCCGCCCTACCTGTTCCGTGCGCCGCCTCGCGCCGCTGCCGGCTTCGCGCCGGCCGCCTCGCGCCGCGCGGGGTCCCAGCACCCTGCCGCCATCTCGCCTCGCGACCCGGCGCCTGCCGGCTTGCCCGCCACTCGGACGACCGGGTTGCGTTCGCTTCCCGGCTCGCGCCCGCGACCCGGTAGGCCGGGTCACACCCGCTACCCGGCTAGTTAAAAAACCAGGAGGTGCTGGCTGCAGATGTTGTCAGCTATGGAAAGAAAAGAAAAAAAAAGATCGTCCGGCTGCTGCAGCCGCAACCTACCCGCCTACCGTTTGGCCGCCCAGTCCGCCTGCCGGCTTCGACGCCTGGCCGGCTGGGGCCCCGACCCGTTCACTCGTCTGCATCGACGCCGGCTACGCCAAGCCGGCCCAGCCGTTAGTCCGCCTCGACGCTCGTCTGTTCGGACCTAACCGGTTGGGACCCCCCTTCGAGCAGCCGAAGGCTCGAAGGCTACCCCAGTGGGTGCGCCGGCACGCTCCGCGAGCGCCGAGCCTCGCCGGCTGCCTTCGACAACCTTCACCTCGTCCGCATCAACGCAATGTGAGCTCTTCACCCGCATACTTTCGCGCCACGTGCAAATACGGATAACCCCGAGCATCCCTCGGGGACCACCTCCGTCTTTATTACAGTTGCACTACTATTCGCCCCGGCTTCGGCTAGTCTCCGCCCGGAGGCTGGCCGCTCGGCCTGATACGTTCGTTCCCGCAGACGGCTAGTAACGCACACGGTACCAAAGGCCCACCTCTCAGCCACAGACCGCAGCGCGGCTGTCCGGCTAAGCGAGAGCCAAAGCTTGAGGTCACCCCACGCCAAAAATGTCTGAGAGAAGACGGCTGGGGCAACCTAGTCGTTTCCTTTATGAGTATCTACTCGGTCGAATCTGCTCCTGTAGTTCGAGTACTGTACGCTCCACTCCTTGGCCACTCTTCGTAACATCTAGAGGCCGGCTCCGAGCTGTCTAGCTAACAAGAGGCAAAGCCAAAGAGCGAAGAGGACATGAAAAAGACTGAAGGGGGCTCGGACGAAACCGGGTCGGCACCCTCCGCATAAAACTTACAATGCTGAAAGCAAACATTTGATATATCTGCGCGGACTAACTTTGTCTTTTGCACGATCATCGCTGAGGGGAACCCCCTCCTCGCCCGGAGACTCGGAGGCTACACGCGGGTTGCGGGACCGACGCCGGCCGCAACCGGCGTTTCCATCACCGCTGTCCACATCATCAACAGCAAGACCCTCCAGCCGACTCTTCGAGTCGCCCGGAGGATCGGAGGCTACACCGAGTGGGTGCGCTCGCGTGCCCCCCACTCATCCGGCGGACTCCGTGTCCACGCCCGAAAGGGCCCCGTGCCCCTCAGCCGGCGGACTCCGGGTCCGCGCCGGGCGCCCTCGACGTCACTGTCGGCTTCATTAACAACAACGAAGACCCTCCACTCAACTTTTCCAAAGTTGCCTGGAGGCTCGGAGGGTACACCCAGTGGGTGCGCTCGCGCACCCCAACTCAGCCAACGGACTCCGTGTCCGCGACCAGCAGGGCCCCGCGCCCCTCAGCGGGCGGACTCCGGGTCCGTGCCCGGCGCCCTCGACGTCATCGTCGGCTTCATCAACAACAGCGAAGACCCTTCGCCCAACTTTTCCAAATTTTCCCGGAGGCTCGGAGGCTAAACCCAGTGGGTGCGCTCGCGCGCCCCCACTCAGCCGGCGGACTCCGCGTCCGCACCCGGCAGGGCCCCATGCCCCCCAGCCGGCGGACTCCGTGTCCGCGTCTGGGAACCTCGTCGTCACCGTCGGCTTATTCAACAAAGGCAAGACCCTCCGCGCAACTTTTCCAAGTTGCCCGGAGGCTCGGAGGCTACACCCAGTGGGTGCGCTCGCGCGCCCCCACCAGAAGCAAGCCGCGCCAGCTGCGGTCTGCGGTCGGCCATCAGCGACATCTACTGCTTCATCGATGCCCGCTTAAACCCTCCGTGCAACTTTTCCAAGTTGCCGGGAGGCTCGGAGGCTACTGACAAGGGGATAACCCCCGGGTAGGCCCAAGACGGCGAATGACCCTTCAAAAAATATCGGCGCCAGCATTGCCCCTCAATCCGGCTCGCACTTGGCCGGGTTGCTCAACCCGGCCAAGTCCCTCAACCCGGCCGGACTCCTCCACCCAGCCGCCCTGCCGGCTCCCTGTCCGGCTGCTCCAGCCGGCCTGCTACGCGAAGTCAACCGTGACATCACATCCGACGTGACACCGACAAGACGGCCATATTGCGATCACTGTTGCTGATAAAGCATAAACTGTTCGCTCATCACACGCAGCATCATCTACAGTGTACTTTGTCCCCCGGGCATTGATTTATAAAATGCCTCAGGAATAAAACTTAGCCTGGCTCCCAAGCTACACACAGCTTGGGATGTAAGCTACACTAGTTAGCTTACATCCCAAGCACACACCCATTCCTACCTAACTTACCTCACAAGCTAGCCACACTCATATATAAGTCAACATCCATCCACTCCATCCATCCAGGAGAGGCTCACTCACGCACACAAGCTAGCTAGCAAGCCATCCATCCATTCGGCCACACAAGCATACATGCTCAGGCCACCACGCCACACACTTCCTCTCACTCATACACACATATGAGGCATATAGGAGACCGTGAGCACTCTGCTACTGATCTCATATACAGCTCCAGGAGCAACTTTGTACTGCCAGACATGTATACTACATATATTTTCAGACATGCAGGAGTAGGGGCATTATCTCTTCGGAGAGCCCCGAACCTGGGTAAATCACCGCGCACTTTTTGCCCAAACCTGTCCCTTGATCTCCAATGTAGTCTTGCCCTCACCTCAAACCACCTCGTGGCATCTGTCGTTTCACGAACCCGCCCGCAAGATAACCCCGACAGTTGGCGCCCATCGTGGGGCAGCTCGAGGAGCTGGCCGGTAGCATGCTTCAGACGGGGCCCTTCTCCTACACGGACGAGTCCGTCGCGCTGGCGGACGATGTCGTCAGCGCGCTCGCCGCCTCCTTCAACGCACTGCGCATCTCCGATGCGTTCGCGGCCGACGAGTACCCCAGCGAGGTGCTCAGCTACTCCGACTCTAACCTCTCCCTCGGCGGTAGTGTTTCCGCCGGGGCAATGGCCGTCCATGTGGAGGTCTTCGTCACCGGCGATGGCGCCTCCTCGTCGAGCAAGACGAGGAAGGCTGCCGAAGGCAGGGCCGCAGCGGAACGGACCGAGCCGTCCGATCTGTTGTGCGCCGCAATGCAGAGCCTCCGCATCCCCATCGGCACCAATGTCGACGCCACCAACGTCGCTGAGGCCCGAACCCAGCTCGAGGAAAGGCGCTAGCAGATGCTGGACCTGTCCGAGACGCTCGCCGCCACTCAGCGTCGCATGGACGCCACTCAGCTGGAACGCGATGCCGCCTACAGATTCACGCCCGCTGCGGCCAAGCCAAGCCGGGTCGCCAATGTGCGTGCCCGGGGAGGAGCGATCGGCCGGGCCCTCGGCGCCGTCCCGACCGTCTACGAGACCCCAGCGAAGAATATGCGCGCTGCCCAGGCAGCCGCAGTCGGCCTGGACCAGCTCACGGGCGAGGAGCTGAAGGAGCGCATTGGGTGGGTGCGCGAACTCCTCCACGCGGCTAACACCCAACAGGACCGCCTCAACCAGATCGTCAAGCCGGCGGGATCCGGCTCCACCCGTCTTGGCGGACCCGGCGAACTTCTACACACTGCTTCCTCGCCACCCGGTGAGGCGCACTCCGGCCGAGCCCGGACTCGGCGCGACCCGACCGCCATAGCCGCTGGCGGATTGGGCAACGAGCCCGTCCCAGAGATCCAGTACGGACCCGGCTAGCATGGCCGGCATCCGGATCCAACCGACCTGGCCCCCCGTGGCCTGGCCGCAAGTCGACTCGGCCCGCGCGCCATCGACGACGCTGATGCTCGCCACCGCCTCGATCAGCTCGCTCGCTCCCTGGAGGTGGAGAGAGCGCCACTATCGGGCCGGCGTGCTTCGGCCCACACATCCGGGAGGAGCCCTTCCCCAAACGGTTCATGCTCCCTCGTGACACCCCCAAGTACAATGGGACCGTGAAGCCAGAAGACTGGATCACCGACTACACCACGGCCATTGGCATCACCGGTGCCAATCGTCATCTCGCCGTGCGCTATGCACCGCTCATGCTCCAAGGATCAGCCCGCACGTGGTTGAACAGCCTGCCGATGGGCAGTATTAACACGTGGGTCGATTTCGAGGAAGCCTTCGTCCACAACTTCACGGGAACCTACAAGCGACCCGACCACCCTAGCCAGCTCGCCGTGTGCGTGCAAGGGCCTACGGAGACCGGTCGCGAGTACCTCGCATGCTGTACCGAGCTCCGGAACAGCTGCGAGGGCGTCCATGAAGTCCAGGCGATCCAGTACTTCGCCAGCGGGTGCCGAGACGGCACCCTCCTCAAGCACAAGCTCTTGCGCTCCGAGCCGGCCACCATGGCCGCGCTCATGGTGACGGCGGAAAAATACGCCAACACCGACTCCGCCATGAAGATCCAGGTGGCGCTGGATGAAGCCGGCAAGGCGAAGCCGGTTCCCCCTCCGAAGCCAGCCGATGAAACAGCCAGCAGCAGCATCACTAGAACAACAAGCGCGAGCCGACCAGCTGGCGCAGCGCCACGACAACTGGCTCGTCGCAGCCACTGAGACCGCGGCGGACCCGGCAGCGAAGCACCGTCAAGATGGCATGGAAACCCGCCATGAGTTTCGAAAAGATGCTCGACGCCCCCAGCAAGCACCACAGCGGCGCAAGACCCTCCATGCACACGCTTCGGCAGTGCGCCATCACCAACCGCATCATGAGGGGCGATGTCACGCCTTCTTCGGCTCCGGCTCTAGATCCAGGTGCGGGACAGCCGCCTCCGCCTCCACTGCCGCCTCCCACCGGCAGCGCGATGCGCGACAACACCTACCCGAACTAGAACACGGCCTACATCGTCTTCCACAGCCTCGGCGATGACAAACGCAGCGAGTGCCTCCTTCGGCAGGAGGTGAACACCGTCGTCCCGGCCAAGCCGGAGTTCATGCATTAGTCGGATTGCCCGATCACCTGGACCCGGGAGGATCACCCGGCAGTCATGCCAAGCCAGGTGGTTACGTCCTCGTCCTCAACCCTACCATCGTCGCGCGGCGCACATGCAAGTTCTCCCGAGTCCTCATCAACGGCGGCAGCAGCATCAACATCCTCTACCACGGCACGATGACCAAGCTCGGCCTCAAGGCCGATGACCTGGAGCCGACCCGGACGATCTTCCACGGCATCGTGCCCGGCCTCTCCTGGTCTCCCATTGGCCGGATCCGGCTCGAGGGCGCTGGTGGACGACGGCAGCCACTTCCGACATGAACCAATCTGGTTCGAGGTGGTGGACCTGTCCAGCGCGTATCACACGTTGTTGGGCCGGCCCGCGCTCGCCAAGTACATGGCGGTTCCCACTGCGCGTATCTGAAGATGAAGATGCCGGGTCCCAAGGGCCTCATCACCGTCACAGGTGATTAGCGCAAGTCCCTGGAGTGCGCCCGAGACGGCGCCGAGTTGGCCGAGTCGCTGGTCATTGCCGAGGAGCGGCGCCAGCTCTACCGGATTGTCGCCCTGGTAGGCGAGGCCTCCGCTGCGTCGATCCCGACCTCGGACCCGGCCGACGAGGCCGCCTTCAAGCCCTCCAAGGAGATCAAGAAAGTGAAGCTCAACCTGGAAGACCCCAGCTGCAGCAAGTACGTTGTCAAAGGCGCCCGCCTCGACAACAAATAGGAAGGCGAGCTGGTCGACTTCCTCCGTGAGAATTGGGATATCTTCGCATGGACCCCCAAGGACATGCCGGGTATCCCAAGGAAGTACGCCGAGCACAAACTTCACGTCCGCAAGGACGCCAAGCCTGTCCGTCAACCCCTACGACAATTTTCCGAAGAGAAGAGAAGAACCATTGGTGAAGAGGTCGCCAAGCTTTTGGCGGCCGGCTTCATAATGGAAGTGTTTCACCCCGAGTGGCTAGCCAATCCAGTCCTCGTCCTGAAGAAGAACAAGACCTGGCGCATGTGTATCGATTACACCAGCCTCAACAAGGCCCGTCCCAAGGATCCATTCGCTCTCCCGTGGATTGACCAAGTCATTGACTCGACCGCCGGGTGCGAGCTCCTATCCTTCCTGAACGCTTACTCCGGCTACCATGAGATCAAGCTGGACCGAGCTGACGCCCTGAAGACGTCCTTCATCACGCCCTTTGGGGCGATTTGCTACATCACCATGTCGTTCGGCTTGAAGAACGCCGGTGCAACCTTCCAACGCTGCATGCAAAAATGCCTGCTGCCGCAACTCGGCCGCAATATCCACGTGTACATGGACGACATCGTGGTGAAGACCAAGCAGCACCTCACGCTCCTCGACTATTTGAAGGAAACATTCGCCAACCTCCGCGAATACTAGGTCAAGCTTAACCCAAAGAAATGCGTCTTCGGTGTCCCGGCCAGAAAGCTACTCGGCTTCCTCGTCTCGGAGCGCGGCATTGAGGCGAACTCGGAGAAGATCAAGGCCATCGAGCGCATGCGCAAGCCGGCTCGGCTGCGCGATGTCCAGAAGTTCACCGAATGCTTGGCCTCGGTCAGGCGGTTTCTAAGGTGGCTGGGCGAGAGGGCGCTACCACTGTACCAACTGATAAAGAAGACAAGCCCATTCGAATGGAACGTCAAGGTAGACGAGGCGTTCCAAGACCTCAAGCACATGCTCTCCACCGCACCAGTCCTGGCAGCGCCGACCGACAAGGAGCCGTTGTTGCTCTACATAGACGCGACCTCACGGGCGGTCAGCACGGTGCTGGTGGTCGAGCGACCAGAGAAGGGCAAGATCCAAGCCGTCCAGCGCCCAGTCTACTACCTGAGGGAGGTGCTCTCCATCTCCAAGAAGAACTACCCTTACTACCAGAAGATGTGTTACGGCGTGTACTTCACCGCCAAGAAGCTGAAGTAGTATTTCCAAAAGCACGTCGTCACCGTGGTCAGTACGGTGCCTATCCGAGAAATCATCAGGTGCCGGGATGCCTCTGGCCGGGTCACCAAGTGGGCGATCCAGATAGCCGACCACACCATCCTCTACGAGCCCCGCACCACGATCAAGTCACAAGAGCTGGCCGACTTCCTCGTCGACTGGACCGAGACCCAGTACTTGCCGCTGCCTCCTGACTCAACGCATTGGCGCATGCATTTCGACGAATCCAAGATGTGACTCGGCCTGGGGGCCGGCATCGTACTGTCATCCCCGAAGGGCGACCGGCTCTGCTATGCGCTCCAGATCCACTTCGCCGCCTCCAACAACGTCGCCGAGTACGAAGCCCTTGTGCACGGCCTCCGGCTTGCCAAGGAACTCGGCATCCGGCGCATCCTATGCTACGGCGACTCGGACCTGGTGGTGCAGCAGTGCTCCGGCGAATGGGACGCCCGTGACTCCAACATGGCAAGCTATCGCTTCCTCGTCCAAAAGCTGTCCGGATCCTTTGAGGGCTGCGAGTTCATCCGCGTCCTGCGCGCGGAGAATGAAGCAGCTGACACGCTCGCCAAGATCGCCTCGTTCCGACAAGCCATCCCATCCGGCGTCTCCCTCGAGCACCTGCGCAAGCCGTCCATCAAGCCATCGCCGGACTACGAGTCCATCCACGTGCCAGACGACCCGGCCGCACCTCAAGCCGGCCACCATCGCCCCAGACCCGGCCGTCGTCATCCCCGACCCGGGAGCTACCCAACCCGGCTCGGGGGCTGCCGACTCGGGACCCACCCTGGTGGCCGTCTTCGCCATGGTTACGGCCCCATCTTGGGCCCTCCCAATATCAGAATTCTTGGAGAACGGGGTTTCCCCATGGACGAGACCGAAGCTCGGCAAGTGCAGCGTCGGGCATCCACCTACAACATCATCAACGACGAGCTCGTCAAATGTAGCTTCACCAGTGTGTTCCAGCGCTGCGTCGAGTAGGAACAGGGCATCGACATCTTCCTTGACATTTACCAGGGCAAGTGTGGGCACCACGCCGCATCGCGACCCGTGGTGGCCAAGGCGTTCCGCCATGGTTTCTACTGGCCCACAGCCCTCCAAGATGCCGAGTCGCTCGTCCTCAAGTGTGAGGGATGCCAGCGCTTCAACAAGCGCAGCCACCAGCTGGCGTCAGCACTCAGCACCATACCGATCGCCTGGACATTCACGGTCTAGGGACTCGACATGGTGGGACCCTTCAAAACCGCTCCAGGCGGCATGACGCACTTGCTGGTTTCAGTGGACAAATTCATCAAGTGGATCAAGGCAAGACCAATCAAGAAACTGGATAGGCCAACAGCCGTCCAGTTCATCAAGGACATAGCGGTCATCCCGATCGACGTCGAGTTCGGCTTGCCGCGCGTCCCGATGTACACCAAAGCTGAATCCAGAGAAGCCTGCAAAGACGGTGTCATCCTGCTCGAAGAAGCATGCCTCCTGGTGCTCAGTCGCTCGGCCATTTAACAGCAAGGCCTGAGGCACTACCATAGCAAGAAGCTCAAGCCCCCCGCGTTCCGCGAGGGCGACCTCGTACTCCGACTCGTCCAAGAGCAAGCAGGCCAGCACAAGCTGTCCCCTCCATGGGAGGGCACATTCATCATGAGCAGGGTCTTGCGCGACCGCAACGCCTACTACCTCATCGATGCACGCAAGTCAAGGAAGCACAAGAGGGACACCCGGTGAAGAAATGACCCGGCCGTGGAACGCAGAACTCCTCCACCCGTTTTATAGTTAGCCGCACGAGCGTATGTATCGTCGCCTTTTGTAAACGCATCAAACTATGGGGTCCCCGAATGAGACTCAGGGGATGCCTTTTGTCGACCAATTTATTGAGTCCCTATTTTCCTGCATCACTATACAACTGAACCAGGCCACCGGTCCGACTCGCTCGACCCGGGGGATCGGGGGCTGGCCGGCTCGGTCGCCACCCCGCCGCCTTACTTGGTGATTCCTGATAAAGTTAGGATGCCGCGGTCCCCCACTTCGCCCTAAAGCCACAGATCCAGCTTTGGGTGTCGGCTGGCAAGCACAACGGGCCAAAGCTCCTTTATGCTTCATACACTAAGTCAAAGGCTGCGGGGTCGATCAACCCGGCCCGCTGCTCATCAAATAAATAGCCGCATGAGTGGATGCTCGCCAACCGGCTTCGCCGGATTGCCGCCAGCCAGCCCCGTTGGTTGTTTCGTTCGCGCTCAACGTTTTGAAAGACCCAAGTCCTGCGCGCTCCTCTCGAAGAACCGAACTCCTTGTCACGGACTGGAGCCTCGGCCGTCTGACTCGCAGGGGGGGGGAGGTTTGAGAAAGGGAAAGCGCATGAAATCGGTCCAAAAAACGGAAGGCAAAAGCAAAAGCACTCACGACATTTACACAAATATTTAAGAAAAGGCCCACGGCCCGAGTTCATTACACCCTAAAATCCCCAGTGGGTGGGTGGACCTGCTACTTAACAAATTTTACATAAAATGTCTCAGGCATCTCAAGCGCCGCGTCGCGACGTCGACGGCTCTCCCCTGGCGGCCTCTGGGTCCAGCGAGGCGCCGGTATCCTCCTCGGCACCCGCGCCATGGTAGACGCCCATCTCCTTTGAGCTCCCCTCCAGATCGTGGAGGAGCAAGCCGTAGTCGTCGCCGTCCATGGCCCTGTCGTCTTCTGTCCGCTCTGGATGGAACTCGTCGTGGAAGGCAAACTCGGTGATGTAGCTGGCCCGGGAGGCGATCCGGCCGGCTTCCTCCTGCAAGAGCTGCTCCGAACTGGCCCGCTGGCCCATCAACGCGTCCAGCTGCAGGTCTGGATACCAAAACAACGCGAACCGGAGTGCCATCTTAGCACCGGCATGAGCGGTGGAGACACACCACTCGCCAACCCGGTCCGGCCCCATCTCCAACCAACGCGCCAGGCGCGAGATGCTGCTTGGTTGGACGGAGTCTGACCATAGGGCCGCCGTCATCGCGGTACCGGCCTGGAATAGCCGCTCCATCTGTGTTCCCAGTACCCGCAGGCGGGCCTCAGTAGCGGCGATGATCTCCGGGAAGGTCCAAGCCACCCGCGGATCCGTCCCGGACCCAACGACGCCGGTCGGGTCGCGCTGATAGCGGACGGCTTCCTCCGCCAGCCGCTGCGTCTCCGGGAAGGCCCCTGCCACAAAGGAAGAAGCAAATTAGAAGAAGGACAACAAGGAAGAAAGGCCGGGTCCCGACCCGGCAAAATGCAAGAAAAAGCACTTGCTTGAGAAGGACTCTTCCAGGTGCTGCAGCTCAAGCAACGTACCACGCTGCTCCCGTTCGATGGCGCGGTCGCGCTCCTCGAGCGCCTTCTCGAGATCTGCCGCCTTGGCAAGGGCCGCCTTTAGCTCGGCGTCCTTGTCATCGGCTGCCTTCTCGGCCTCCTCGCGCTGGCGGACCTCGTCCTGACGGGCCCCCTCAGCCGTGGTGACCTTCCCCCGTAGGTGATCCACCTCGGCCTCGAGGCGGCTCTTGTGACCTGCCAGCTGCTCACGCAGCCGGTTGGCCTCGTCGAGAGACCGCCGGGCCGCCGCCGCCTCTGCCCTCGCCTGCGCCGCCTCAACGCCCGGTGTCGGCAATGAGCCGGTCATAGTGATGACTGGCCAGGAGCAGACGAGTCTGCCAGGAAAGCATCTCGGCTGCGAAAAAGGAGGATTCAGCAGAAGAAAAAAACAAGACTTAAGATTTGGCCCAACTGTTACACTGTTGGCCCGAATCTTGGGGGCTACACCCAGTGGGTGTGCTAGCGCGCCCCCACTAGAAAAGAGCACAAGAATACCTGCGGCGACGCGGAGCTCCTCCTCCTTGGCCGCGAGCTGCTCCATGAGCTCCCGGTGCTTGCCCATGAGACGGTTGTACGTGGCGACCCGGAAGGCATCGAGATGCTAAAGAAAGCAGAAGTCAGAACAAGGCCAACGCTCAAAAGATACGACCCAACTACTACATAGTTGGCCCGAACCTCAGGGGCTACACCCAGTGGGTGCACTGGCGCGCCCCCACAAAGAAGAAATTGCAAGAAAAAGAAGGCTTACCAGAACGGCGCGCTCCATGTCACGCGTTCGCTCCACCTCAGCCTGGGTGAAGGCCTTGAGCCGTTCCGTCCGGCCTCGTAGGCAGCGACTGATGGCATCCAGCGCCGCCTCCTCCTGGGTCTAAGGCCCGAAGACAACGGCGCCCCTGCTCCGTGCCGGCTGCGGCACGGCAGCTCGGCGCCCTCCCTGCCGGGGCACCAAGGCGTGCTTCCCGCTGGCCGCTCGTGACACGGCCAACACCTCCTCTGACACCACTCCCGGCGGCGACGACGACCCGGACGCTAGGACTCCCTGCGTCGCCGCCTCCGGTCCGGCCCCCGGAATGGCCTGCTGCGCCACGACCGGCCCAGCTGCCGGGGTGGCCTCCGGCACCGACACCCGCGGTGCTTCCTCCAAAACCGGCGGCGCCTCCAACACCGTCGACCGCAGCGCCTCTTCCAAGACGCCGCCGCCTCCACCACCATCAGCCCCCGCTCGCTCGACCACGTTGGCCCACGGCGGGGTGTCATCCCCCACCTCCACGACCTCCCGGTCGAGGATCACCACCTCATCCCGGCCTTCACGGCCGCGCTCCCTCATTGACGACGGCTCAAAGACCGTCACCGCCACCATCGTGCCCTCCAGCATCTCGCGCCAGGCCGGCTCCGTGCCTACTTGTGCCCATGCCACCGCCGCGTCGGTCCAAGAACGGACTGACGCCGCCTCCAGCTCCTCCTCGGCCCGGTTCCTGTCCCCCAGGCCAAGGCTTCGACGTCGTTCGGGTCCAGGCCGAGGTCCGAGTCGGCCCGTCCCTCCACCTCGGCCTGGTCAGCGAGGTCGGACCGGCTCCTGCGGAACGCGGTCCCTTCGGCGGCCACGGCTTCTGCCGCCGCCCTCGCTAGCGCGATTGGCGACCTAAAGAAGAAGACAGAATGAGCAAAAAGAAACAAGACTAGCTCAAAAATCCGGACGCAAGCGAGAGATGAAGCTTACCCCGACAAGACCGGGACCGGGGTTGGCCTCTCGTGCCCACCGTCATGCTTCCTCTTGGCTGGGCTCCTAACCCCGGCCGGGTCTGCCGTGTGCTTCGGGGCCCGGGGTCGCGGCGCGACGCCGTCTTTCATATGCGGGCGGCTCGGCACCGCCCCATGCGAGGACCCGGCTCCGCCTGCGTCGCCGCCTCCCTCGACCAAAGCCACTGCACCAACAACTGGAGTCAGCAACAACCGATCCGTGCCGCGGTCAGCAATACAAGACACATGAAGAAAAATACAAGACTTACCCGCGCAACGCCTAGCGCCGGGGTCGGACTCGGCCTCCTCTTCCCCACCGTGCGCCGCGGGCTCCTTTGGCGCCACCGGCGCCACCTGCGACGGATCCCAGGCGTAAGGATGCCGAATCGCATTCAGAAGTACCTCATGCATCACGTCAGGACAGATGAGAAGGTGCGCAGCAGCAAAGTAAGAAGACCAGACACTCAGCTGCGGCGCCGGGTTCGACTCGCTGTACAGTGCCTTGCCGAACCGCCACTCCTCTCCAAGGTTGGCCTTGGAGATGTCATTCACGCCGCGCGTGATCTGCTCCGCGGACAGCCGCGTCGACCCCATGCGGTTGGGGTCTTGAAGGCCGACCATTTCGCCGATGAGGCAGGAGCACCCCTGAAGCAGAAGGACCCGACGCATGATGAACGCGACGAGGAGGTCGGTGCCGGTGAGCCTCATCTGCATCCTCATCACCGTCACCCGCTCACAGAGATTGACGATCTCCTGCAACGGGCGCCTGGGCGAGTAGCCCCAGTTCGTCTTCGCCCGCGGCGGCGCGATGGTGAATGCCGGAAGGTTGATGCGATCCGCACCAAGGTTGCGGACGTAGAAGAAGGAGTTCTGCCGATTCTTGGCAGAATCCTCCAGGAGGATCTTGGGGAAATCCGCCCCCGACCGCTTCGAGATGACGGCAGCGCCGCAGTCGGCGAACTCCCCGGCCGACAGGCCCTGCTGCATCAAGGAGAAGAAGCGCGCCCAGAGGTCGATCATGGGCTCTACCCCCAGGTACCCCTCGCAGAGGGTGACGAAGCCGGAGAACTGGACGATGGCGCCGGCACCAAGATGATGCGGCTGGAGCCCGAAGAACTCAAGGAACACATGGAAGAAGGTGCTCGCCGGCAGCCCGAACCCGCGCTCGAAGTGCGTGAGGAAGACCACGCGCTCCTGCCCCTTGGGACGAGGACTCTGCTCGCCGCGCGGCAGACGGACGCCAACGTCCGTCTCCCACGGCAGGCGCCGCGTCGCCCAGAGTTGGGTGATGTCCTCGGTGGTGACATTCAAACCCATCCAGGAGCCCGACGACAGAGCCATGTTCATAGGAAGAAGAAAGGAGATGGACGACGAAGGAGCTCTGCTCGAAGCAGCGGGCGCAGCTGTGCGTCGGTTCCGTAGAGCAGAGCAAGAGCAGGGGGATAGGAGGGCGCGAGCGAGAATGATGTCCACCGCCCCCTTGCCCCCCTCAATTTATAACCCTCAGTTTGAACATGGGGAAGTGGGGAAGTGGGATCGTTTGCACACGCCCGTTCCACTACCCCGCAATAAGTGCGCACGTACACGCGCAGTAACAGCCCAGGAAAGAGCAACCGCCCCCAGGACGCCGCAATAAATCCACGTGCGTGGGCCAAGGGCGCGCGGCGGCGGGCCCCAGCCCGTCGCCCAGTCTCGTCACGCGCGTGGCCTGTCAGGCCCCTCCGACTTCCAGGCACCACGTGGCGCCAGTGCGAAGCCCGAGGATTGCCCCGAGATACGACGGACTCCTCGGTTCTCGCCATGGCCGGGGTGCCGCGATCCGTTTTCCGAGAAAACTGGCACACAGTGGGTTTTGCCAGACCCGGCGCTCGCAGAATCCGCCTTGCTTAAGGGGGAAACTGCGAAGGCCCACTCATCCGAAGACGGCGGACCTTCACAGCTTCGGGGACTACTGTCGGGGGGATGAACCCCGGGCAGGCAACGGAACCCGGATCCTCTTCAAAAATTACGGGGCTGGCATTGCCCCTCAAACCGGCACGCGCTTGGCCGGGTCGCTCGACCCGGCCAAGCCCCGCAACCCGGCCAGGCTCCTCGACCCGGTAAGACGCGTTGACTCGGCCTCAACAACTAGCGCAAGGCAGCTTCATCGGCAAGGCAGCTTCACCCGTGGCATGCTCCGCAATCCAGCCACGGCTCAGCGCCCGTTCCATCCAGGCCGTACGATGGGACGAGTCTTCAATCAACGATGACCGAGGCAACAGTACCCCACCCATGCCTCTGGTCAGCCGGAGCATGGCAACAGTGCCCCTCACCAACCCGCTGACCAGGGCCGGCGTGGCTACAGCGCCCACGCCCTCACCTCTGACGATAATAAGCGGCAACCTGATGAAGAGCACTGTACACGACTCGACTCGGCCACGCCCTGACGATCTTCAAGACGGCGCACAATCCCCCTAGGCACGCGGGGCCCGCACCTAGGGGAAACCGGCGAACCACAAACCCTGAGCGGGACACAGCCCGGGTTCCCGGACACCGACAAATACGGACTCACCGACTTGTAACATTACCATTGTACCCCTGGGGGGTTGGTCTATAAAACCCCCCAGGAGCTCGCGATCACAGAGGGAGGTAAGGCAAGCAAAACACGCACATAAGTAAGCATAGAACTAGCCACCAAAGCAACACCAGAGAGAAGGAGCAGCCAGAGCCTTGGCCAACTTCCTTCCTCCCCCATATATCTCCAGGAGCAGCATTGTACCATCGAACATCCAACTACAGTCGGCAGGACTAGGGGTATTATCTCTCCAGAGAGCCCCTAACCTGGGTATGTCCGGCGTCCCGTGCCCGCTCACGCCAACCTCGCCTCTGGAGTACACCAGTGCCCTCGAGCCTCCTCCTCTCTTTAGCCATCCCTTGGCATCTGCCGTGCACCCACCACGACAATGTATAAGTAGTTCTCTGTAAATACTATCTTTCAAATTTAGATGCTTACCGTTGTACCATTTGAATTGATAGTGTCGTCATGCATAAGATGTTTATCATTGTACCATTTGTATTCGGAGTACTTTCAAATTTAGATGCTTATCATTGTACCATTTGTAGTTTACTTGCGATATTTTGCACCGAAGGGGATTGTGATCAATGTTTGCGGTACCGCGAGGGCTCCAACGGAACAACTGTGAGGTTACGGATTTTGTAACGCGTTGGACTCCTCTCACGCAAAACATTTTCCATATTCATACCTCAACTACAAATTCACATCAGTGTTCACATCCCAAATAATCGCAGTACTCATGCCACAACATATAGTTCACATCCAAAAGCATGCGCAATATGGGTTAGCAAGAATGCGCAATGAAACACAATTAACCTGATCAAATCAAGCAATATCAATGTTGCCAAGATCGTCACCACCACCACCACCCATAGCACCACCATCATCATCAACAATGGACATACAATTTTAAGCTCTTGTGTCCTCCGAAACATGATCTACAATCTTTTCAACTCCAAAAATTCCCTTGTCGTTAGTCTCATGCCATCTGGATTCATCATCAAGAACCGGTCCTCCTCGGCGGTCAACTCGTCCCTCCTCTTTGCTCCCCAAGAGAACTCTTGCGCTCATCGAAGGAACATCTTCTCTCCCACTTTTCCTCTTTTGCCTTTTTCTTTTTCTCGGCCAAGGCCACCTTGGTTTCCAAATTCTTCCCCAACATGCTTTCTTCACCTTAATCATATGACTGATTTGCTCCTTCAAGCTAGATGCATCGACCGACCTCTTCATCTCTCTCTGTCCAACTTTTGTCCATCAGGCTTTAAATTTCCCTTGTTTCTTCCTCAATTTGGTGCATCATCGCTATCATCATTGCCTTCCAAGTTAACGAGAGCACCTTTCTTTGGAGGAGCTTCTTTATAACTCAACCTCCATCTCTTGCTATCTTTAAGCAAGACCAAACAATGTTGCAGTATGAATGGCTTACCTTTGAAACCCGGGCTTTGCTTGAACCTTTCATGCGCAATGCCATCCTACATTCGGAAAAAAGGAAAAGGTGAGTTCAAATTGTCATCAATGAAAACAAAATCATGAATGAGTAAAACAATAACAAAACAAACTCACATAGTCATCAATCATGGAACCACTTAGAGGTACATTCCTCACTTTCTGCAAACAACCACTCAAACGGCAACATGTTTTCTTGATCACATCCCACCAGTCTTGGAGTGTTTTCAATGAACGGTCTGATGGAAACAACATGAGATTATGATATTTGTCCTCGATGCATTGCCAATATTTCTTCCTAGTTTGATCTTTACCAATCACGACATTAAGTGACACACTCTCCCATACTCTAACCAAGGAAAAATTCTCAGTCTCCGTGTAATTGCCAGTTATTTTTCCAAATTTTGGTTGGCTAGCATCAAATGCATCCTCCTCAACCTCTTTTACATCTATATAGCCGTCTTCCCACTCTTCCACCTCGGCCTCAACCCCCTCTTGCATTCCTGAATCGAATCCTTCAAGTGGAGCACTTAAGTCCACATCGTTCTCCTCCATCAATTCCGCATATGATGTATGAACATTGTACCTACAAAATCCGACGGCCAAAACACTAAGGAAACGAACCAAAGTTGATCAGAACAGAGAATTTTTTTATCTCATGTGTTGCGTCGAACATGTTATGGATGCCTATGGAGTTAATGGTATCGCGGGGCACATTGCCGCCGCTGGGGGTGGAGGAGGCATCTGTCATCGAGCCGCCCCACCTTCTTGCTCGGACCTTTGGCTTGCGACTTCGCTCGTCCACCAGAGGGGCTGGAGGAGGCACCCGTCCTCGAGCCGGTGACCGCCATAGGAGGGAGCACCGCGGCGTCACAACTCCATGGAGGACATGTTTCCGATGTTGCTTCCGCTTCACGCCAGCGACGGAAGGAGTTCGCACGGAACATGGCTGCGAGAGGCGCAGGAAGACATTCAAGATTGTACCACCTTAATTCACAGTTGGTTGTTTGTCTGGTCTACATATTGGTGAGGCTAAGATATTTACACAAAATATTAAAAATTTAGACTGATTTTTTTTACTTATTTCATATTATATTTTTTCTTTTAAATAAATGGTCTTATCCTGGAATAGTTTTCTATTATGATTAGCAACTATGTAATGATACTCCCAAATATTAAGATAAAATTATTGACTTTCAACATGGTTCTAAAATTTAATTTGAGAACATTTTAAGCATATATTACAAGGACTTTGACATATATTTTTTTTCTTTGTGAGACACTACCCTTTTTATTCATGGTTTAACCAAAATTTTCAACATGAAAGAAAATAGATAGGAACCAAATCTCAAGTTTTCACAAATTAATTTATGCCACTTAGATGGTTTGTAAATATATATTGGTGTTTGTCTATTCTAAGTTTGTTAAATACCAGTGTTGAGGAGCGTTCTAGAATGCATGTTTTTCTACTTTGTGTGCAAGTAACTAAAAAAATAGTTACCTTTGTACTAAATAAGGACTCCAAATCATGTCCAAATCTTTCCAAAATTAACTGAACTCAGATTTAGCTAAGTCTGGAACATCAGTTCGGTTTTTAGGTCCCACAGGCCACAAACCACCTGGATGAAGATGAGCCCCAAAGAAAATTTGACCCTTTCGACGAGACGAACAACTTTCATGTCGAACGTTTTTTGATTCGAAGTGATCTTGAGGGCCGAATCTTTCACACAAAACAGTCGATTGGTGGTGCTACCAATTAGACACGTGTCTGGTGGGACGCGCCATATTTTGCCTCCTGGCAGGGCTCCATTTCTACGGCTCAAACTTTTGCATACGCACTCGGATTGGGACGATTTTATATAAAGACCGACCGTTTCGACGAGTCGCACAACTTTCGTGTTGAAACGATTTCCATCAGAGGTCATCTTAATTGAGTTTCATGTCATTCTTTAATGTAATGTCAACATGAGCATCTTTGAACTTGTCATAACTATTGCATAAGAGATCCATTTTAGACCATGTTCATATCCATCTTGATCTTATTAAAGAGAGTCATCTGGAGGTGACCTCCAATCATAATTTTGAAATAGTCTTTATATAACTTAAAGGTACTCTCTATGATTGTGCCACTTTTGAGCGTCAACACGCCTCTTTCAGGTTTACCATCTTTTCATTAATCTAATAAGAGTCCCTTGAACCAATGGCACACTCAAGCAGATTGATTTGTACTTCCTCGCATCACTTAGAGGTCCCAGCCTTCAGGCAAGCCCTTCACATTGGAAGCTTTCAGCTGTCCGTGTTAAGAATGCTAACTCTGTAGCAAGCGGTGGTGTGGCAGACATGAAACTAAGCTCATGTTTGAGTATTGTATTGACCTGTACATGCTAGCGTATGACATGCATGTAATCTGTGCAGGAAACAAACTGAACTTAATTTTATTACCTTCATAAAGGGCAAAATTTTAAGCCGCATCTCTAAGTACTCAATCGTATGCAAACCCTAAAAAGCCATGTCAAAAACTTGAGAAAGGTGCGTTCTCAAACAAGGTCCATACGTACCATTTTAACATGAGTAGTTTTAGAGTATCCAGAAGTGTACAGCAGGGATAATTTATTTCTATTATCTAATATTGTTGGTACGGATCATTTTTTATGAATCATTTGTGTCTTGAATTGGAATTTTTGGTTACATTTTACATTTATAGCTACTATCCTCAATATAATGATAATCATAAAAGTGTTACCCTGTACATACTTATTGTTGGCTTCATTGTACGGTCGGTACCCAAAGATGTAAGCAACCTTACCATTGTGTCTCCCATACCAACAACAACGAAATTTTGATAACTGCAAAATGACAGCATTATGTGCTGCTGCACACAACTAATCTAGATAATATTCTAGACAAAGACATATCCTAAAGGATATTATTGACATAGATGTGCTTTCCATAAGATTAGGTATTAGGGAAAGTAGTGGCTGCAACTATGTTTCATGAGATAAATATAATATACCTTTTATTTTCTTGGTTTACGATACTATGGGAGTTATATCATGCACATGAACAAGTGAAGAAACTCAACAGACGTCAGCTTTCCAAAATCCAAGCATGATATTGTGCTACTAATCGAGTAGTTTTCATTCCGCACATGTTATGTCTTCAATCTGTTTTTTATTTTCTCAACAGACATTCACTACTAGGAAAATACTTATACATAGAAGTTTACCAGTAGCGTGTGTTTTGGACACCACGCTACTGATAAGTACCAGTAGCGTGTGTTACAAACAGCACTACTGGTACAACTTAGCAGCAGCGTTGGTTTCTTGGAGGCATGCTATTGGTAACTGAGCCACACCACACCCCCTAGCCAAAAGATAGTAGCAGCGTTGGCACCCTAACACGTGCTACTATTAGGAAAATAGCAGTAGCACGTGTCCACAAAAACGCGCTACTGCTACTTCTTCTATGTGTAATCTTTACCAGTAGCGTGTTTTTTGGGAAAGCGCTATAGGTAGTTTTATGCACCAGCAGATATTTTGGTCAGCCCATTAGTCCCGGTTCAGTCCAGAACCAGGACCAATGGTGGCATTGGACCCGGTTTGTGTGCCCCGGGGGCCGGCCGGGCCACGAGGGCCATTGGTCCCGGTTCGTCCGGACCTTTTGGTCCCGGTTGGTGGGACGAACCGGGACCAATGGGCCTCGCTCCTGGCCCACCACCATTGGTCCCGGTTGGCGGCTTGAGCCGGGACCAAAGGCAGCCCATTAGTCCCGGTTCGTGCCGCCAACCGGGACTAAAGGGTTGGTCCTCGTTGCGGTCAGAGTTTAGTCCCGCCTCGCCAACCGAAGGGCGCTCACACCGGTTTATAAGCCCCTCCCTCTCTGCCTTGTTGAGCTCCTCTCAAAGTGAAAATAGATGCCCTTATACAGGGAATTTGACCTAAATTCATATTGAATTTCTCTGAAGTTAGTAGAAATTTATTCTGAATTTAGGTTGAATTTTCTCTACAAGCGCATCTATGCTCATTTTTTTAGTAAAGTTAATCACAACTATTTTTTCTTTTATTTATTTCTGAGTAGTTTTTTATATAGTTTTTTTCTTTTCTGCTATATTTATTTTTTTCTATTTTTTTCTGAGTTGTAATAAGTCATTAAAAATAAAAAAAAGAGGCGCAATGCTCGTTAATTAGCTTCAAGCCTTTCGGAATAGTGTAAACTGCACTGCACATAGCTCCGTGCAGTCTATCCTATTCCTCAAGGCATAAAGCTAAGCAACGTGCAGGTTAGCATTGAGCCTCTTCTGCATCATCTCTGCACTCGGGGCTTATAAAACCGCTGCGAGTGCCTCTCGCTTGGCTAGGTGGGACTAAAAAACAGCTGCTGAAAGAATCAACTAAAAAACTATTTTACCAGTTCATGGCACGAACCGGTACGAAAAGGTGCTCGTGGGGCACCAGCCTTAAAACCTGTACCAAATAAAATGCCTTTGTAACAGCCTTATAACTGGTACTGAAGGAATCAACTAAAAAGCTTTTATAAACCTCTAGTATTATTGAAACTAAAATTATATAGAATTTTGTTACAAACTTTAATAGCAAAAAGAATTATCATAAAAGAAAATAAATAAGTAATTAAAATTCTATTCAAAACATTAAAAGCAAAAAGAATTATCATAAAAGAAAATAAATAAGTAATTAGAATTCTGTTCAAAACATTAAAAGCAAAAAGAATTGTCATAAATGAAAATAAATAAGTAATTAGAATTCTGTCCAAAACATTAAAAACAAAAGGAATTATCTAAAAGAACATAAATAAGTAATTAGAATTTTGTTACAAACTTTAATAGCAAAAAAAAATTATCATAAAAGAAAATAAATAAGTAATTGGAAAGATTATAATTTATCTGAGCTAAAAGAAAAAAAATAAAAAATAAGCAAAAATGAAAAGAAAATAAATAATTTAAAGCAAAAAATAAAATAAATAAAATAAATAAAGTGCCACCTAAAGGGCTACCACGGCCTGAATACGACTAGAAACCCAACAATGGGCCAGGATTCAGGCCCGCAATAGGCCCAATAGGCCCACAGGCACATATAGTGCGTTTAGGCCTGTAAGCCTTCATTTGAGAGGAGCTCGAGAGGGCAGCGCGACTTGGGCTTATAAACCACTCTCGAGCTCCCTCAGCTAGCGAGGTGGGACTAAACTTCCGTGCCGCGACGCGGGCACCAACCGGGACTAAAGTGGTGCATTGGTACCGGTTCGTGGCACCAACCGGTACCAATTCCCCCCTTTAGTCCCGGTTGGTGCCTCCAACCGGGACCAAAGCCCTCTGCTTCCTGCCCTCTGGGCTGCTGAAAAGAGGCCTTTGGTCCCGGTTGGTGGCTCCAACCGGGACTAAAGGGGTGCACTAGTCCCGGTTTGTGCCACGAACCGGGACCAATGCCTTTGCTATATAAGTAGACTTAGGAAAATTTCAGAACCGCCCATCCCCACTTCAATCTCTTCTCCTGCTCTCCCCCGACGGTGGTGAATCCATCTACCTGGCCCGCGCTGCCCCGTCCCGCGCCGCCCCGACGCCATCTCCGCGCCGCCCCGTCCCGCGCTGCCCCGACACCATCTCCGCGCCGCCCCGTCCCGCGCCGGCCCGACGCCGTCTTCGCGCCGCCCCGTCCCGCGTCGCCCCGACTTCGTCGCCGCCCCGCCCACCCCGGCCCGCGCCGCCCCGACGTCGTCGCCGCCCCGCCCGCCCCACGCCGCACCTCGCCGTCGTCGTCGTCGTCGCTGTCGCCGTCGCCGTCGCCGTGAGCAACTAATTTAATTTGACGTTAGTAGTAGTTAATTTAGATGTGTAGTTAATTTTGTTAGATTTTTTTGTAGTTCATAGATTTTTTTGTTAGATGTGTAGTTCATAGATATTTATGTTAGATTTTTTTCATATTGTGTAATTAGTTTGTTCATATTGTGTTAGATTTTTTTATGATTTTTCTATTGTAATTTAGATGTCAAATTTTTTCCATATTGTGTAAGTAATTTAGATGTCAAATTTTTATGTTTTTTTCTGTTCATAGAATTTTTATGATTTTTTCTGTTGTAATTTTGTTCATAGAATTTTAATGATTTTTTTGTTCATAGTATTTTCTTTGTCAACTTATTGTGTGTGTATAGGAAAATTGTGAATGATATAAGTCATTTATGAATATGTTCATATTTAGAATAGAGGAAAAATGAAAAAATAAGAAGAGAAAGTGTTTAATATAATTAGTTAGAAAAATAATAGAACTATAGTTAAACTAGTTTATTTTTAGGAAGTACCACTTTATTTTATTTATAGTAACTACTTTATTTTACTATATATATAGAAGTAGTTTGTTTTTAGTAAGTACTACTTTATTTATTTATAGTAAGTGCTTAGTAGTTGAACTAGTTGATTTAATTAATAAAACTACTTTATTTAACTATATATAGAAGTAGTTCCCGCATCGACGTCGGCGATGCCTATCCCGCATCCTCGTCGTCGTCGACTTGGCAGTGGAGGCCTGCTTGATCAGGGCCATGTTCGGGACTGGGCTCCGCCGGGCTGGTATTGGGAGGTGCTACCTTCCGGGGGACGTAGGTTGGTGAGGAGGCAGCCCGTTGTTGACCCGATCCTTGTTTGGTGGCGGTCGCGTGGGCCAGTGACGGTGCCGAGGCTTTCGGACACCGCGGAGGTGGTACGTCACCGTGTCAGCGAGGAGGACGAGCACGCCCGTCGCTACATGGTTACATTGGAGGGCAGGTTCGACAATACCTGGCAGATTCTTCAGGGATCTCACTAGAGCTATGATCCTGTGATGGTTCCTTATCTTTGGGTGTCCACCACCCACGACGATACCCGTCGGGCACTACGGTTCTAGTTGTATTAGTGATGTTATATTAGTGATAATATTCGACGGTGTACGGACACCAAGAGATGATGTACTTTTGCTTATAATTGAATGCACGCTAATTTGAATACTACTTTTTTTTATAATTTGGTTTTGCTTATTTTATGATTTGATTTTGCTTATTGAATGCTCATATTGGAAAAGTTCTCCTTCATTCCCGTGTGCAAGACAATTTGGTGTAATAATGCACTCGGGAATGAAAGGAGGAGCTACGTACCATCATCGATAGTCAACCCGTGATTAATAGTAATGATCTAGTTTAATATTTGAATTATGAAACATAGGCCGGAAATGTCGTACTCGGACGACGAAAACCGCCCGGGGGAGTGCGACTGGTGCCACGACGACCGAGGTATGTGCGACAGGTTCATTGAGCTGGACGACGATCGGCGCTTCAGCATTAAGTTCGAGGAGACCTTTGATGTTCATACGATAAGCAACGACGACTATAGTTTTTTTCATAATTAAGCACGACTTCAACTATTTTAACGTGTATTTTTCATCTTTTCCAATTCGACTAGCTTATCCCATGCTATGCAAGACGCTATGTCTTGGAGAGGATGGGTATTGAAGACCATGAATGTATGGAAACCAAAAAAATTCTCCTAAGAACCCATCATGGTGTGGATTTTCAAGTAAAGTTGTACAATGCTGAGAGTGTAACCCATTTTGGTTGCAAAAATTGGGAAGCACTTTGCAAGATGTATGGTTTTGATGAGGGTATGCTTGTCACCATGGATCTTGGTGATCCTACAATCGAGCAAGAGAGACCTTCGATTTGGGTCCTTGTGGATACACCTCCAATTCTTCCCCCATGTGAGCTTAACATAGTTAATTATTAAGTAATTTATATTGTTTATTTCAAAATAGTTGACATCTTATTTCCATTGACAGCTTATTTTCATTCTTCAAAGAATGTGCGGAAGATCGTAGACAAAACCCACTACACCGATGACTCCGAATTAACCTATAGGGAGAAAAATCATCTGATCGCATTTTGTACTGATCTTGAGAATTACAATGTCTACAATCGAACTCCTCAACATTATGGTCAATACGTGCCACTAGTGCACGTGTTGAACTACGGTAACTACCATGGAAATACCCTAGTAAGATCTATCTATCTATCTATCTATTATATACTTAAAACGATAGAAAAGTAACGGCTGAGATTTACTGCTTTTGAGTTATGAGAATTAAACGGCTAAGATACATTGACCGAACCAATAGCCAGCGGCCAGCAAGCGTACATCATACGAATTCTATCTAGCGGCCAGCAAGCGTATTCTACCCAGCGGCCAGCAAGCGTACATCATATGAATTCTTTGGAAGCAAGTACAAATCCAATGTAACACGTGTATACTAGGGGTTGAATGTTGAGCGCTACATAGGGAAGGTCTATCCAGAATAAAAACACATGCACACAGAACACGTTAGCTGAGAAGGAAATTTAGAAGAAGGTTTTTGGAAGAGAGAAACATGCACACGTTACCATCCTACAAGCAAAAAAAAAAAACTGCCTACAAGGAAAATACATACTACGTACAAGGATATGCACCTTTTTTTCATCGAACAACGCTATGTACATGCACGAGTGATATCTGCCCCAATATGTTTGTATATTCAACTCAGGTACAAACATGTCACCACAGCTTATACTACTTGATATTTCTTATTAATTAGGTGGATAAATAATACTACTTCATATATGTTTCTCACAGATGAATAAAGTAGGATACTTTTGCCAAAAAAATGCAAAACCATAAATAATAAACAACGTATTCAATGTATATTCTTTTATGTAAAATTTAGCTGTAGGGCTTCAATATAAAATTTAACCCGTGCAGTTGAATATAGAATTAAAGTTAAAATAAACTAAAATCTGATTTCAGTTGTAGTACAATATAAGTTGGTGCAGAACAGCAAGGACACCAAAAAGTACCTACTAACAAGATCCGGTAAGACAAAATTTAATACCATTTTAAATGAGCATACACAAATAGTTACTTGGTTATAGATAGCCAAACAGCATAAACATTTAGAGTAAGAGGAGAGTGCCCACATCTGGAAAAAAGGATCGGACATGGCCGTACATTATAATATGATATCTGGAAATACCCTGCAAAAAAAAATCTGGAAATGCAATTGCAAGAAGGATAATGGCGATGCAGATTGCGGAAGCGGACATGGAGTTTATTAATTAGGTGGAAGAGAACATATACTACTAGATATCTCTTATTAATTAGGTGTTAGAGGACATGAAGTTTAGGCATTTTATTATTGATTAAATGGTTTTGACATATATGATACTAACCTTGGTGCCATTAATGATTTGCTGCTACACGCCAGTGACTTTAATATCAAAAATACATATACCGAAAAGATTCCCACGGGATTTCCCCAACTACAATCTTTTTATGTATACAAATGACATATAAATGATGCGATGGTAGATAAGTTAATATTTGGCTATGGGAAAACAGTAACTGACGAAGAGTAGTAAAAGAGAGAAATATTAATATTAGTATGGATACATGGCTTCGATTGCAGGATGTCGATCTTTGTCAAGAATGGGTGTTTTCTAAAAAACAATACAATTAAACGCAGAATTCCCATGTCTTACATGTATACTGGAGGCACATGTGTTTGGCTAATATCGTCGTTATATAATTTAAATGTCATGTCAATGCTACAATGCAACAACAAAAACAAATTCACTAATATTTGTCCAAGTGGGGAAATACTGTTGGAGAGAATAATACCAAATATAATTGTTAGGACTGAATGATAGAGAATGTTTTATCAAAAAAAATCTAATGCATGTCAAATATGTAATAAATCATTGTACTTTCCTTAAAAAATACAATCACCTGAAAAATAAATAAACACCAACATAGGTGACAAGCTTCAGCGAGCCCAATGAGAGAATATTTTAGGAACTTTCCCATCATTCACTGATTACATTCTTTTAAATTGGGAAGTGAACGGATAATGGATATGGCATATATGATAATTTAGTAAAAAAAATATAAAATAAAATATTTACCATCAAATATATAAATTTTATAGAAATATACCTTGCAATGTTTAATAATTTATCCAAACACATCTAAGCTACATTTCTTAATATAAAAAACTTATGTACTCGAAAGAAGATAGGCAATGAAAAACCACCAAAATATATTAAAAATATTGAAGTCTAGCTGCGCAAATGCGCGGGTCACCCGGCTAGTTTTTTAATATTACGACATCCGTGCATCTTTTTGCACACTTCTAAAACTAGTACATCATTGCTAACTACGAAGTTATTACTATGTTTTTCAACAGATAATCCCGAATGATTGTGTGCCTCATCTGATGTATACGCACGGTAGCCTTCATGTTTTGAACATACAACTAGGTCTTCCTACGAATCTGAACTGTCCATACTGGGTTTATAAAAGAAGTGGAGACATGACAATCAAAGAATGGAAAAAATATATGGACAGTCATAAGGAGCTTCTTGGAAGCAAAAGGCAGCGAAGCGCAAGAATTGGAGATAGGATGATATCCATTCTTCATAATGGAGAGTCAGGGTCTTTATTATTTTATGCTATTTTACCTTAAGGGTGTTTAGGTCCTACCTGATACTGATGATCATGTGCTAAGAACAATTATGTAGGTTGGGTTCGATTACTATGAGGATGATGATCGTATGACTTATTATTAATAACGAGTAGAAGTTGTATGATGATGCATGATTAGTAGGACTTGTTATTATATATGATGATGTATGATGCGAGCATGCATGAGTTATTATATCAGCGGGTGAAATGAACATAGCAGCAGCGTTGGTAAACCAAGGACGAAGATATAAGAGAGGACACTTCTCTCTATTAGCTAGCTAATAACAACCTAAAAATAACCCCCAAAACCCCTAAAGCAGCCACTTTTTCTTTAAAAAAAAGAAAAACATCGCCTTTTGGACCCGGTTGGTGCCACCAACCGGGACCAAAGGCCCCCCTGCCTGGGCTCATCGCACTGGCCACGTGGAGGACCATCTGTCCCAGTTCGTGTTAGAACCGGTACTAAAGGGGAGAGGCATTAGTAACGACCCTTTAGTCCCGGTTCATGAACCGAGACTAAAGGCCCTTACGAACCAGGACAAATGCCCTGTTTTCTACTAGTGCTCCACCACCCCCTCCATTAATGCCCTCCCTCCTCCCTCTCATAGCTCTCTCTCTCCCCCCCTAGCTAGTTGGAGCTATATTTATGTAGGTACCTCACTATCTAGAGCTACTAGCTAATTATAAGAAGGTGCTCGATATCCCTCTTGACAAATAGGTGAGCAAAAAAAGAGATGTGCAAAAATGGAAATATGTGTGTCTGCGATTAGGACCGAAACTATGTGCGATATGAATATAACGAATTGTGTGTGGCATGTGAGTGACATTAGTTGCCTATGTTTTGCCAAAATGTCGATTCAATTCCGTTTCGGCGAATTTTGGGCATGCAAACTCAATATGTCCTATGTTTAGGGAAGGTCATGCCGAATTTTTGTATGAGTTTGATCCATGCATGCATATATACGTGGTTATAATATTTGCTCCGCCCGCAGGTGATCATGAAGGTCAATGGAAGGATGGTGTAAAGATACTGGCAATCCGCTGTGGATGACATGTATGAAAAAAGACTGAGGGATGTTTTATGTCCGTGTCGAAAATGCAAAGGAAGAGTCAGGCTCGACCCCTCTAAGGGTGGTAAATTCAAGGCGCACCTGCTCATGCATGGTTTCATGCATGGCCATACTCAGTGGATAAGTGAAGATGATAATGATGATGATGATGATGAGGAGGAGGACGTCGACGGGGCAGGAAATAACGACATGGGGCCACCAAACGAAGAGATGACCGATTATGTGCCCGAAGAGGAAGACGGCCTCAGAAATGTCGATGGCGAAGAGGCAATTCAAGGCGGAGAAGACGCAGACACGCCACCGTATTCGTCGCTACTAAGTTTAGCCATGCGGGACCCGCATGTTCGAGACCTGCTTCACAAGAAGACGACTAGCGACAAACTGGCGCAACTGGAGGTAGACTCGATGACTACTTTGGATGATGGTTGCAATAATCCCAAGGTGACCCACTTGAGTTTCACACTAGAACTTCTAAAGATGAAGGCAAAAAACAAATGGACAGATACAAGTCTGGATAAGCTTCTGAAGTACCTAAAGAAGGTTCTTCCCGCAGGAAGCCTGTGTCCTACTAGTGTCGAAGAGGCAAAGAAAATCGTGTGCCCTCTTGATCTGCCACATATTAGATATCATGCATGCATCAATGATTGCATCATATATCGGAACGAGCACGCGGAAAAAACCATCTGTCCAAAGTGCAATGCTTCACGATATAAAAAGGACGGAAAGAAAGCTCCACAGAAAGCTGTATGGTACTTTTCGATCACTCCGCGTCTATAGCGGTATTTCGTAGATCCTAAGGAAGCAAAGCTTATGCGCTGGCACGCGGAGAGGTTGAAGCCAGATGACGGAGATGAACCAAAGCTGAGACACCTCGCAGATGCTAGCCAATGGAGAGCATTAAATGCTGAATTTGAATTTTTCGCAAATGATCCAAGGAACATCATGCTTGGCGCTAGTTGGCAACTAGAACACCAATCAGAGCACATGGCCCATGTTTGTATGGATGTACAACCTCCCCCCTGGTTGTGCATGAAGGAAAAATACATACACATGGCTATGCTTATTCAAGGGCCGAGACAACCGGGAAATGATATAAATCTATATCTCGGGTTACTGAAAGAGGAGTTACAGACCTTATGGACAATGCCGGCCAAGACACGGGATGCAAGCAAAGGAGAGTATTTCTACATGAGAGCCACGCTGATCACGACGGTGCAGGACTATCTCGGTTACGACTATCTCTCTTGCCAGGTGTGCCACGGATATTGCGGATGCACGAGGTGCATGGATGATACAACTTCTATGCAGCTATCGAAAGATGGCGGGTCTTCGAAAATCATGTACATGGGGCATCGAAGATGGATAGAGAAGGATGGCCCATGGAGAAAGCATGGAGATCTATTCAATGCTAAGGCTGAGCATCGAGGTCCTCCACGTAAGCGTAGCGGTGCAAAAATATATGAGTTATTGAAGAACTGGGAAGAGTGCCCCTCGCCGAGAAAGACGAAGAAAATGGCGCCGGAGCCCCTGCTGAAGATATGGAAGACGAGATCTGTTTTCTGGGACTTTGAATACTGGCCCATACTCGACACGCCTCATAGCCTTGATCAAATGCATATCACAAAAAATATCCTTGAGAGTTTGCTTGGAACATTGATGAACATGCCGGAGAGGACAAAGGATGGGCCGAAGGCAAGAAAAGACTTGGAATTTTTGAAAATCAGGAAAGATCTACAAATGCCGGGTAAAAGTTCGTTAGAGGAGACGGATACGGAGACGGAGACGGAAGATAGGGGCAAAAAACTAAACAAGAAGGAAGAACCATATTGCCCCCCTCTTGCTTCACCTTAGATCCGAAGGAGGTCGATCAATATTGTTCAAGTGCCTTGCCGGAATCAAAGTTAGTTCCAGATACTGTGGGAAGATAAGCAGATATCTGGACACTAAGAAAAAAAGGTTCAGTGGGATGAAGTCTCACGACTGTCATGTGATGATGACGCAGTTACTCCCGGTTGCACTTAGAGGGATTATGGACACACATGTGCGTGAGACGCTTACTGACCTATGCCACTTTTTTGATGCTATCTCTCGAAAGTCGATCAGTGTGAAGAAACTCCATAGGCCACATGAAGAGATCATTGTCATACTGAATGAGCTAGAGATGTACCTCCCGCCCACGTTCTTTGATGTCATGGTGCATCTATGTGTCCACAACGTGGACGACATCATCGACCTAGGGCTGACATTCCTGCATAGCATGATGACATTCGAGAGGATGAATGGGGTAATCAAAGGTTTCGTTCGTAACATGTCCCGTCCAGATGGAAGCATAGCCCAGGGATATCTGACCAAAGAGTGCATCTCTTTCTGTGAGAGTTATCTGACCAAAGACCCTATTTTTGGTTTCCCGTCAACAAGCACTGCGGAAGGCTCGAAGGCGAAGGTCACACCAACGGTCATAGGTATGTGAATGTGTTACGCTCGGGCCGACAAAACGGCCTTGATAGGGCAAACTTAGTAGTGCTACAGCACCTAGATGTGCTAGAAGATTTCGTGACACTGCACAAAGAGACCATCGCAAAGAAGTACCGTGACCGTGGGGTGCACAAGACGGACGCTGAAGTTATTAGAGAGCACAACTCCACTTTCTTGCGTTGGTTCAGAGAGCGAGTTCTGGATAATCCCCTGGAAGAGGGTTGTCCGAACGGAACACTCATATACGCCTCAGCACATGGCCCCTCGACGAACCTCGCGACTTATCAAGCATACAATATCAATGGATACACGTTCTACACAGAGGAGAAAGATAAAAACAGTGATGACCAAAACTCAGGGGTGATGATGGAAGCCATGACCGGGAATGTAATTGAAAGATATTACGGAAGGGTCGAAGAGATATGGGAGCTTAACTACTCTGGATTGCATAGCGCGAAGATGTTCCGTGTCATATGGGCTAAAAATGTACACAGAGAAAACCGACATTTCACTACCATGTGTATACCCGACTCCGATGATAGCGGTACCGTCAACGCCATCGCCAAAAACGAGCCATGGGTACACGCTAAACACGTGACACAATGTTTCTTCATAACTGATCCGATCAATCCCAGCCGTGTTGTCGTGAAGACAAGCAAAAGGAGCATCGCCGGAATGGATGGAGTCGCCAACGAGGAAGACTATGACCAGTACGGTGATCCGATGAGGGAAGATGATGCTGATGACGATGAAACATATGTCAAAAGAAGAATGAAGACTACATTACCTACGAAATATTGTAATCCCTGAAGAAGGAAAAGTCACGACCATGGGCTCAATTATTCGACAACAAACAAAAGAGGGAATAAGATCAGTTTGAAGCGTCTCGTCGCCCAAGCTAAGAAACTAATCCCAAAGTTTGTGTGTGTCTAGCTATTTTGTATACCGCCGATAGCGGTCAAATGATGTAAGATATATATTATACTAATTATTATCCGGAGGGTAACAATGGTATATTGCAAAATCAAAGAAAAAGAAAAAGAATACTGCAAATGAAAGAAAAAGAAAAAGAAAAAGAAAGGAAGTTTTGCAAAATGAAATGAAAAGAAAAAGAAAAAGGAACTAATAAGTTGTGGAAAATGAAATGCAAGAAAAATAAAAAATAAAAATGAAAATAAAAAAAGAAAAAGAAAAAAAAGTTAGCAGTAGCGTGTTTTATCCAGGGAAGCGCTATAGCTAAGAAAAAGGAAAATAAAAAATAAAGAAAGAAACAAACTAGCAGTAGCGCGTTTTTGCTGGACCAGCGCTATAGCTAACTTAGCTATGCCGCGTTTTGCCAACACGCGCTATAGCTAAGTTAGCTATAGCACCGGTCCGCTAGCCCCCTCTTTCCTGTCTCTCTCACTTGCTCCGCTCGATCCCCTCTGACTCCATCGCCGACGCCGCCCCGCCCACGCCGCCACAGACGCCAGCCCCGCCCTGCCGCCAATGCCAGCCTCGTCCCGCCCCGCCCACCCCACCGCCAACGCCAGCCCCACCCAGCCCGCCCACGCCACCGACGCCAGCCCCGCCCCGCCCCGCCCCGACCCCCACCCGCTCTGGTATGCCCCCGCCCCCTCTTCCTTCCTCCCCGACCCCTCAGCCCCGGCTTGTTCTCTCTCTCTGACCCCATCCCGCTCTGTGCATATCGGCGACCCCGATGCCGGCCATCGACCCCGACCCCTTCAGCACCTCCCTCCGTGAAGCAGCCGGCGACGCCAGCAACGCCAGCTAGCACTAGCTAGACAGGTGCCTTTCCCTCCCCTCCCAAGTGTTAGTTAGCTTAATTTAATTGTTGTTAGTGTTAGTTAGTGTTAGTGAGCTTAATTTGCTGTTAGTGCTAGTTAGTTAATTGTTGTTAGTGTTAGTGTTAGCCCAGTGATAGTTAGTGTTAATATTGATGCATGTGTGCTGCTGCTGTTTTTGAAAATCAGTTAGAGCACACTATTCAATTAAATATTTTGTGTGTTGCTGCTTAGTTAATTTTTGAAATTCAGTTAGTGTTAATATTGATGCATGTGTGCTGCTACTATTGATGCATGTGTGCTACTTCTATTGACAGTAAATTCAGTTAACTGAATCATGCATGATTCAGTAAATTCAGTGAGTGTGTGATGATTTGGCTGCTATTGAGATCTTCTATGTAGTGAGATCAGTTTTGCAGCTTATGTTGCTGCTACTATGTTTGTGCTTGTTTTGCGAGAAACCGATTGCTAAGTGACCTATGTTTTGCCGGAAATGTTGATTCATTTCCATTCCGACAAATTTCAGCGCTCTATATGTACACTTTCTAGCAAAGGTCATGCCGAAATTTTCTGTGAATTTCGGCATGATTTGTCACGACGGGAATGAAACGACATTTCTGGCAAAACAAAGGTCGTCACTTTTTTTGTCATTATTCACTTTATTATATGAAGCTCGATAATTAAACGACTACGACACTGAACCCTAGGAAACATGACCGACACCGATGAGGCCGGAGGTTCTCACTACCAATTAGTTTGAGCACACGCCTACCTCGACTTTCTGGCGGATCAGGAGAGACAGGAAGCTGGGTGTCAGGACCGCCTTGTCATGACGGATGACGACGGTGGTGGCGCCGGCGCCGACACTGATGCCACCAACAACACCACACTGAGACTGGCGCTGATGATGTTCCTAACTATAGCACGGAAGGTGGGACCTCCCAAGCCAGTGAGGGAAAGAAGGAAAAGAGGACATGACGCCGAAATGAGCTCAGCACCGGAAGACTGGTGGTCACGGCGGTGCACCCTGGCGAGTTCGAGCCAATAGAGCCGCGAGAAGTGGCAGCGTGTTACGACAACCAACTAGCATGCATCCTACGGGATACCGCTAACATCAACACCACAAAAATACGGAAGAATGAACAGTTGAAGAAGCTGCTTCTAACTAGTTTGCACGCAAGATTCTTGTTCCCCGGTCGTAATGACGAAGTCGACCCATGGGATGATGATGCCATGAAAGAAATCAACAACAAAGCCCTAGGGAAGTTCAGCAACGCATTGAGCGCTTGGAAAACTACGGTGAAAAAGGCGATTCAAGTAGACCATGAAACCAACGACGAGATTGTTGCAGACAATCCGGAAATTACGATAGAGGACTTTGAAAAGTTCAAGGAGACTTGCAATGAAGAAGCTGCCAAGGCCATGTCAGAGAGAGGCAAGCAGCTGCAGGCAAAGAACATGGGGAACCACCGCCTTGGAAGTCGTGGTTACACGGGAAAGAGGCCCGTGTGGGCTAAGGAGGATGCAGAACGTGAATGTCTGGGGATCCCAGACCCATTGGCTGAGTTCACCGACCAGCAGGAGCACGACTTCATCAGGGCCCGATTCTCGTGGGACCCCAAGAAAAAGATTTTTTTCGCCGACGGGCCGACTAGGAAATTCATGAGATTACTGGTAATTATCCTTTTACCACCTGACATATTAGGTTCTGATCAACAAAGTCTACTACATTCTAGTCGCATTCTTTAAATGGTTCACTATCCATTTTGCAGAGAGAGGAACACAAGCTTGCGGCCGAGAGCGACTCGTCGACTCAGTCGACTCAGTCATCGGCGAAGTACAAGTGGGCCACTCCTTTAAACTGGGCCATGAACATAATGATGGGACACCCGCCTGGCCAGCGGCCGCAATATGGACGTGTGCATGGTGCCGGGGATGGGGCCACTTGGAAGTACTATTATAGCGAGTACCCCGAGGCCAAAAGACAAGAAAGAAGTTCAGTCAAGTGACTATCGACGAGAAGGTGGCGCGGGCGATGGAGAAAGCAAAAGGTGAGACCAAAGATGAGATAATCGTTGCCTGTAGATCTGATTTCGTGGATGCCTTTACAACCTTGATTCCAACAGTGGTCACATGGGTGCAACAAAATCCAAATGCGCCACCAAGTGAATTTCCCATGCCCAGCTTCACCGGGATCAACTCAATGAACATCGCACCCATTCCCGTACCTAGTATGGCAACCGCACCCGCATCTCCTCTAGCACCTGCTCCTCCGCCTAGCTCTCACAGCATCCCTAGCTCCGTCTCTGGATTGAATGTTGGGCCGTCGACATTGGCTGAGCTCGACGCCCTCACGGTAAATACGCGTCGTCGCACCTTCATCAACTAATTAATTAATTTTCAATTGCCATTCTTTTTGGATCTCTAACGCCGCACGTATATGTCTTGGTAGGCCGACGCCACTCCGTGCACCCTCCTTTACAACATGAAGGGCGGGTTGGTGGATGTGGGGAAGGGTACTATAGTGAAGCCTAAGGATCGATTGTTTCACCGCCCGCAGATGCCTGATAACGCCTTAAGGGTCTCCGTGGCGAGTGTGAAAGCGGGCTACGAGAGTCTCCCTCATCCGATACAAACCGATGGAGAGGATGACGAGACCCCCACGCAGCTTCGCCAATGCAAAAATTGGCCGATCCTGTGGCCGAAAAATCTTCTTCATGTCGAGGTGACCGAGAGAACACCAACGGGATCTCATGAAGTATGACCACAACACCACCTACACAAGTACAACCATCGTCTCTGCAGCTTGCTGAGATCGAGATACATGAGGAAGGAGGGCCAACCGTTCCGCCGGCAGATGATGCCATCTGCCCCATGGAAGAGGATAGGGATCATGACATGCAGGATGCCGACGATGACCCTAACCAGTATTTCAATACTGCCTTTGACAACGAAGTAACAACGAGTCAACCATATGAATATGAGATGCATGTACCAGAGCCGGAACGTTCTTGGGAGTGCAAGAAGTCTTTGTTCATGCAATCCTCGCAGGACACGCCTCCAGATGCCGGCTCCACCCAAGCTCAACTGCTTAGCCAGAGTCGTCCAATGCTGAGCCCGGCAACACTAGGGGTGGTGCTCAGGGAGGGTCTGACAGACCCACCAGCACCTCCCACCAAGAAGAAGCAGAGGAAGAGACCGGTGGCAAGAAAATCCAATAAAGCGGGCAATGTTGGTTGTAGCGGCCAGCAGCCTTCGACCAAGGTTGACCATGTACCGATGAAACATGCGCCATTAATCTATGTTGCGGGAGAGCCAATGGTACCGGCGAATGCACTAGCTTCCATAGAAGGGGATCTTAGGAGACTCCATGACCATGTGCTTTCGACAGAGAGAAGCCTCCTCGCCTCGAATGATCCAGGATACCCACTTTATACGGTTCATGTGCCGAGCAGTTGCAAGATGTATGTCCAGACATGCCCCGCGGACCTCCTCTTCCTGAAGTTTGATTAAATGTTCCAGATGTTTCAAATGAGGACACTCGATTGTACGTTCGTCCGCCTGTATGCGCTGCACATGAACTACATCGTCAGGAGAGAGCAAGTCACCGGTCTTGCGGTCGCGGACCATACTACATGCATGAGGGCTTCTTGTCAGTCAACGATGCCAACCGTCAACATGCGAGTCAGTACATCGAAGAATTCTTGGTCAGCAATAAGGACAAAGAAACGATTCTCCTACCTTATCATCCCAGGTAAGTCCTCCGCGGATAGCACTATAACACATACATGCTTTCGTGCATTTCAATAGTTACTTTGCACGCATGGAGGCTAAACTTGATTGTGTATTTTGCGCAGCGGGGGGTGTCGTGCCATTCTCATTGTTCTTTACCCGCGTTACTCCCGCGCTCTATATTTGGACCCGTCGAAGAACATACAGAAGAAAGATTACACACACATAAAGTATGTTCTGGACAGAGCTATGCTGGGCTTCAGCATGCGGGTGGCTACATCCAACACAAAAAAAAACAAATAAGGTCGGGCTTTGTTTCAGCCACAAGACTGACTTCTGTTGCATCCAGCAACCGGCAAGAAGTGAGAATGATGGATTCTACGTCATCCATCTAATGATGGAGTACAGAAGGGATGTGCAATCACTTTGCATGAAATCTTCATCCGATACCCATATCCAGAGATGGGCCGAAGCCTTTGGAGCCGTGCCAGAAAATCAACTTCGAAATGATTTCTACTGGATCCAACAGGAAATTGCGTCCATCATCATCAAAGATGTCCTCGAAGAGAATGGGATATTCTACGCCGGCCCAATATCGCGAGTTGACGTCCGAACCCGCATTTCCCTACAGCGTCAAGACATGACGCCTTTCACTAAGCTTGGGTCTGTCCTCCCGGATATGCACAGATGGGAAGAGTGCACTTGTTAAAAACAATGTGTCTGTTTAGTTACTTGTTACTTTCTGTACGACGAAAATTCGAATCTCTCAGTACGAAGAAACTATTAGATGTATGGTGCCGCGCTCTAGTTAATTACTTTTGGTACGATAAAATTTGTTAACTATGTTTACTATATATGTTGCTTCTATTTCATAACCGTTTTGTTGAATTCGCTTCATGGTATATATATGTGCATCTCTGACAGGTATATAGATCAACGATGGCGAGGAAGTGGTATGCCGTGTATGTAGGGCATGTTTCGGGTGTGTATGATGAGTGGCCAGAGTGTCAGGCCCAAGTCTCTGGCTTCTCGGGCGGAAGCCAGAAAGGGTTTGATAGCAGAGCGGAAGCCGAAGCTAGTTACTTGAGATTCATAGCATAACAGGGGATTCATAACCAGCGCCGCTACAAAAACTACTACATAATACCGCTTTTGATCATCGTGATTGCTCTTATCTTCTATGCGGTCATATCATAGTCTACATTGATGATGAAACATGAGTATGTGACCATGTAGTTGCATGTATTGAGAACTTGTAATGACTTGTAACGCTATTTCGAGACATGTATTCGACCATGATTGATGATGATGAGATAATTGAGACATGTCAAGACTTCTAGTAACTTTGGCTCATCGATGACTCACTTGCTTTTCAATGAATATGCATGTTATTATATAAACGGTGGATCTGTTTAATTGTGTACAGCGCCAAAACGCAAAAAAATAATACAAAAGTTAGCAGTGGCGTGGGGGTAAAAAATACCAGTAGCACTCAAGTAACAGTAGCGCTGGCCAGTTACACGCGTTGTAGATAATTATCAGTAGCGCTGGGTGAAAGCGCGCTACAGCTAGCTATGGATACCAGTAGAGTTGGGCCAAACAAGCGCTACGGCTAAAAAATAGCTGTAGCACCGTAGCAGTAGCGCGCCTGCCCGCGCTACTAATAGCAAGAAACACAACACTACTGGTAAGGGTTTTCCTAGTAGTGATTAGAAAGTAAACGAGAATATGACTTGCATAATTGGAATTGTATGTTATCAAGTAAACATATAAACAGGTTATGATAACATATATTAAAGTATAAAATTTGGCAGTAAGTATTCACTCAAAACCAATCATTCGCTTGATATTCCTCTGATTTGTATGAGACTAAAAATTGGTTATTTGAAATAATATTCAGCATATTCTCTATCATCAAGCAAACCAATTCAAATTTATATAACTATACATATTACCAACACTATCAAGTATGCATAAATGCATTACTTATATTGCCCTATTAGTTTATGTAACTTGCCGCATAACATGGTGTCTGTTCTTTTATGAAGAATGCACTAGTAGAAAAAGGTATCTCTGTCCCGGTTCCGGAACCGGGACTAAAGGCCCTCCACGTGGCTGCTGTCTGGAGCTCGACCTTTAGTCCCGGTTGGTAACACCAACCGGGACTGTTACCAACCGGGACTAAAGGTATTTTTTTGAATTTTTTTTGAAAAAATTTGAATTTTTTTCACGATTTTCAAATTTTTGAATTATTTGTATTTAATCTCTAATCACCCCTCATCACTGCTCAATTTAATCTCTAATCTCTAATCACCCATCTTCATTCCAAATCGTCTAACTTCCCGGCAGGTCACCCATCCTCTCACTACTCCAGCCTGAGCATGCTTAACTTTCGAGGTCTATTCCCCCTAGTTTCCAAGTCTGCACTTGTTGTTTTCCTGAGAATACAAAGCTGTCAATCCTATTAACCCTTAGGAGTTGAACTTGAGCATTAAGCACCGTTTGAGTTTGAAAAAGACGATACACCAGGGGGAAGTAGAGTTTGAACCTTTAGTCCCGGTTTGAGACACGAACCGGGACTAAAGGGCATCACACCCTTTAGTCCCGGTTCGTGTCTCAAACCGGGACTAAAGGTCTAACCTTTAGTCTCGGTTTGAGACACGAACCGGAACTAAAGGGCATCGCCCCTTTAGCCCCGGTTCGTGTCTCAAACCGGGACTAAAGGTCCCATTTGAATCGGGACTAATGCCTCCTGACGCCTTAGCCCCTCGAACCGGGACTAATGCTTACATTAGTCTCGGTTCATGATGCAACAGGGACTAATGTGTACATTAAGCTGTGACCAAAGCCCTGTTTTCTACTACTGATGGAATTGTTTCAATGAGAATATATCAAACAAGTACATATGAAAGGTCATCTAAAAGGGGCATTGGAATACCAAGTCACACGTAATAGCAAAACTTGAGAATAGTTGAATGATACGTTTATTAAAAGGTACCCACTTCCCATACATATTCATTGCACTAGCATCACCGTGAAGCACTTCGAAATCGAATATGTTTACCACAGAGGACAAGGTATATGTTCTTATTTAATGGTCTTGCTCCAAGGCCGTCACCCTTTGGTATTTCTTCAAGAGGACATAGAAAAACACCTATCCTTCCCCTAAGATTTTATCCCGTTCATTTCATTTTGTAGTAAACTCCCCTACCAGTGGTGGTGGTCTACATCTTAACTTGGTCGAATCCTCCTATACTTTATTTGTGTCAGTGTATGAATTTGACAATAAGTGGAGCACCCTCCCTCTCAATGGATTAGTTAGTGCATGCAGAATAAGAGTGCATTCATGGCCTCTAATCCACCTCTCCCATCTATATGGATTTAGTGTGGCGTGGGACTACAAACATTTTATTTTTTAACTTGGACTAAAAACACTTAATTGAATGAGAATGATATAATGGAAACTCTAAATTTTGACATGTGAACTTAAACCTGCAAAGTAGGGAGTGACAATGCAGCATGATTAAAACGCAGGAAAAATGATACAAACATGAATTTCATCAATGCAGATAATTAGCAGGTAAATGATAAAAGACAAAATTTTGTTTACATAAGTCTTATATTTGTAAATGTCATCACATTTGGTTCCAACACTTTAGAAAAGTATCCTATTAAACATTATAGAGTTCTAGCCTGCGCATCGGGGGGGGGGGGGGGGCACTTTGCTAGTATATACAATAATGACATAAATATAAGTATAAACTTTTTTTTCATAGCTATAAACATAAATGTATCAAGCCCATATACAAATCGCACGAACTGAAGTTGTACATACGTAGCAAGCAGACGACTAGAACACACACCGAACGTCACAGGCAACGTCTCGGTTAGCTTGGCACAACGTACTAATACATGCATGCATGCTGCTAAAAAAAACATGAATGCATGGATGTGTTGTGCATGCCTTCCATGGACCAGCGGAAGTGATGAATCAATCATCGAACTGGATGGCGGAACTGTACACGGAGTCTGGCTTCCAGTTGGCGGGGATGACCTGGTCGGCGACGAGCGACCTGCCGGACCCGTTGGTGACACGCAGCCAGAAGGGCCGGTGCAGCGAGCGGCGCGTGTCCAGGCGCCAGATGGAGCCCCACGAATGCCTCATCGGAACCCAGGGCCCCGTCGGCTCGCCGTCGTCAATGAGGTCCACCTGCACCACATCGCCGTCACCATTCCCATACTCCACCAGGATCGCCAGGTAGTTCGGGACTTCGGGTTCGAACCCTTCTCCACGCGGAACGTCACGGACAGACCCGTGTACTCGCACGGCACCCTCTTGAACTGCATGTCGATGATGCTGGCGTGGGGGAGCTCGTCATTGCGGCCGTCCTTGGCCATGGCGCCGAAGGCAGTGCCGCTGAGGTCGAAGTGGTAGCGGGCGACAGGGTAGTAGTTCATGTCCGTGAGGATCACCGTCTCCGGGACGCCGGAGCACGCCGGGTTAGCGTGAGCCACACACCTTATCTGCATGCAGCACAACGGAACGCAACGATCAAATATCCATCAGCATTCCACTGTAAGTGTCAAGCGATTGCAATGCCGGCAACAGTAGCTGACCTGGTAGCAAGAATCGCATCCCTTGCCGTCCTTGAAGAGCGGCTCGTTTCGGCACGACGTCATGGCGTTGAACGGCGGCATGTTGAAGTACTTGAACCCGCACGCGCCACCATTGTCGTCCGGCCCGGGCGCCCGGCGCCATCTGGTGCGCCGTACCAGGTGGCCCTCGCGCCTAGCCAGCCGCCGGAGCCCAGAGGAGCTGTTGGTGCTGAGCCGGAGCCTGGGCTGTGGGTAGCGGGCGCATGTGGAGGTGTAAGAACGGGGACGGGGCTGGGGGTGGCGGGCGTAGGTGGAGGTGTAACGGGGAAGGAGCTGGGGGTAGCGGGGGCAGGTGTGGGGGCAGGTGCAGGTCCAGGGCAGCCGCAGCAGCCATTGACGGCGACCAGGCAGAAGAGAGCGACCGCGACGGCGTAGGAGGAAGAGGAGGTCGCTGCCATGGCTCGCTTGTCTGCTGGTCTCGCTGGTTACCGATTGAAGGCCCTACTCTGGTGGTTAATGCCGTCGGGGAGCTTGCGAATTTAAAGGCCAGCAGCTTGAAACTAGCCACAATGGTGAGAGAAACATACACTAGTAACATACACTATGTTACTCACTAATAGAAAACAGGGCTATTGTTCGGGTCTGGCCAGCCCATTAGTCCCGGTTCTTCACGAACCAGGACCCATGGGGGGTTATACCCGGTTCGTCTGGATCCATTTGTCCCGGTTTTAGGCACGAACCGGGATCAATGGGCCGCGCTCCTGGCCCACAGCCATTGGTACCGGTTCATGCCTTGAATCGGTGTAGAAGGGGAGCTTTAGTCCCGGTTCGTGCCACGAACCGGGACAAATAAATTGCCTATATATACCCATCGCCGCGGCAGAGCACTCCACAGTGCTCTGTTTTTTCAAGCCGGCGAGGGGAAGGCGTTTGGGTGTTCTAGTTCACCTCCTATGCACATGAGGTGTTCGATGAAATGCCCGAGCCACACTAGTTAAGCTTTCTCCTCTCGAAGCTCGACCTCGGAGCTCCATTTTTCCCGAGATTTGTCTAGATTTAGCGGTCCGTCACGCCCCGCCCCCGTTTTCACCGCCGTTGATCGCCCGCGCCGATCACGTCGTTGGCACCACAGTGGTGAGCCTATTGTTATTATCTTCTTTCTGATACTTGTCTGATTTTCTAACTTTAGATAGATATTTGTCTGATTTTCTTACTTTTGACACACATAACTATATATCATGCACGCAGATGAATCGGCAACGGATGTATGGTGACAGACACACCTCCGAGTACATTAAGGGCGTGCATAATTTTCTCGAAGTGGCTGAGGCAAACAAGCAGAATGGTTTTATGTGTTGTCCATGCCCTAAATGTGGGAATACGAAGTCTTACTCTCACCGGAAAATCCTTCACACCCACCTGCTTTACAAGGGTTTCATGCCACACTATAATGTTTGGACGAGGCACGGAGAAATAGGGGTTATGATGGAAGACGGTGAAGAAGAAGAGGACGATGACAACTGTGTGCCCCCTGAATACGGTGATGCTGCAACCGGGGGAGCTGCTGAAGATCAAGAGGAACCAGACGATGTGCCCGATGATGCTGCAACGGGGGAAGCTGCTGAAGATCAAGAGGAACCAGAAGATGTGCCCGATCATGATGATCTCCGCCGGGTCATTGTAGATGCAAGGACGCAATACGGAAGTCAAAAGAAGAAGCTGAAGTTCGATCGCATGTTAGAGGATCACAAAACAGGGTTGTACCCCAATTGCAAAGATGGCAACACAAAGCTGGGTACCATACTAGAATTGCTGCAGTGGAAGGCAGAGAATGTTGTGCTTGACAAAGGATTTGAAAAGCTACTGAAAATATTGAAGAAGAAGCTTCCAAAGGATAACGAATTGCCCGACAGTACATACGCAACAAAGAAGGTCGTATGCCCTCTAGGATTGGAGGTGCAGAAGATACATGCATGCCCTAATGACTGCATCCTCTACCGCGGTGCGTATGAGGATTTGAACGCATGCCCGGTATGCGGTGCATTGCGGTATAATATCAGACGAGATGACCCTGGTGATGTTGACGGCGAGCCCGCAGGAAGATAGTTCATGCGAAGGTGATGTGGTATGCTCCTATAATACTACGGTTGAAACGACTGTTCAGAAACAAAGAGCATGCCAAGTTGATGCGATGGCACAGTGAGGACTGCAAGAAAGATGGGAAGTTGAGAGCACCCGCTGACGGGTCGCAGTGGAGAAAAATTGAGAGAGAGTACTGGGCTAAGTTTGCACTTGACGCAAGGAACGTATGGTTTGGTTTAAGCGCGGATGGCACTAATCCTTTCGGGGAGCAGAGCAGCAATCACAACACCTGGCCCGTGATTCTATGTATGTATAACCTTCCTCCTTGGATGTGCATGAAGCGGAAGTTCATTATGATGTCAGTTCTCATCCAAGGCCCTAAGCAACCCGGCAATGACACTGATGTGTACCTAAGGCCATTAGTTGAAGAACTTTTACAACTGTGGAATAGAAACGGTGTACGTGCATGGGATGAGCACAAACAGGAGGAATTTAGCCTGCACGCGTTGCTGTTTGGAACCATCAACGATTGGCCCGCTCTCAGTAACCTTTCAGGACAGACAAACAAGGGATACCACACATGCATGCACTGTTTAGCTGACACCAAAAGTATATACCTGGGAAGCTGCAGGAAGAATGTGTACTAGGGCCATCATCAATTTCTTCCCACGAACCATCAATGTCGAAAGAAAGGCAAGCATTTCAACGGCGAGGCAGATCACCGGAAGAAGCCCGCCATGGTACCGGTGATCATGTACTTGCTATGGTCAATGATTTAAACGTAATCTTTGAAAAGGGTCCCGACGGACTAGCTGTTCCGAGTGACGCTGAGGGACACACACCCATGTGGAAGAAGAAACCTATATTTTGGGACCTACCATACTGGAAAGACCTAGAGGTCCGCTCTTCCATCAACGTGATGCACGTGACGAAGAACCTCTGCGTGAACCTGCTAGGCTTCTTGGGCGTGTATGGGAAGACAAAAGATACAGCTGAGGCACGGGAGGACCTGCAACGTTTGCACGAAAAAGACGGCATGCCTCCAAAGCAGTATGAAGGTTCTGCCAGCTACGCTCTTACCAAAGAAGAGAAGGAAATCTTCTTTGAATGCCTGCTTAGTATGAAGGTTCTGACTGGCTTCCCATCGAATATAAAGGGAATAATAAATATGCCAGAGAAAAAGTTCCAGACCTAAAGTCTCATGACTGCCACGTGATTATGACGCAACTGTTTCCGGGTGCATTGAGGGGGCTTCTACCGGAAAATGTACGATTAGCCATTGTGAAGCTATGCGCATTCCTCAATGCAATCTTTCAGAAGGTGATCGATCCAGAAATCATACCAAGGCTAAGGAGTGATGTGGTGCAATGTCTTGTCAGTTTCGAGCTGGTGTTCCCACCATCCTTCTTCAATATCATGACGCACGTCCTAGTTCATCTAGTTGACGAGATTGTCATTCTGGGCCCCGTATTTCTACACAATAAGTACCCCTTTGAGAGGTTCATGGGAGTCCTAAAGAAATATGTCTGTAACCGTGCGAGGCCAGAAGGAAGCATCTCCATGGGCCATCAAACAAAGGATGTCATTGGGTTTTGTGTTCACTTCATTCCTGGCCTTAAGAAGATAGGTATCCCTAAGTCGTGGTATGAGGGGAGACTGAATGGAAAAGGCACGCTTGGAGGGGACTCAATAATATGCAGGGACGGATATTCTTGGTCTCAAGCACACTACACAGTTCTACAGACACTACTAGGAAAAGGGCTATAGATGGGATGGACTCTAATGGCGCACCAGAGAAGTAGTGTGCCACTATTATATACTAATACCTGGGTGGTTACGTCCTCGTCCTCAACCCTACCATCATCGCACGGCGCACATGCAAGTTCTCCCGAGTCCTCATTGACGGTGGCAGCAGCATCAACATCCTCTACCGCGGCACGATGACCAAGCTCGGCCTCAAGGCCGATGACCTGGAGCCGACCCGGACGATCTTCCATGGCATCGTGCCCGACCTCTCCTGCTCTCCCATTGGCCGGATCCGGCTCGAGGGCGCTGGTGGACGACGGTAGCCACTTCCGACACGAACCAATCTGGTTCGAGGTGGTGGACCTGTCCAGCGCGTATCACACATTGCTGGGCTGGCCCGCGCTCGCCAAGTTCATGGCGGTTCCCACTAAGCGTATCTGAAGATGAAGATGCCGGGTCCCAAGGGCCTCATCACCGTCACAGGTGATTAGCGCAAGTCCCTGGAGTGCGCCCGAGACGGCGCCGAGTTGGCCGAGTCGCTGGTCATTGCTGAGGAGCGGCGCCAGCTCTACCGGATTGTCGCTCTGGCAGGCGAGGCCTCCGCTGCGTCGATCCCGACCCCGGACCCGGCCGACGAGGCTGCCTTCAAGCCCTCCAAGGAGATCAAGAAAGTGAAGCTCAACCTGGAAGACCCCAGCTGCAGCAAGTACGTTGTCAAAGGCGCCCGCCTCGACAGCAAATAGGAAGACGAGCTCGTCGACTTCCTCCGTGAGAATTGGGATATCTTCGCATGGACACCCAAGGACATGACGGGTATCCCAAGGAAGTACGCCGAGCACAAACTTCACGTCCGCAAGGATGCCAAGCCTGTCCGTCAACCCCTACGACGATTTTCCGAAGAGAAGAGAAGAACCATTGGTGAAGAGGTCGCCAAGCTTTTGGCGGCCGGCTTCCTAATGGAAGTGTTTCACCCCGAGTGGCTAGCCAATCCAGTCCTCGTCCTGAAGAAGAACAAGACCTGGCGTATGTGTATCGATTACACCAGCCTCAATAAGGCATGTCCCAAGGATCCATTCGCTCTCCCGCGGATTGACTGAGTCATTGACTCGACCGCCGGGTGCGAGCTCCTATCCTTCCTGGACGCTTACTCCGGCTACCACGAGATCAAGCTGGACCCAGCCGACGCCCTGAAGACGTCCTTCATCACGCCCTTTGGGGCGTATTGCTACATCACCATGTCGTTCGGCTTGAAGAACACCGGTGCAACCTTCCAACGCTGCATGCAGAAATGCCTGCTGCCGCAACTCGGCCGCAATACCCACGTGTACATGGACGACATCGTGGTCAAGACCAAGCAGCACCTCACGCTCCTCGATGATTTGAAGGAAACATTCGCCAACCTCCACGAATACAAGGTCAAGCTTAACCCGAAGAAATGCGTCTTCGGCGTCCTGGCAGAAAGCTACTCGGCTTCCTCATCTTGGAGCGCGACATTGAGGCTAACCCGGAGAAGATCAATGCCATCGAGCGCATGCGCAAGCCGGCTCGGCTGCGCGATGTCCAGAAGTTCACTGGATGCTTGGCCTCGGTCAGCCGGTTTCTAAGCTGGCTGGGCGAGAGGGCGCTACCCCTGTACCAACTGATGAAGAAGACAAGCCCGTTCGAATGGAACGACAAGGTAGACGAGGCCTTCCAAGACCTCAAGCACATGCTCTCCACCGCACCAGTCCTGGCCGCGCCGACCGACAAGGAGCCGCTGTTGCTCTACATAGACGCGACCTCACGGGCGGTCAGCACGGTGCTGGTGGTCGAGTGACCAGAGAAGGGCAAGATCCAAGCCGTCCAGCGCCTAGTCTACTACCTGAGGGAGGTGCTCTCCATCTCCAAGCAGAACTAACCTTACTACCAGAAGATGTGTTACGGCGTGTACTTCACTGCCAAGAAGCTGAAGCAGTATTTCCAAGAGCACGTCGTCACCGTGGTCAGTACGGCGCCTATCGGAGAAATCATCGGGTGCCGGGATGCCTCTGGTCGGGTCGCCAAGTGGGCGATCCAGATAGCCGACCACACCATCCTCTACGAGCCCCGCACCATGATCAAGTCACAAGCCCTGGCCGACTTCCTCATCGACTGGACCGAGACCCAGTACTTGCCGCTGCCTCCCGACTCAACGCATTGGCGCATGCATTTCGACGAATCCAAGATGCGACTCGGCCAGGGGGCCGGCATCGTACTGTCATCCCCGAAGGGCGACTGGCTCCGCTATGCGCTCCAAATCCACTTCGCCGCCTCCAACAGCATCGCAGAGTACAAAACCCATGTGCACGGCCTCCGGCTTGCCAAGGAGCTTGGCATCCGGCGCATCCTATGCTACAGCGACTCGGACCTGGTGGTGCAGCAGTGCTCCGGCGAATGGGACGCCCGCGACTCCAACATGGCAAGCTATCGCTTCCTCATCCAGAAGCTGTCTGGATCCTTCGAGGGCTGCGAGTTCCTCCGCATCCCGCGCGTGGAGAATGAAGCAGCCAACACGCTCGCCAAGATCGCCTCGTCCCAACAAGCCATCCCATCCGGCGTCTCCCTCGAGCACCTGTGCAAGCCGTCCGTCAAGCCATCGCCCGACTCCGAGTCCATCCACGTGCCAGACGACCCGGCCGCACCTCAAGCCGGCCCGGGGGCTGCTCAGCTCAACCCGGCCACCATCGCCCCGGAACCGGCCGTCGTCATCCCCGACCCGGGAGCTGCCCAACCCGGCTCGGGGGCTGCCGATTCGGGACCCACCTTGGTGGCCGTCTTCGCCGTGGTTACGGCCCCATCTTGGGCCCTCCCAATATCAGAATTCTTGGAGAACGGGCTTCTCCCCATGGACGAGACCGAAGCTCGGCAAGTGCAGCGTCGGGCGTCCGCCTACAGCATCATCAACGACGAGCTCGTCAAATGCAGCTCCACCGGCGTGTTCCAGCGCTGCGTCGAGCAGGAACAGGGCATCGACAACCTCCTTGACATTTACCCGGGCAAGTGTGGGCACCACGCCGCATCGCGACCCGTGGTGGCCAAGGCGTTCCGCCATGGTTTCTACTGGCCCACGGCCCTCCAAGATGCTGACTCGCTCGTCCTCAATTGTGAGGGATGCCAGCACTTCAACAAACGCAGCCACCAGCCGGCGTCAGCACTCAGTACCATACCGATCGCCTGGCCATTCGCGGTCTAGGGACTCGACATGGTGGGACCCTTCAAAACCGCTCCAGGCGGCATGACGCACTTGCTGGTGGCAGTGGACAAATTCATCAAGTGAATCAAGGCAAGACCAATCAAGAAACTGGACAGGCCAATAGCCGTCCAATTCATCAAGGACATAGCGGTGCGCTACGGCATGCCAAACAGCATCATCACCGACAACAACACCAACTTCGCCAAGGGCGCGCTCGAGCAATACTGCTCCGTCTCCGGCATCAGCCTCGACCTGGCCTCCGTTGCACATCCGCAGTCCAATGGTCAGGTCGAGCGGGCCCACGGACTCATCCTGTCCAGCATCAAGCTGCGACTCGTCGAGCCACTCATCCGCTCACCCGGCTACTGGCTTGACGAGTTGTCGGCCGTTCTCTGGAGTCTACTCACCACGCCGAATCGGTCGACCGGGTTCACACCGTTCTTCCTCATCTACGGAGCTAAAGCAGTTATCCCGATCGCCGTCGAGTTCGGCTCACCGCGCGTCGCGATGTACACCAAAGCTGAATCCAGAGAAGCCCGCAAAGACGGCGTCAACCTGCTCAGTCGCTCGGCCATTTAACAGCAAGGCCTGAGGCACTACCACAGCAAGAAGCTCAAGTCACTCGCGTTCCGCGAGGGCGACCTCATCCTCCGACTCGTCCAAGAGCAAGAAGGCCAGCACAAGCTGTCCCCTCCATGGGAGAGCACATTCATCATGAGCAGGGTTTTGCGCGACCGCAATGCCTACTACCTCATTGATGCACGCAAGTCAAGGAAGCACAAGAGGGACACCACCGGTGAAGAAACGGCCCGGCCGTGGAACGCAGAACTCCTCCACCCGTTTTACAGTTAGCCGCACGAGCTTATGTATCGTCGCCTTTTGTAAACGCATCAAACTGTGGGGTCCCCGAATGAGACTCAGAGGTTGCCTTTTGTCGACCAATTTATTGAGTCCCTATTTTCCTGCATCACTATACCACTGAACCCGGCCACCGGTCCGACTCGCTCGACCCGGGGGCTCGGGGGCTGGCCGGATCGGTCGCCACCCCGCCGCCTTACTTGGTGATTCCTGATAAAGTTAGGATGCTGCGGTCCCCCACTTCGCCCTAAAGCCACAAATCCATCTTTGGCTGTCGGCTGGCAAGCACAATGGGCCAAAGCTCCTTTACGCTTCATACACTAAGTCAAAGGCTGCGGGGTCGATCAACCCGGCCCGCTGCTCATCAAATAAACAGCCGCATGAGTGGCTGCTCGCCAACCGGCTTCGCCGGATTGCCGCCAGCCAGCCCAATGGGTGTTTCGCTCGCTCTCAACGTTTTGAAGGACCCAAGTCCTGTGCGCTCCTCTCGAGAACCGAACTCCTTCACGGACTGGAGCCTTGGCCGTCTGACTCGCGGGGGGGGGGGGGGAAGGAGGTTTGAGAAAGGGAAAGCGCATGAAATCGGTCGAAAAACGGAAGGCAAAAGCAAAAACACTCACGACATTTACACAAATATTTAAGAAAAGGCCCACGGCCCGTTACACCCTAAAATCCCGAGTGGGTGGGTGGACCTGCTACTTAACAAATTTTACATAAAATGTCTCAGGCATCTCAAGCGCCGCGTCACGACGTCGACGGCTCTCCCCTGGCGGCCTCTGGGTCCAGCGAGATGACGGTGTCCTCCTCGGCACCTGCGTCTTGGTAGACGCCCGTATCCTTTGAGCTCCCCTCCGGATCGTGGAGGAGCAAGCCGTAGTCGTCGCCGTCGACGGCCCTGCCGTCTTCCGTCCGCTCTGGATGGAACTCGTCGTGGAAGGCAAACTCGGCGATATAGCTGGCCCGGGAGGCGATCCGGCCAGGTTGCTCCAGCAAGAGCTGCTCCGAACTGGCCCGCTGGCCCATCAACACGTCCAACTGCAGGTCTGGATACCAAAACAACGCGAACCGGAGCGCCATCTTAGCACCGGCACGAGCGGTGGAGGCGCGCCACTCGCTAACCCGGTCCGGCCCCATCTCCAACCAACGCGCCAGGCGCGAGATGCTGCTCGGTTGGATGGAGTCTGACCATAGGGCCACCGTCATCATGGTACCGGCCTGGAATAGCCGCTCCATCAGCGTTCCCAGTACCCCCAGGCGGGCCTAAGCGGCGGCGATGATCTCCGGGAAGGTCCAAGCCACCCGCGGATCCGTTCCGGACCCAACGACGTCGGTCGGGTCGCGCTGATAGCGGACAACTTCCTCCGCCAGCCATTGCGTCTCTGGGAAGGCCCTGCCACAAAGGAAGAAGCAAATTAGAACAAGGACAACAAGGAAGAAAGGCCGGGTCCCGACCCGGCAAAATGCAAGAAAAAGCACTTACTTGAGAAGGACTCTTCCAGGTGCTGCGCCTCAAGCAACGTACCACGCTGCTCCCGTTTGATGGCGCGGTCGCGCTCCTCGAGCGCCTTCTCGAGATCTGCCGCCTTGGCAAGGGCCGCCTACAGCTCGGCGTCCTTGTCATCGGCTGCCTTCTCGGCCTCCTCGCGCCGGCGGGCCTCATCCTGACGGGCCCCCTCAGCCGTGGTGACCTGCCCCCGCAGGCGATCCACCTCGGCCTCGAGGCGGCTCTTGTGACCTGCCAGCTGCTTATGCAGCCGGTTGGCCTCGTCGAGAGACCGCCAGGCCGCGGTCGCCTCTGCCCTCGCCTGCGCCGCCTCAACGCCAAGACGGCCGGTGTCGGCAACGAGACGGTCATAGTGATGACTAGCCCGGAGCAGACGAGTCCTCTAGGAAAGCATCTCGGCTGCGAAAAAGAAGGATTCAGCAGAAGAAAAAAGCAAGACTTAAGATTTGGCCCAACTGTTACACTGTTGGCCCGAATCTCGGGGGCTACACCCAGTGGATGCGGTAGCGCCCCCCCACTAGAAAAGAGCACAAGAATACCTGCGGCGACGTGGAGCTCCTCCTCCTTGGCGGCGAGCTGCTCCATGAGCTCCCGGTGCTTGCCCATGAGACGGTTGTAGGCGGCGACCCGGAAGGCATCGAGATGCTAAAGAAAGCAGAAGTCAGAACAAGGCCAACGCTCAAAAGATTCGACCCAACTACTACGTAGTTGGCCTGAACCTCAGGGGCTACACCCAGTGGGTGCGCTGGCGCGCCCCCACAAAGAAGAAATTGCAAGAAAAATAAGGCTTACCAGAACGGCGCGCTCCAGGTCATGCGTTCGCTCCACCTCAGCCTGGGTGAAGGCCTCGAGCCATTCCGTCCGGCCTTGCAGGCGGCGACTGAAGTCATCCAGCGCCGCCTCCTCCTGGGTCTAAGGCCCGAAGACAACGGCGCCCTTGCTCCGCGCTGGCTGCGGCGCGGCAGCTCGGCGCCCTCCCTGCCGGGGCACCAAGGCGTGCTTCCCGCTGGCCGCTCGCGACACGGCCAACACCTCCTCCGACACCACTCCCGGCGCTGACGACGACCCGGACGCTAGGACACCCTGCGTCGCCGCCTCCGGTCCGGCCCCCGGAATAGCCTGCTGCGCCACCACCGACCCAGCTACCGGGGTGGCCTCCGGCACCGCCGCCTGCGGTGCCTCCTCCAAAATCGGCGGCGCCTCCGACACAGCCGGCCGCAGCGCCTCTTCCAAGACGCCGCCGCCTCCACCACCATCAGCCCCCGCTCGCTCGACCACGTCGGCCCGCGGCGGGGTGTCATCCCCCACCTCCACGACCTCTCGGTGGAGGATCACCACCTCATCCCGGCCTCCACGGCCGCGCTCCCTCATCGACGACGGCTCAAAGACCGTCACCGCCACCATCGTGCCCTCCGGCATCTCGCGCCAGGCCGGCTCCGCGCCTACTTGCGCCCATGCCGCCGCCGCGTCGGTCCAAGCACGGACCGACGCCGCCTCCAGCTCGTCCTCAGCCCGGTTCCTGTCCCCCAGGCCAAGGCTTCGACGTCATTCGTGTCTAGGCCAAGGTCCGAGTCGGCCTGCTCAGCGAGGTCGGACCGGCTCCTGCAAACGCGGTCCCTTCGGTGGCCACGGCTTCTGCCGCCGCCCTCGCCAGCGTGATTGGCGACCTGAAGAAGAAGACAGAATGAGCAAGAAGAAACAAGACTAGCTCAAAAATCCGGACGCAAGCAAGATATGAAGCTTACCCCGACAAGACCGGGACCGGGGTTGGCCTCTCGTGCCCGCCGCCGTGCTTCCTCTTGGCCGGCCTCCCAAACCCGGTCGGGTCCGCCGTGCGCTTCGGGGCCCGAGGTCGCGGCGCGACGCTGTCTTTCCCATGCGGGCAGCTCGGCACCGCCCCATGCAAGGACCCGGCTCCGCCCGCGTCGCCGCCTCCCCCGACCAGAGCCACTGCACCAACAACTTGAGTCAGCAACAATCGATCCGTGTCGCGGTCAGCAATACAAGACAAATGAAGAAAAATACAGGACTTACCCGCGCAATGCCTAGCGCCGGGGTCGAACTCGGCCTCCTCTTCCCCGCCTCCCCGCCGTGGGCTGCGGGCTCCTCTGGCACCTCCAGTGCCACCTGCGACGGAGCCCAGGCGTAAGGATGCCGAATCGCATTCAGAAGTACCTCCTGCGTTACGTCAGGACAAATGAGAAGGTGCGCAGCAGCAAGGTAAGAAGACCAGACACTCACCTGCGGCGCCGGGTTCGACTCGCTGTACACCGCCTTGCCGAACCGCCACTCCTCTCCAAGGTTGGCCTTGGAGATGTCATTCACGCCGCGCGCGATCTGCTCCGCAGACAGCCGCGTCGACCCCATGCGGTTGGGGTCTTGAAGGCCGACCATTTCGCCGATGAGGCAGGAGCGCCCCTGAAGCGGAAGGACCCGGCGCATGATGAACGTGGCGAGGAGGTCGGTGCTGGTGAGTGCCTCCTGCATCCTCATCACCGTCACCCGCTCATAGAGATTGACGATCTCTTGCGACGGTCGCCTGGGCGAGTAGCCCCAGTTCGTCTTCGCCCACGGTGGCGCGATGGTGAAGGCCGGAAGGTTGATGCGATCCGCACCAAGGTTGCGGACGTAGAAGAAGGAGTTATGCCACTTCTTGGCAGTATCCTCCAGCAGGATCTTGGGGAAATCCGCCCCCGACCGCTTCGAGATGACGGCGGCGTCGCAGTCGGCAAACTCCCCGCCTGACAGGCCCTACTGCATCAAGGAGAAGAAGCGCGCCCAGAGGTCGATCATGGGCTCTACCCGCAGGTACCCCTCGCAGAGGGTGACGAAGCCGGAGAACTGGACGATGGTGCCGGTGCCAAGATGATGTGGCTGGAGCCCGAAGAACTCAAGGAACGCATGGAAGAAGGTGCTCGCCGGCAGCACGAACCCGCGCTCGAAGTGCATGAGGAAGACCACGCACTCCTGCCCCTCTGGACGAGGCCTCTGCTCGCCGCGCGGCAGATGTACGCCGACGTCCGTCTCCCACGGCAGGCGCCGTGTCGCCCGGAGTTGGGTGATGTCCTCGGTGGTGACATTCGAACCCATCCAGGAGCCCGACGGTAGAGCCATGTTCACAGGAAGAAGAAAGCAGATGGACGACGAAGGAGCTCTGCTCGGAGCAGCGGGCGCAGCTGTGCGTCGGTTCCGTAGAGCAGAGCAAGAGCAGGAGGATAGGAGGGCGCGAGCGAGAATGATGTCTGCCGCCCCCTTGCCCCCCTCAATTTATAACCCTCGATTTGAACATGGGGAAGTGGGGAAGTGGGATCGTTTGCACGCGCCCGTTCCACTACCCCGCAATAAGTGCGCACGTACCCGTGCAGTAACAGCCCAGGAAAGAGCAACCGCCCCCGGACGCCGCAATAAATCCACGTGCGTGGGCCAAGGGCGCGCGGCGGCGGGCCCCAGCCCGTCGCCCAGTCCCGTCACGCGCGTGGCCTGTCAGGCCCCTCTGACTTCCGGGCACCACGTGGCGCCCGCGCGAAGCCCGAAGATTGCCCAAAGATACGACGGACTGCTCGGTTCCCACCACGGCCGGGGTGCCGCGATCCGTTTTCCGAGAAAACCGGCACACAGTGGGTGTTGCCGTACCCGGCGCTCGCAGAATCCGCCATGCTTAAGGGGGAAACTGCGAAGGCCCAATCATCCGAAGACGGCGGACCTCCACAGCTTCGGGGACTATTGTCGGGGGGATGAACCCCGGGCAGGCAATGGAACCCAGATCCTCCTCAAAAATTACGGGGTTGGCATTGCCCCTCAAACCGACACGCGCTTGGCCGGGTCGCTCGACCCGGCCAAGCACCGCAACCCGGCCAGGCTCCTTAACCCGGCAAGACGCGTCGACTCGGCCTCAACAACTAGCGCAAGACAGCCGAACCCGGCACAACCGAAGCTTCATCGGCAAGCCAGCTTCACCCGTGGCATGCTCCGCAATCCAGCCACGACTCAGCGCCCGTCCCATCCTGGCCGTACGATGGGACGAGTCTTCAATCAACGATGACCGAGGCAACAGTACCCCACCCATGCCTCTGGTCAGCCGGAGCATGGCAACAGTGCCCCTCACCAACCCGCTGACCAGGGGCGGCGTGGCTACAGTGCCGTCGCCCTCACCTCTGACGACAATAAGCGGGAACCTGATGGAGAGCACTGTACACGACTCGACTCGGCCACGCCCTGACGATCGTCAAGACGGCGCACAATCCCCCTAGGCACGCGGGGCCCGCACCTGGGGGAACCCGGCGAACCACAAACCCTGAGCGGGACCCAGCCCGGGTTCCCGGACACCGACAAATACGGAGTCACCGACTTGTAACATTACCATTGTACCCCTGGGGGTTGGTCTATAAAACCCCCCAGGAGCTCGCGATCATAGAGGGAGGTAAGGCAAGCAAGACACGCACATAAGTAAGCACAGAACTAGCCAACAAAGCAACACCAGAGAGAAGGAGCAGCCAAAGCCTTGGCCAGCTTCCTTCCTCCCCCATGTAGCTCTAGGAGCAGCATTGTACCATCGAACATCCAACTACAGTTGGCAGGACTAGGGGTATTATCTCTCCAAAGAGCCCCGAACCTGGGTATGTCCGGCGTCCCGCGCCCGCTCACGCCAACCTCGCCTCTGGAGTCCACCAGTGGCCTCGAGCCTCGTCCTCTCTTTAGCCATCCCTAGGCATCTGCCGTGCACCCACCACAACAATGTATAAGTAGTTCTCTGTAAATACTATCTTTCAAATTTAGATGCTTACCGTTGTGAGTCTGCAGGAGCACGACTTCATCAGGGCCCGATTCTCGTGCGACCCCAAGAAAAAGATTTTTTTCACCGACGGGCCGACTAGGAAATTCATGAGATTACTGGTAATTATCCTTTTACCACCTTACATATTAGGTTCTGATCAACGAAGTCTACTACATTCTAGTCGCATTCTTTAAATGGTTCACTATCCATTTTGCAGAGAGAGGAACACAAGCTTGTGGCCGAGAGCGACTCGTCGACTCAGTCGACTCAGTCGTCGGCGAAGTACAAGTGGGCCACTCCTTTAAACTGGGCCATGAACATAATGATGGGACACCCGCCTGGCCACGCGGCCGCAATATGGACGTGTGCATGGCACCGGGGATGGGGCCACTTGGAAGTACTATTATAGCGAGTACCCCCGAGGCAAAAAGACAGAGAAAGAAGTTCAGTCAAGTGACTATCAACGAGAAGGTGGCGCGGGCGATGGAGAAAGCAAAAGCTGAGACCAAAGATGAGATAATCGCTGCCTGTAGATCTGATTTCGTGGATGCCTTTACAACCTTGATTCCAACAGTGGCACCTGGGTGCAACAAAATCCAAATGCGCCACCAAGTGAATTTCCCATGCCCAGCTTCACCGAGAGTAACTCAATGAACATCGCACCCATACCCGTACCTAGTATGGCAACCGCACCCTCACCTCCTCCAGCACCTGCTCCTCCGCCCAGCTCTCACAGCAGCCCTAGCTCCGTCTCTGGCTTGAATGTCGGGCCGTCGACATTGGCTGAGCTCGACGCCCTCACGGTAAATACGCGTCGTCGCACCTTCATCAACTAATTAATTAATTTTCAACTGCCATTCTTTTTGGATCTCTAACGCCGCACGTATATGTCTTTGTAGGCCGACTCCACTCCGTGCACCCTCCTTTACAACATGAAGGGCGGGTTGGTGGATGTGGGGAAGGGTACTATAGTGAAGCCTAAGGATCGATTGTTTCACCGCCGGCAGATGCCTGATAACGCCTTAAGGGTCTCCGTGTCGAGTGTGAAAGCGGGCTACGAGGGTCTCCCTCGTCCGATAAAAACCGATGGAGAGGATGACGAGACCCCCACACAGCTTCGCCAATGCAAAAATTGGCCGATCCTGTGGCCGAAAAATCTTCTTCATGTCGAGGTGACCGGGAGTACACCAACGGGACCTCATGAAGGTATGACCACAACACCACCTACACAAGTACAACCATCGTCTCTGCCGCTTGTTGAGCTCGAGATACATGAGGAAGGAGGGCCAACCGTTCCGCCGGCAGATGATGCCATCTGCCCCATGGAAGAGGATAGGGATCATGACATGCAGGATGCCGACGATGACCCTAACCAGTATTTCAATACTGCCTTTGACAACAAAGTAACAACGAGTCAACCATATGAATATGAGATGCATGTACCAGAGCCGGAACGTCCTTGGGAGTGCAAGACGTCTTTGTTCATGCAATCCTCGCAGGACACGCCTCCAGATGCCGGCTCCACCCAAGCTCAACTGCTTATCCAGAGTCGTCCAATGCTGAGCCCGGCAACACTAGAGGTGGTGCTCAGGGAGGGTCTGACAGACCCACCGGCACCTCAGCCCACCAAGAAGAAGCAGAGGAAGTGACCGGTGGCAAGAAAATCCAATAAAGCTGGCAATGTTGGTTCTAGCAGCCAGCAGCCTTCGACCCAGGTTGACCATGTACCGATGAAACATGCGCCATTAATCCATGTCGCGGGAGAGCCAATGGTACCGGCGAATGCACTAGCTGCCATAGAAGGGGATCTCAGGAGACTCCATGACCATGTGCTTTCGACAGAGAGAAGCCTCCTCGCCTCAGATGATCTAGGTTACCCACTTTATACGGTTCATGTGCCGAGCAGTTGCAAGACGTATGTCCAGACATGCCCCGCGGACCTCCTCTTCCTGAAGTTTGATTAAATGTTCCAGATGTTTCAAATGAGGACACTCAATTTTACGTTCGTCCGCCTGTATGCGCTGCACATGAACTACATCGTCAGGAGAGAGCAAGTAACCGGTCTTGCGGTCGCGGACCATACTACATGCATGAGGGCTTCTTGTCAGTCAACGACGCCAACCGTCAATATGCGAGTCAGTACATCGAAGAATTCTTGGTCAGCAATAAGGACAAAGAAACGATTCTCCTACCTTATCATCCCAGGTAAGTCCTCCGCGGATAGCACTATAACATGTACATCCTTTCGTGCATTTCAATAGTTACTTTGCACGCATGGAGGCTAAACTTGATCGTGTATTTTGCGCAGCGGGGGGTGTCGTGCCGTTCTCATTGTTCTTTACCCGCGTTACTCCCACGCTCTATATTTGGACCCGTCGAAGAACATACAGAAGAAAGATTACACACACATAAAGTATGTTCTGGACAGAGCTATGCTGGGCTTCAGCATGCGGGTGGCTACATCCAACACACAAAAACAAATAAGGTCGGGCTTTGTTTCAGCCACAAGACTGACTTCTGTTGCATGCAGCAACCGGCAAGAAGTGAGAATGATGGATTCTACGTCATCCATCTAATGATGGAGTATAGAAGGGATGTGCAATCACTTTGCATGAAATCTTCATCCGATATCCATATCCAGAGATGGGCCGAAGCCTTTGGAGCCGTTCCGGATAATCGACTTCGAAATGATTTCTACTGGATCCAACAGGAAACTTCGTCCATCATCATCAAAGATGTCCTCGAAGAGAATGGGAAGTTCTACGCCGGCCCAATATCGCGAGTTGACGTCCGAACCCGCATTGCCCTACAGCGTCAAGACATGACGCCTTTCACTAAGCTTGGGTCTGTCCTCCCGGATATGCACAGATGGGATGAGTGCACATCTTAAAAACAATGTGTCTATTTAGTTACTTGTTACTTTCCTCCCGGATTGTTTTATCACCACCTCATCCCGGCCTCCATGGCCCCGCTCCCTCATTGACGACGGCTCAAAGACTGTCACCGCCACCATCGTGCCCTCCGGCATCTCGCGCCAGGCCGGGTCCGCGCCTACTTGCGCCCATGCCGCCGCCGCGTCGGTCCAAGCACGGACCGACGCCGCCTCCAGCTCCTCCTCGGCCCGGTTCCTGTCCCCCAGGCCAAGGCTTCGATGTTGTTTGGGTCTAGGCCGAGGTCCGAGTCGGCCCGTCCCTCCACCTCGGCCTGGTCAGCGAGGTCGGACCGGCTCCTGCGGAACGCGGTCCCTTCGGCGGCCACGGCTTCTGCCGCCGCCCTCGCCAGCGCGATTGGCGACCTGAAGAAGAAGACGGAATGAGCAAAAAGAAACAAGACTAGCTCAAAAATCCAGACACAAGCGAGAGATGAAGCTTACCCCAACAAGACCGGGACCGGGGTTGGCCTCTCGTGCCCGCCGCCGTGCTTCCTCTTGGCCGGCCTCCCAACCCCGGTAGGGTTCGCCGTGCGCTTCGGGGCCCGGGGTCGCGGCGCGACACCGTCTTTCCCATGCGGGTGGCTCGGCACCGCCCCATGTAAGGACCCAGCTCCGCCCGCGTCGCCGCCTCCCCCGACCAAAGCCACTGCACCAACAACTGGAGTCAGCAACAACCGATCCATGCCGCGGTCAGCAATACAAGACAAATGAAGAAAAATACAAGACTTACCCGCGCAACGCCTAGCGCCAGGGTCGGACTCGGCCTCCTCTTCCCCGCCGTGGGCTGCGGGCTCCTCTGGCGCCACCGGCGCCACCTGCGACGGAGCCCAGGCGTAAGGATGCCGAATCGCATTCAGAAGTACCTCCTACGTCATGTCAGGACAGATGAGAAGGTGTGCAGTAGCAAAGTAAGAAGAGCAGACACTCACCTGCGCCGCCGGGTTTGACTCGCTGTACAGCGCCTTGCCGAACTGCCACTCCTCTCCAAGGTTGGCCTTGGAGATGTAATTCACGCCGCGCGCGATCTGCTCCGTAGACAGCCACGTCGACCCCATGCGGTTGGGGTCTTGAAGGCCGACCATTTCGCCGATGAGGCAGGAGCGCCCATGAAACGGAAGGACCCGGCGCATGATGAACGCGGCGAGGAGGTCGGTGCCGGTGAGCCCCTCCTGCATCCTCATCACCGTCACCTGCTCGCAGAGATTGACGATCTCCTGCGACGGGCGCCTGGGCGAGTAGCCGCAGTTCGTCTTCGCCCGCGACGGCGCGATGGTGAAGGCCGGAAGGTTGATGCGATCGCACCAAGGTTGCGGACGTAGAAGAAGGAGTTCTACCACTTCTTGGCAGAATCCTCCAGCAGGATCTTGGGGAAATCCGCCCCCGACCGCTTCGAGATGACGGCGGCGCCGCAGTCGGCAGACTCCCCGGCCGATAGGCCCTGCTGCATCAAGGAGAAGAAGCGCGCCCAGAGGTCGATCATGGGCTCTACCCCCAGGTACCCCTCGCAGAGGGTGACGAAGCCGGAGAACTGGACGATGGCCCCGGCGCCAAGATGATGCGGCTGGAGCCCGAAGAACTCAAGGAACGCATGGAAGAAGGTGCTCGCCGGCAGCCCGAACCCGCGCTCGAAGTGCGTGAGGAAGACCACGCGCTCCTGCCCCTCGGGACGAGGCCTCTGCTTGCCGCGCGGCAGGCGGACGCCGATGTCCGTCTCCCACGGCAGGCGCCGCGTCGCCCGGAGTTGGGTGATGTCCTCGGTGGTGACATTCGAACCCATCCAGGAGCCCGACAGCAGAGCCATGTTCACAGGAAGAAGAAAGGAGATGGACGACGAAGGAGCTCTGCTCGGAGCAGCGGGCGCAGCTGTGCGTCGGTTCCATAGAGCAGAGCAAGAGCAGGGGGATAGGAGGGCGCGAGCGAGAATGATGTCCGTCGCCCCCTTGCCCCCCTCAATTTATAACCCTCGGTTTGAACATGGGGAAGTGGGGAAGTGGGATCATTTGCACGCGCCCGTTCCACTACCCCACAATAAGTGCGCACGTACACGCGCAGTAACAGCCCAGGAAAGAGCAACCGGCCCCCGAACGCCGCAATAAATCCACGTGCGTGGGCCAAGGGCGCGCGGCGGCGGGCCCCAGCCCGTCGCCCAGTCCCGTCACGCGCGTGGCCTGTCAGGCCCCTCCGACTTCCGGGCACCACGTGGCGCCCGCGCGAAGCCTGGGGATTGCCCCAATATATGACAGACTCCTCGGTTCCCGCCACGGCCGGGGTGCCGCGATCCGTTTTCCTAAAAAAACGGCACACAGTGGGTGTTGCCGGACCCGGCGCTCGCAGAATCCGCCTTGCTTAAGGGGGAAACTGCGAAGGCCCACCCATCCGAAGACGGCGGACCTTCACAGCTTTGGGGACTACTGTCGGGGGGATGAACCCCGGGCAGGCAACGGAACCCGGATCCTCTTTAAAATTTACGGGGCTGGCATTGCCCCTCAAACCGGCACGCGCTTGGCCGGGTCGCTCGACCCGGCCAAGCCCCGCAACGCGGCCAGGCTCCTCGACCCGGCAAGACGCGCCGACTCGGCCTCAACAACTAGCGCAAGACAGCCGAACCCGGCACAACCGAAGCTTCATCGGCAAGCCAGCTTCACCTGTGGCATGCTCCGCAATCCAGCCACGGCTTAGCGCCCGTCCCATTCAGGCCATAAGATGGGACGAGTCTTCAATCAACGATGACCGAGGCAACAGTACCCCACCCATGCCTCTGGTCAGCCGGAGCATGGCAACAGTGCCCCTCACCAACCCGCTGACCAGGGCCCGCGTGACTACAGTGCCGTCGCGCTCACCTCTGACGACAATAAGCGGCAACCTGATGGAGAGCACTGTACACGACTCGACTCGGCCACGCCCTGACGATCGTCAAGACGGCGCACAATCCCCCTAGGCACGCGGGGCCCGCACCTAGGGGAACCCGGCGAACCACAAACCCTGAGCGGGACCCAGCCCGGGTTCCCGGACACCGACAAATATGGACTCACTGACTTGTAAGATTACCATTGTACCCCTGGGGGGTTGGTCTATAAAACCCTCCAGGAGCTTGCGATCACAGAGGGAGGTAAGGCAAGCAAGACACACACATAAGTAAGCATAGAACTAGCCACCAAAGCAACACCAGAGAGAAGGAGCAGCCAGAGCCTTGGCCAGCTTCCTTCCTCCCCCATATAGCTCCAGGAGCAGCATTGTACCATCGAACATCCAACTACAGTCGGCAGGACTAGGGGTATTATCTCTCCAGAGAGCCCCGAACCTGGGTATGTCCCGCGTCTCGCGCCCGCTCACGCCAACCTCGCCTCTGAATTCCACCAGTGCCCTCGAGCCTCCTCCTCTCTTTAGCCATCCCTTGGCATCTGCCGTGCACCCACCACGATAATGTATAAGTAGTTCTCTGTAAATACTATCTTTCAAATTTAGATGCTTACCGTTGTACCATTTGAATTGATAGTGCCGTCATGCATAAGATGTTTATCATTGTACCATTTGTATTCAGAGTACTTTCAAATTTAGATGCTTATCATTGTACCATTTGTAGTTTACATGCAATATTTTGCGCCGAAGGGGATTGTGATCAATTTTTGCGGTACCGCGAGGGCTCCAACGGAACAACTGTGAGTTTACGGATTTTGTAACGTGTTGGACCCCTCTCACGCAAAACATTTTTCATATTCATACCTCAACTACAAATGCACATCAGTGTTCACATCCCAAATAATCGCAGTACTCGTGCCACAGCATATAGTTCACATCCAAAAGCATGCGCAATAAGGGTTAGCAAGAATGCGCAATGAAACACAATTAACCTGATCAAATTAAGCAATATCAATGTTGCCAAGATCGTCACCACCACCACCACCCATAGCACCACCATCATCATCAACAATGGCCATACAATTTTAAGCTCTTGTGTCCTCCGAAACATGATCTACATTCTTTTCAATTCCAAAAATTCCCTTGTAATTGGTCTCATGCCATCTGGATTCATCATCAAGAACTGGTCCTCCTCGGCGGTCTTCTCGTCCCTCCTCTTTGCTCCCCAAGAGAAATCTTGCTCTCATCGAAGGCACATCTTCTCTCCCAGTTTTCCTCTTTTGCCTTTTTCTTTTTCTCGGCCAAGGCCACCTTGGTTTCCAAATTCTTCGCCAACATGCTTTCTTGACCTTAATCATATGACTGATTTGCTCCTTCAAGCTAGATGCATCGACCGACCTCTTCATCTCTCTCTATCCAACTTTTGTCCATCAGGCTTTCCCTTTTTTTTCCTCAATTCGGTGCATCATCGCTATCATCATTGCCTTCCAAGTTAACAAGAGCACCTTTCTTTGGAGGAGCTTCTTTATAACTCAACCTCCATCTCTTGCTATCTTTAAGCAAGACCAAACAATGTTGCAGTATGAATGGCTTACCTTTGAAACCCGGGCTTTGCTTGAACCTTTCGTGCGCAATGCCATCCTACATTTGGAAAAAAGGAAAAGGTGAGTTCAAATTGTCATCAATGAAAACAAGATCATGAATGAGTAAAACAATAACAAAACAAACTCACATAGTCATCAATCATGAAACCACTTAGAGGTACATTCCTCACTTTCTGCAAACAACCACTCCAACGGCAACATGTTTTCTTGATCACATCCCACCAGTCTTGGAGTGATTTCAATGAACGGTCTGATGGAAACAACATGAGATTATGATATTTGTCCTCGATGCATTGCCAATATTTCTTCCTAGTTTGATCTTTACCAATCACGACATTAAGTGACACACTCTCCCATACTCTAACCAAGGAAAAATTCTCAGTCTCCGTGTAATTGCCAGTTAGTTTTCCAAATTTTGGTTGGCTAGCATCAAATGCATCCTCCTCAAGCTCTTATACATCTATATAGCCGTCTCCCCACTCTTCCACCTCGGCCTCAACCCCCTCTTGCATTCCTGAATCGAATCCTTCAAGTGGAGCACTTAAGTCCACATCGTTCTCCTCCATCAATTCCGCATATGATGTATGAACATTGTACCTACAAAATCCGACGGCCAAAACACTAAGGAAACGAACCAAAGTTGATCAGAACAGAGGAATTTTTTATCTCATGTGTTGCGTCGAACATGTTAGGGATGCCTATGGAGTTAATGGTATCGCGGGGCACATTGCCGCCGCTGGGGGTGGAGGAGGCATCTGTCATCGAGCCGCCCCACCTTCTTGCTCGGACCTTTGGCTTACGACTTCGCTCGTCCACCAGAGGGGCTGGAGGAGGCACCCGTCCTCAAGCCGGTGACCGCCATAGGAGGGAGCACCGCGGCGTCACAACTCCATGGAGGACATGTTTCCGATGTTGCTTCCGCTTCACGCCAGCGACGGAAGGAGTTCGCACGGAACATGGCTGCGAGAGGCGCAGGAAGACATTCAAGATTGTACCACCTTAATTCACAGTTGGTTGTTTGTCTGGTCTACATATTGGTGAGGCTAAGATATTTACACCAAATATTAAAAATTTAGACTGAATTTTTTTACTTATTTCATATTATATTTTTTCTTTTAAATAAATGGTCTTATCCTGGAATAGTTTTCTATTATGATTAGCAACTATGTAAGCATACTCCCAAATATTAAGATAAAATTATTGACTTTCAGCATGGTTCTGAAATTTAATTTGAGAACATTTTAAGCATATACTACAAGGAGTTTGACATATATTTTTTTTCCTTGTGAGACACTACCCTTTTTATTCATGGTTTAACCAAAATTTTCAACATGAAAGAAAATAGATAGGAACCAAATCTCAAGTTTTCACAAATTAATTTATGCCACTTAGATGGTTTGTAAATATATATTGGTGTTTGTCTATTCTAAGTTTGTTAAATACCAGTGTTGAGGAGCGTTCTAGAATGCATGTTTTTCTACTTTGTGTGCAAGTAACTAAAAAAATAGTTACCTTTGTACTAAATAAGGACTCCAAATCATGTCCAAATCTTTCCAAAATTAACTGAACTCGGATTTAGCTAAGTCTGGAACATCAGTTCGGTTTTTAGGTCCCACATGCCACAAACCACCTCGGATGAAGATGAGCCCAAAAGAAAATTTGACCCTTTCGACGAGACCAACAACTTTCATGTTGAACGTTTTTTGATTCGAAGCGATCTTGAGGGCTGAATATTTCACACAAAACAGTCGATTGGTGGTGCTACCCATTAGACACGTGTCTGGTGGGACGCGGCATATTTTGCCTCCTGGCAGGGCTCCATTTCTACGGCTCTAAATTTTGCATACGCACTCGGATCGGGACGATTTTATATAAAAACTGACCGTTATGACTAGACGTACAACTTTCGTGTTGAAACGATTTCCATTAGAGGTCATCTTAATTGAGTTTCATGTCATTCTTTAATGTAATGTCAACATGAGCATCTCTGAACTTGTCATAACTATTGCATAAGAGATCCATTTTAGACCATGTTCATGTCCATCTTGATCTTATTAAAAAGAGTCATCTGGAGGTGACCTCCAATCATAATTTTGAAATAGTCTTTATATAATTTAAAGGTACTCTCTATGATTGTGCCACTTTTGAGCGTCAACACGCCTCTTTCTGGTTTACCATCTTTTCATTAATCTAATAAGAGTCGCTTGAACCAATGGCACACTCAAGCAGATTGATTTGTACTTCCTCGCATCACTTAGAGGTCCCAGCCTTCAGGCGAGCCCTTCACATTGGAAGCTTTCAGCTGTCCGTGTTAAGAATGCTAACTCTGTAGCAAGCGGTGGTGTGGCAGACATGAAACTAAGCTCATGTTTGAGTATTGTATTGACCTGTACATGCTAGCGTATGACATGTATGTAATCTGTGCAGGAAACAAACTGAACTTAATTTTATTATATTCAAAAAGGGCAAAATTTTAAGCCGTATCTCCGTCGTCAATGAGGTCCACCTGCACCACATCGCCGTCGTCAATGAGGTCCACCTGCACCACATCGTCAATGAGGTCAAAAGGGCAAAAGGGCAAAACTAAGCTCGCCGTCGTCAATGAGGTCCACCTGCACCACATCGCCGTCACCATTCCCATACTCCACCAGGATCGCCAGGTAGTTCGGGACTTCGGGTTCGAACCCTTCTCCACGCGGAACGTCACGGACAGACCCGTGTACTCGCACGGCACCCTCTTGAACTGCATGTCGATGATGTCGGCGTGGGGGAGCTCGTCATTGCGGTCGTCCTTCCCCATGGCGCCGAAGGCAGTGCCGCTGAGGTCGAAGTGGTAGCGGGCGACAGGATAGTAGTTCATGTCCGTGAGGATCACCGTCTCCGGGACGCCGGAGCACGCCGGGTTAGCGTGAGCCACACACCTTATCTGCATGCAGCACAACGGAACGCAACGATCAAATATCCATCAGCATTCCACTGTAAGTGTCAAGCGATTGCAATGCCGGCAACAGTAGCTGACCTGGTAGCAAGAACCGCATCCCTTGCCGTCCTTGAAGAGCGGCTCGTTTCCGCACGACGTCATGGCGTTGAACGGCGGCATGTTGACGTACTTGAACCCGCACGCGCCACCATTGTCGTCCGGCCCGGGCGCCCGGCGCCATCTGGTGCGCCGTACCAGGTGGCCCTCGCGCCTAGCCAGCCGCCGGAGCCCGGAGGAGCTGTTGGTGCTGAGCCGGAGCCTGGGCTGGGGGTAGCTGGCGCATGTGGAGGTGTAAGAACGGGGACGGGGCTGGGGGTGGCGGGCGTAGGTGGAGTTGTAACGTGGACGGGGCTGGGGGTAGCGGGGGCAGGTGCGGGTCCAGGGCAGCCGCAGCAGCCATTGACGGCGCCCAGGCAGAGGAGAGCGACCGCGACGGCGTAGGAGGAGGAGGAGGTCGCTGCCATGGCTCGCTTGCCTGCTGGTCTCGCTGGTTACTGATTGAAGGCCCTACTCTGGTGGTTAATGCCGTCGGGGAGCTTGCGAATTTATAGGCCAGCAGCTTGAAACTAGCCACAATGGTGAGAGTAACATACACTAGTAACATACACTATGTTACTCACTAGTAGAAAACAGGGCTATTGTTCGGGTCTGGCCAGCCCATTAGTCTCGGTTCTTCACGAACCAGGACTCATGGGGGGTTATACCCGGTTCATGAGCCCAAAGGCCGGCCGGGGCCTCGTGGGCATTGGTCCCGGTTTGTCTGGATCCATTTGTCCCGGTTTTAGGCACGAACCGGGATTAATGGGCCGCGCTCCTGGCCCACAGCCATTGGTACCGGTTCATGCCTTGAACCGGTGTAGAAGGGGCGCTTTAGTCCCGGTTCGTGGCACGAACCGGGACAAATAAATTGCCTATATATACCCATCGCCGCGGCAGAGCACTCCACAGTGCTCTGTTTTTTCAAGCCGGCGAGGGGAGGGCGTTTGGGTGTTCTAGTTCACCTCCTATGCACATGAGGTGTTCGGTGAAATGCCCGAGCCACACTAGTTAAGCTTTCTCCTCTCGAAGCTCGACCTCGGAGCTCCATTTTTTCTGAGATTTGTCTAGATTTAGCGGTCCGTCACGCCCCTCCCCCTTTTTCACCGCCGTTGATCGCCCGCGCCGATCTCGTCGCCGGCACCACAGTGGTGAGCCTCTTGTTCTTATCTTCTTTCTGATACTTGTCTGATTTTCTAACTTTAGATAGATATTTGTCTGATTTTCTTACTTTTGACACACATAATTATATATCATGCACGCAGATGAACCGGCAACGGATGTATGGTGACAGACACACCTTCGAGTACATTAAGGGCGTGCATAATTTTCTCGAAGTGGCTGAGGCAAACAAGCAGAATGGTTTTATGTGTTGTCCATGCCCTAAATGTGGGAATACGAAGTCTTACTCTCACCGGAAAATCCTTCACACCCACCTGCTTTACAAGGGTTTCATGCCACACTATAATGTTTGGACGAGGTACGGAGAAATAGGGGTTATGATGGAAGACGGTGAAGAAGAAGAGGACGATGACAACTGTGTGCCCCCTGAATATGGTGATGCTGCAACGGGGGGAGCTGCTGAAGATCAAGAGGAACCAGACGATGTGCCCGATGATGCTGCAACGGGGGAAGCTGCTGAAGATCAAGAGGAACTAGAAGATGTGCCCGATGATGATGATCTCCGCCGGGTCATTGTAGATGCAAGGACGCAATGCGAAAGTCAAAAGAAGAAGCTGAAGTTCGATCGCATGTTAGAGGATCACAAAACAGGGTTGTACCCCAATTGCGAAGATGGCAACACAAAGCTGGGTACCATACTAGAATTGCTGCAGTGGAATGCAGAGAATGTTGTGCCTGACAAAGGATTTGAAAAGCTACTGAAAATATTGAAGAGGAAGCTTCCAAAGGATAACGAATTGCCCGACAGTACGTACGCAACAAAGAAGGTCGTATGCCCTCTAGGATTGGAGGTGCAGAAGATACATTCATGCCCTAATGACTGCATCCTCTACCGCGGTGCGTACGAGGATTTGAACGCATGCCTGGTATGCGGTGCATTGCGGTATAATATCAGACGAGATGACCCTGGTGATGTTGACGGCGAGCCCGCAGGAAGAGAGTTCATGCGAAGGTGATGTGGTATGCTCCTATAATACCACGGTTGAAACGACTGTTCAGAAACAAAGAGCATGTCAAGTTGATGCGATGGCACAGTGAGGACTGCAAGAAAGATGGGAAGTTGAGAGCACCCGCTGACGGGTCGCAGTGGAGAAAAAATGAGAGAGAGTACTGGGCTAAGTTTGCACGTGACGCAAGGAACGCATGGTTTGGTTTAAGCGCGGATGGCACTAATCCTTCCGGGGAGCAGAGCAGCAATCACAACACCTGGCCCGTGACTCTATGTATGTATAACCTTCCTCCTTGGATGTGCATGAAGCGGAAGTTCATTATGATGCCAGTTCTCATCCAAGGCCCTAAGCAACCCGGCAACGACACTGATGTGTACCTAAGGCCATTATTTGAAGAACTTTTACAACTGTGGAATGGAAACGGTGTACGTGCGTGGGATGAGCACAAACAAGAGGAATTTAGGCTGCACGCGTTGCTGTTTGGAACCATCAACGATTGGCCCGCTCTCAGTAACCTTTCAGGACAGACAAACAAGGGATACCACACATGCACGCACTGTTTAGCTGACACCAAAAGTATATACATGGGAAGCTGCAGGAAGAATGTGTACCAGGGCCATCGTCAATTTCTTCCGACGAACCATCAATGTCGAAAGAAAGGCAAGCATTTCAAAGGCGAGGCAGATCACCGAAAGAAGCCCACCATGCGTACCGGTGATCACATACTTGCTATGGTCAATGATTTACACGTAATCTTTGAAAAGGGTCCCAGCGGACTAGCTGTTCCGAGTGACGCTGAGGGACACAAACTCATGTGAAAGAAGAAAGGGACCTACCCTACTGGAAAGACCTAGAGGTCCGCTCTTCCATCGACGTGATGCACGTGACGAAGAACCTTTGCGTGAACCTGCTAGGCTTCTTGGGCGTGTATGGGAAGACAAAAGATACAACTGAGGCACGGGAGGACCTGCAATGTTTGCACGAAAAAGACGGCATGCCTCCAAAGCAGTATGAAGGTTCTGCCAGCTACTCTCTTACCAAAAGAAGAGAAGGAAATCTTCTTTGAATGCCTGCTTAGTATGAAGGTCCCGACTGGCTTCTCGTCGAATATAAAGGGAATAATAAATATGCCAGAGAAAAAGTTCCAGACCTAAAGTCTCAAGACTGCCACGTGATTATGACGCAACTGCTTCCAGTTGCATTGAGGGGGCTTCTACCGGAAAACGTCCGATTAGCCATTGTGAAGCTATGCGCATTCCTCAATGCAATCTCTCAGAAGGTGATCGATCCAGAAATCATACCAAGGCTAAGGAGTGATGTGGTGCAATGTCTTGTCACTTTCGAGCTGGTGTTCCCACCATCTTTCTTCAATATCATGACGCACGTCCTAGTTCATCTAGTTGAAAATATTGTCATTCTGGGTCCCGTATTTCTACACAATAAGTACCCCTTTGAGAGGTTCATGGGAGTCCTAAAGAAATATGTCTGTAACCGTGCTAGGCCAGAAGGAAGCATCTCCATGGGCCATCAAACAAAGGATGCCATTGGGTTTTGTGTTCACTTCATTCCTGGCCTTAAGAAGATAGGTCTCCCTAAATTGTGGTATGAGGGGAGACTGACTGGAAAAGGCACGCTTGTAGGGGACTCAATAATATGTAGGGACGGATATTCTTGGTCTCAAGCACACTACACAGTTCTACGGACACTACTAGGAAAAGGGCTATAGATGAGATGGACTCTAATGGCGCACCAGAGAAGTAGTGCGCCACTACTATATACTAATGGCACACCATTTGATGATGCGCCACTAGTAATATTTTTTTTCATTTTTGCATACATACTAATGGTGCATCCGAGCGACATGCGTCATTAATAGTTCTAACTAGTAATGGCGCACCAGCCACAGAGTGCGTCAGTACTGTATTCTTTTTTATTCTTTTTTTTGCAAAACTACTAATGGCGCACCGTGTCATAGTGCGCCATTACTAGTTTAAACTAGTAATGGCGCACTATGACACTGTGCGCCATTAGTATATATATATATATTTTGTACTTTTTTGCAAAACTACTAATGTCGTGCCACCTGCAGGTGCGCCATTAGTAACCAGGGTTACTAATGGCGCATTTGCAGCTGGTGCGGCATTGGTAACCTGGGACCCCAACAAGATATTTTGGACAGCCACACCTACCCACTCACTTTCCCCACTTCATTCCCTCCACCTTCTTCTCCAAGCTTGTCGGGTGCCTCCTCCTCCTCACCTCATTTGCACCATAGATTCATCAAAATTAAGTGGTGAAATTACCTTTTTTTGATAGGTAAGTAAGGGGAAAGCTATCTTCATGTTGTAGATCTACTTTTTTTCTCCCTAGCTCCCTCCAACAACGTGCACATGCAGTTTTTGTGGCCTAGCTAGATCTATGTATGTTTGTGGTGTTGCATATATGTTTGTGTTTGCAGGTACCGGTATTTGAAATGCGATAGTTGCCAATATTTTGCCGGAATGTTGATTCATTTCCGTTTCAGCGAGAATTTTGGCACTATGCATTCTTTTTGGTCCTATTTTGAGGCAAGGTATTGCCAAATTTTTTCTTGGTTCTAAAATATCGTTTTGCTCTATCCCAGAGGCGACCATGGTCCGCACGATGACCGAAGGCATCATGAATAGGTTTTTGAGCTCCGCGAAGGCCGAGATTCTTCAAAAGAACGAGACGGAGATAAGATGTCCGTGTCGAAGATGCAAGCTGAAGAGCCTTATTGCGGACCCGGATTCCGGGCAGGTGCGGGGCCACCTACTCTTGCGTGGTTTCATGGATGGCTATCGGTGGCAAGGTGATGAAGATGACTATGAAGTCGTCCATGGGGGCCGGGTAAGAAATGAGGAAGGGCAACAAGACAACCACCGCGGCGAGGGCGGGCGAGAAGACGAAGAATCTCCAGGACATGATCACGACGGTGATGCTGTACACAGTCATCATGTAGAAGATGCCATACATGATGATGAGGAAGATCAAGACGAAGGGCATGATCATGAAGATGAAGATGCCGGCGCCGACGACAATGCAGACTGGGTGCAGGACCCTCATATTCAAGAGCTGCTTCTCAAGCAGACGGATAACGCAAGAGCTGCCGCCCGAGAGAAAGCCAAGCTGGATCAACTGGAGATAGACGCGGTTACTCCATTGTATGAAGGATGCAGGCCCGAGGATACCCGCTTGAAAGTAACGCTCATGGCTTTGGAGATGAAGGTAAAACACAAAATGACCGACGCATGCTTCGACGAGAACATGTCATTCTGGCACGAACGTCTTCCCAAGGGGAACAAGTGCCCGACCAGTTTCGAGGAGGCGAAGAAAATCGTGTGTCCTCTGGATTTACCGCACGTGAAATACCATGTGTGCATGAACAATTGCATCATTTATCGGGACGAGCACGCGGAGTCTACCATATGTCCGGTGTGAGGCGTCACTCGATACAAGAAGAGTAAGAAAGCTCCTCGAAAATCGGTGTGGTACTTTCCAATCACTCCTCGTCTGCAGTGGTATTTCACGGACCCTAAGGTAGAAAAGCTCCTGCATTGGCACGAGGATAGGGAGGAGAAGAAGCGGGAAGATGACGGAAATGATCCGGAGATAAATAAGAAAGACAAGATGCTGAGTCACCCTAAGGATGCGAGCGAGTGGCAAGCGTTGAACTTCGAATACCCAGAATTTGAGAAGGATCCAAGGAACATCGTGCTAGGCGCGAGCACCGATGGAGTCAATCCGTTTGGCAGCCAGAGAAGCACACATAGCACCTGGCCTGTGTTTGTGTTCATGTACAACATTCCCCCCTGGTTGTGCATGAAGAGGAACTACATTCACATGAGTATGCTAATTGAAGGGCCGAAACAACCAGGGAACGACATCGATCTATATCTGGGGCTGCTGAAAGAGGAGCTAGACACGCTTTGGAAAATGCCAGCCAATACGTGGGATGCCGCAGAGAAAGAATATTTCCCTATGAGAGCCGCACTACTCACGACGGTGCACGACTATCTCGGTTACGGATATCTCACGGGGCAGGTAGTCCACGGATTTTCTGGATGCGTGAGGTGCATGGATGACACAACGTATCGCCAGCTAGATAGAGATCCCGGGTCTTTGGAAACCGTGTTCATGGGACATCGAAGGTGGCTTCGCAATGATGACCCGTGGAGGAAACGCAAGGATCTGTTCGATGGTGAAACCGAACCCCGAAAACGCCCGCGTACGAGGAGCGGCGAGGAAATAGACGAGCTGTTGAAAAATTGGAAAGACTGCCCACTGCCGGGAAAGAAACAAAAGGTACCAGAGCCGGGAAAGAAGCGAAAGGCGCCAGACCCGCTGCTGAAGGTATGGAAAACGAGGTCCATTTTCTGGGACTTGCCGTACTGGAAGATCCACCATGTGCCTCACGGCCTTGATGCCATGCATATCACGAAGAACGTGTGCGAGAGTCTGCTTGGTACCCTGCTCAACATGCCAAAGAGGAGCAAAGATGGGCCGAAAGCAAGGGCAGACTTGAAATCAATGGGCATCAGGCAGGAGCTTCACGCTAATGATGATGATGATGATGATGATGATGAGGCGAAGCAGGACACAGAAAGTTATCGCAAAGGAAAAAAGGCCAAGAAGACCGGAAATGACTACCCTCCCGCGTGCTTCAGTCTAAGTCGGGAGGAGATCGAGCAGTTTTTCACCTTCCTCGTAGGAGTAAAACTTCCTTACGGTTACGCGGGGAAGATAAGCAGATACCTAGACCCAGCGAAGCAGAAGTTCAGTAGGATGAAGTCTCACGACTGTCACGTGCTGATGACGCAGATACTTCCAGTTGCAATCCGTGGGATCATGGACGCGCACGTCCGTGAAATGCTATTTGGCCTATGCAACTTTTTTGACGTCATCTCTCGGAAGTCGATTGGCGTGAGGCAACTCAGAAGGCTATAGGAAGAGATTGTGGTGATACTATGCGAGCTTGAGATGTACTTCCCGCCCGCATTCTTCGACGTTATGGTGCATCTGCTGGTCCATGTCGTGGAGGATATCATCCAACTCGGGCCGACATTCCTGCACAGCATGATGCCGTTCGAAAGGATGAATGGTGTCATCAAAGGATACGTTCACAACATGTCACGTCCAGAGGGAAGTATAGCCAGGGGCCTTCCAATCGAAGAGTGCATCTCCTACTGCACGAATTATCTAGGCATCGATAACCCCGTTGGTCTGCACGTCAACAGGCACCTCGGCAGGCTCGCTGGATGGGGTCACCGTGAGGGTCGCCGCGAAATGCATGTCGACTTCGAGGGTCGACTCGCCGACTTTGAAAGAGCAAACCTAGTCGCGCTACAACACATAGACGTGGTCGATCCTTGGGTGGTAGAGCACAAAACCTTTATTGAGAAGATGTTCAATGACCGAGGCCAACAGAGGACGGACGGAGATATAATCAAAGAGCACAACTCATGTTTCACGCGTTGGTTCAAGCAGTAGCTTCTGTCGTACCCTTTACATGAGGATTCTTCCGCGGAAGAACAACTCATATTCGCCTTGTCACAGGGCGCCAAGCACAACCTGATGACCAATGAGGCGTACGATATCAACGGCTACACATTCTACACCGAGAACAAGGACATGAAGAGCAATGGTTATCAGAACTCCGGGGTACCGATGGAATCCTACACTGGTAACGACAAGGACAGATACTACGGAAGGATCGAGGAGATCTGGGAGCTGAGCTACGCTGGAGAGAAGGTCCCGATGTTCCGTGTCAGATGGGCCAAGAGAGTCCCAAAAGAAGACCGGTATTTCACCACCATGGTTATACCCGAAGCCAAATCCACGACCGCGGGCGCAAACGTCACCGTGAAAAATGAGCCATGGGTACTGGCTTCCCAAGTGGACCAATGCTTCTTCATTACCGACCCGTCAAAGCCCAGTCGTGTTGTCGTGAGGTGAGGCAAAAGGAAGATCATCGGAATGGATGGAGTAGCCTATGAGAAAGACTTCGACAAGTACGGCGACCCGAAGATTGAACATGATGACGATGATGAAGTAGCAGCACACACCATAAGAAGAAGCAGGACCACCCTACCTAAAGGACGTCCGTTCCACAGAAGAACTCCATTTGCGAAAAAGAAGGGCAAGAAGATTGTGAACAGATAGCTAGCTAAGATCGATTGTATTTAAATCGTAGTCTTCATTTCTCGATTGTATTTCATGGGCACTTGTTGATATCATGAATATTTTTATATTTCATGGGCACTTTTTGAATTCATGAGGACACTCGATCTCGATCCACCTCCATCTCGATCTCGATTCCCCCTCCATCTCGATCTCGACCCCCCTCCATCTCGATCCCACCCGCACCCTCCCCTGCTAGCTCCACCACCGCCAACGACCCACCGCAACCCTCCCCCGCTCCACTGCCGCCGACGAGCACCCGGCCCCCCGCACCCTCCCCCGCTCCACCGCCGCTGCCGATGATATTTTCAAGTAACAAATTTGATGATATTTTTAAAAAAATTATTACTGTTTTTATAAAACATTATTACTGTTTCATATTCATATTCATTTTCTAAAAAATAATAATAAAAAAGTGTAGACTACAATTGTTGTTAAACAACAATTATTACTGTTTTTATAAAAAAAATATTACTGTTTCATATTCATATTCATTTAAAAAAACATACTAATGGCGCACCGACCGGGGGGGGGGGGTGCGCCATTGCTATCTACAAAAAAGATTTCTAATGGCGCACCGATGGGGGGTGCGCCATTGCTATTGTAAAAAAAGAGTTTTCTAATGGCGCACCGACGGGTGGTGCGCCATTAGTAAGCTTCCCCCCTAGATATCCTCCCTCTGCCTCGCTAGATCCCCTTCGACCCTCTCTCCCTCGCCACCAGATCCACCCGCGCGCTGCCCCAACCCATGACGCCGCCGCCTCGACCCTCGCCGGACTCCACCCCCGCTGCCCCCGCGCCCCTGCGCCCCCACCCCCACCGCCCCGACCCTCGCCGGACTCCACCCCCGCCGCCCCCGCGCCCCTGCGCCCCCACCCCTGCTGCCCCGACCCTTGCAGGACTCCACCCCCGCCGCCCTCGCGCCCCCGCGCCCCCACCCCCGCCGCCCCCGCGCCCCCACCCCCGCCGCCCCGACCCTCGCCGGACTCCTCCTCGCCGTCGGCGCCGAGCAGCGACGCAGCACCGTACGCCTCCCCGACCCTCCTCCTCCCCTTGCCCCTCCTCCTCCTCCCCTTGCCCCCCTCCTGCGCAGCTGACGGCCCCTTCTCTGTCTCGCAGGGCAAGGTCTCCGGCGCCTCTACGACACCGACGCCTCCACCGTCTATGGCGTCTACGCCTTCTTCCTGCGACATCGTGTCAGTTCTCTTCTCACCCACCCACCAGGTGCTTGTGTTTATTCTCATGAGTTTCGTTCCACTGCAACCCACCCATTGCTGTCTGTTGGCGACAATTATTCTTGCCATACCTTCAATTCCTGCCATGCTTATCTTCAATTAACCATAGGGTTCCTAAGGTTTCTCAGATAGAGATATAAGTAATGGCCATTATAGATAGATGCGTGCAAATAAAATGTTGTTAAGACAAGTCTAGGAAAATTATTTTGCCTGGTCCTACATGTTGCTATCAAAACCGGTCAAGAAATTCATAATTGCCATACATGTAGCTACCATTTGGACAAGTCCGCCCAGCCATACATCTAGGACCCCTTGTTGTGGGCAGAAAATCTTGCTTATCTTGAAGCAATATGAAAGTAACCAAGGGAGAGCTGCCTGCATGTGAGTTTCGCCAAGTCAAGTCAAGCAAATATATCCTCATCTTATCCCCCTTGCATAGCAGTCAAGGGCTCTGGTCCAAATGATGTTTAACATGAATTTAACTAAACATGAATTTTATGTTGTTGCTGCTGAAGATGAGTAGTTGTAGGAAGATGATGCATAGTAGTAGTTGTAGGATGTTATTGTAGTTGAAGTTGCAGGAGTAGATAATGGAGTACTGCCAATTTACTGTTAGTAAAGATGTTGGACACACAACTGTTGTTTACTCTAGTGATAGGAGTAGTAGTGGTGGCCATCTAGTTGGACTTCTACTGCTAGGACTTGCTCCAGATTTTAGGATTTCTTTTCTTTTAGGATTTATTTTCTTCTAGGACTAGGTTTTTATTATTTTTCTGTTGTGATTGTTTTTTGAGCTCTTTCTTTTTCATTTCCTACTACCTTATCCTAATTGTCCTAAATTGTTATGATGTGTGTAACAGGATTAGATCTTGGATTTGCTAGTGGACTTTGGGAGTTTCTTAGCCAGCTTGGTGACTCCATAATTTTCACTATTTCAGCAAGTCTTTTGTAAGCATTAAACTTTCAGTAGTACATTTTTATCTTATGTGTACATCTGTTTGCTTCCAATTGCTATATATGTATTGTTGTTACTAAAAATGATGAAGCTCCAGTCAATTGCTATACATATATATATGTGTATGATGATCCTCCTTTCCTGCAGTAGTATGGCACTTGCAGTAGTATGGCACTTGCAGTAGTATGGCACTTGCAGTAGTGGTGCCTACGCAAGATACAGTTCAGATTTGATTAGTTCCGTAAATTTGTATGACCACGGATTTGTATAGTTTCAGGGATTTGTATGACCAAAGATACAGTTCAGATTTGATTAGTTCCATAAATTTGTATGACCAAATATATATTTCAGATTTGTATAGTTTCAGAGATTTGTATGACCAAAGATACAGTTCAAATTTGAATTGTTTCAGAAATTTTATGACCAGAGATACAGTTCAGATTTGAATTGTTTCAGAAATTGGTATGGCCAAAGATGCTATTGTATATAAATGGGCTGCTGTAGAACTATTCTTCATCTTTACAATGTTGTTGTATAGAAATATGCTGAATTTACTGCTCTGATTGTTGCTCAAAGAAATTTAGCAAAAAAAATGGGGTCCTGGGAGACGCCGCTGCTGCTTGAGGCCCTTGAGAGGCCCTTCGTGTCGTGATGATTTTGCAGGTACCCTGAGAGGACCTTGAGTTTGCCGGAATGTCGATTAACTTCCATTCCGGCAAATTCGGGTACTCCATATGTCCTATTTTCAGCAAAGGTCATGCTGAAATTTTCCGTGAATTTTAGCATGACTTTGCTAAAAATCGGACATATGGGGTACTTGCTACTAATGCATGGGCCAGGGTATCTTAGTACTAAATTAAGTAGGAACAACTGCCCCTTTATTCTTGCTGCATTAAACCATAGGTGGCAATAGAGCCAAGTGATTACGCCCAACTTAGAATTCTCCTCAGCATCGATAAACCCTAGATGATAAACCCAACATAGGTGGCAATAGAGCCAAGTGATTAGTTCCAAGTGATTAGGCCCAACCTAGGGTGCCTCGGCATCGACAAACCCTAAATGATGAAAAATTAACTTAGCATTTAGGGTGCCTCGGAACCTTGGCTTTTAGGGTGCCTCGGTGTCGATGAGAACCTAAATGATGTACGCTTAGGCTTTTAGGGTGCCTCGGCGTCGACAAACCCTAAATGATAAAAGCTTAGCTTTTAGGATGCCTCGGTGTCGACAAACCCTAAATGATGAGACCATGATCTTGTTCCTTGACAATAACCAACTTTTTGACCAAACTTTTTTCCTATTTAGAGCGAAACATGGCCCAAAACGATGAGGCCAGCGGTTCGGGAGGCAAGCAATTCTGGGAGCTGTCCCAGGAGTTGGAGAAAGAACATCACCTCTATGAGGACGCCGCGGAAGACACCGATCCTGACTACACAACACCTATTGGCGTCGGGGATGACACCACTGATGGCGTCGCCGAGGATGCCACCACTGATGATGGCGGCGCACACACAGATGGCAGCCAACCGAAGAGGCAACGGAAGGACCGGCGCCCAAATGTGCTCGGCACCGTCAGGGAGGAATTTACTGAAGTGGACTCCGATGGGAATCCGACGACGTCCAAACAAGTAGTCAAGGGGTACTCGGTTCAGCTCGGGTGCATTCTCCGGAGCACCGTCTCGATCAACATCGAGAACCTAAGGCATAAGGACCACGGGAATTTGCGCAGCCTCCTCTTCAGGAAGCTGCACGAACGATAGAAGTTCCCGGCTGAGTTTGAAACACACGCCTCTCAGGGAATAATGTGAACAGTACCGCCCTCATGAGGATGAGCACGACCCTGTCTACTTGGAGAAGAACGATGAAGGCAATGATTGACAAAGGTGGTAGTTATGACAAGATCAAGTCAAAATATCCTTTGATGAGCGAAGATGAGTACAAGGAGTTCAAGATCAAGTGCGAGAGCAGCGCAACCTCCGAATCAAGTCAGCGGGGGAAAGAAATGCGGAAGTTGAACTTAGGGGTCCACCAACTCGGTCTCGGCGGTTACAGAGTGGCGGGGCCTATATGGGACAAGGAGGATACGGAGTGTGCCGAGCAAGGTCTACCACCCCGCTTCGAGAAATACCGTGACAAGTAGACCAGGAACTTTCTCAGGGCCCGATACAAGGAGGACCCGGTAAAAAGGAGCTTACCACGGATCCGAAGATCAGGGCGCCCGAGCTTGTTCTGGTAAGGAATACACACCCGCATAATTAGCTCCATATGGTTGCATTCTAATTAATCCCCAATATATCTAAATGGTTCACATTCCATCCGCAGGACACTGAAAGTAGTAGCGCGGGTGTCGGTGTCAAAACCGGCGGATCTCGGGTAGGGGGTCCCGAACTGTGCGTCTAGGCGGATGGTAACAGGAGACAAGGGACATGATGTTTTTACCCAGGTTCGGGCCCTCTCGATGGAGATAAAACCCTACTCCTGCTTGATTAATATTGATGATATGGGTAGTACAAGAGTTAATCTACCACAAGATCAGAGAGGCTAAACCCTAGAAGCTAGCCTATGGTATGATTGTTGTTTATCCTACAGACTAAAACACTCCGGTTTATATAGACACCGGAGAGGGCTAGGGTTACACAGAGTCGGTTACAGTGGGAGGAGATCTTCATATCGTATCGCCAAGCTTGCCTTCCACGCCAAGGAAAGTCCTATCCGGACACGGGACGAAGTCTTCAATCTTGTATCTTCATAGTCCGGGAGTCCGGCCAAAGGTCATAGTCCGGCCATCCGGACACCCCCTAATCCAGGACTCCCTCAGTAGCCCCTGAACTAGGCTTCAATGACGACAAGTCCGGCGTGCAAATTTGTCTTCGGCATTGCAAGGCGGTTCCTCCTCCGAAGACCTCATAGAAGATGTTGAACACAAGGATAGTGTCCGACTCTGCAAAATAAGTTCCACATACCACCATCGAGAGAATAATATCTGCACAAATCTAATCTGCTGACGTATTCCGCAGCGTGACATCACGCCACGGCCAAGCCTTTATTCATTTTGTTTTACTGTCCCACCTCAGGGTGTTTAGCGAGGCGGTTTCCTTGTCACGTCATGTCAAAGCAGAGATCGTGTCCCCTTATTCCGGGATTCTCATCGATACGGGCGTGGGTAACCCAACCGCACCATTAACCGCGGCGCTTGGGAGATAAGCGAGTTTTATTAGGCTGGTGGGGGCTCATAGTTTCGGCCGCCCATATAAGGGAATAAGGATCCACCCTTTCCATCTACGCCTTCTTCCTCCTTTGCTTATCCATTCCTACGCACTCGAGCTCCAGCGCCCAAGTCCGCACTTCCCACCTCAACCTTCTCCAATCATGTCCGGAGCGGGAGGTAGATGGATGGCTTCCACCGTCACGGAGGGGCACATCAAAAATTGAGGAAGCACTACTAGGAAAAGGGCTATAGATGGAATTGACACTAATGGCGCACCAGACATGTGGTGCGCCATTAGTATATACTAATGGTGCACCACCTTCTGATGTGCCATTAGTGTTGAAACTACTAATGGCGCACCCTGCCCACGGTGCGCCATTAGTACCATTTTTTTTGAACTAGTGCGCCTGTCCAAACATACTAATGGCGCATCCACTGGTGGTGCGCCATTACTAGTTGTAACTAGTAATGGCGCACCAGCCAGAAGGTGCGCCACTAATGTTATTTTTTTATTATTGTCTTTATTCCTTTTTTTGCAAAAGTACTAATGGCGCACTCGCACGCGGTGCGCCATTACTAGTTCAAACTAGTAATGGTGCACCGTGGCAGAGTGCGCCATTAGTGTGTTTTTTTGCAAAACTACTAATGGCGCATCACCAGGGGGTGCGCCATTAGTAACCTGGATTACTAATGGCGCATTTGTTGCTGGTGCGCCATTAGTAAGTGGGCAGCAACAAGATATTTTGGACAGCCTCTCCTCCCACACTCACTTTCTCCCCACTTCATTCTCTCCACCGCCTCTTCCTTGTCTCGGGTGCCTCCTCTTTTTCACCTCATTTCCACCATAGATTCATTCAAATTAAGTGGTTAAGTTACCTTGTTTTGCTAGGTAAGTAAGGGGGGAAGCTATATTTATGTTGTTCTCCCTACAACAATGTGCACATGCACTTTTTATGGCCTAGCTAGATCTATGTATGTTCGTGGTGTTGCATATGTTTGTGGTTTTGCATATGTGTTTGTGTTTGGAGGTGTACCGGTATTTGAAATGCGATAGTTGCCAATATTTTGCCGGAATGTTGATTCATTTCCGTTTCGGCGAGAATTTTGGCATTAAGCATTCTTTTTGGTCCTATTTTTAGGGAAAGTCATGCCAAATTTTTTCTTGGATCTAAAATATCGTTTTGCTCTACCCCGCAGGGGACCATGGTCCGCACGATGACCGAAGGCATCGTGAATAGGTTTTTGAGGTCCGCGAAGGCCGAGATGCTTCAAAAGAATGAGCCGGAGATAAGATGTCCGTGTCGAAGATGCAAGCTGAATAACCTTATTGCGGACCCGGATTCCGGGCAGGTGCGGGACCACCTGCTCTTGCGTGGTTTCATGGATGGCTATTCGTGGCAAGGTGATGAAGATGACTACGAAGTCGTCCATGGGGGCCGGGCAAGAAATGAGGAAGGGCAACAAGACAACCACCGCGGCTCGGGGAGGCGAGAAGATGAAGAATCCCCAGGAGATGATCACGACGGTGATGCTGTACATAGTCATCATGTAGAAGATGCAGGACATGATGATGATGCCGGCGGAGCAGACGACGCTGGACCATCGATGGGCTGGGTGTAGGACCCTCATATTCAAGAGCTGCTTCTCAAGCAGACGGATAACGTAAGAGCTACCGCCCGAGAGAAAGCCAAGATTGATCAACTTGAGTTAGACGCGGTTACTCCATTGTATGAAGGATGCAGGCCCGAGGATACCCGCCTGAAAGTAACGCTCATGGCTCTGGAGATGAAGGTAAAACACAAAATGACCGACGCATGCTTCGACGAGAACATGTCATTCTGGCACGAACGTCTTCCCAAGGCGAACAAGTGCCCGACCAGTTTGGAGGAGGCGAAGAAAATCGTGTGTCCTCTGGATTTACCGCACGTGAAATACCATGTGTGCATGAACAATTGCATCATTTATCGGGACGAGCACGCGGAGTCTACCATATGTCCGGTGTGCGGTGTCACTCGATACAAGAAGTGGAAGAAAGCTCCTCGAAAAGTGGTGTGGTACTTTCCGATCACTCCTCGTCTGCAGCGGTATTTCGCAGACCCTAAGGTAGCAAAGCTCCTGCGTTGGCATGCGGATAGGGAGGAGAAGAAGCGAGAAGATGACGCAAATGATCCGGAGATAGATAAAAAAGACAAGATGCTGAGTCACCCTAAGGATGCGAACCAGTGGCAAGCGTTGAACTTCGAATACCTAGAATTTGGGAACGATAGAAGGAACATCGTGCTGGGTGCGAGGACCGATGGAGTCAATCCATTTGGCAGCCAGAGAAGCACACATAGCACCTGGCCTGTGTTCGTGTGGATGTACAACCTTCCCCCCTGGTTGTGCATGAAGAGGAAGTACATTCACATGAGTATGCTAATTGAAGGGCCGAAACAACCAGGGAACGACATCAATCTGTATCTGGGGCTGCTGAAAGAGGAGATTGACACGCTGTGGAAAACGCCAGCCAATACGTGGGACGCTGCAGAGAAAGAATATTTCCCTATGAGAGCCGCACTGCTCACGACGGTGCACGACTATCTCGGTTACGGATATCTTGCGGGGCAGGTAGTCCACGGATTTTCTGGATGCGTAAGGTGCATGGATGACACAACGTATCGCCAGCTAGATAGAGATCCCGGGTCTTTGAAAACCGTGTTCATGGGACATCGAAGGTGGCTTCGCAACAATGACCCGTGGAGGAAATGCAAGGATCCGTTCGATGGTGAAACCGAACCCCGAAAATGCCCGTGTACGAGGAGCGGCGAGGAAATAGACAAGCTGTTGAAAAATTGGAAAGACTGCCCACTGCCGGGAAAGAAGCAAAAGGCGCCAGAGCCGCTGCTGAAGGTATGGAAAACGAGGTCTGTTTTCTGGGACTTGCCGTACTGGAAGATCCACCGTGTGCCTCACAGCCTTGATGTCATGCATATCACGAAGAACGTGTGCGAGAGTCTGCTTGGTACCCTACTCAACATGCCAGAGAGGACCAAAGATGGGCCGAAAGCAAGGGCAGACTTGAAATCAATGGGCATCAGGCAGGAGCTTCACGCTATATATGATGATGATGATGATGATGATGATGATGATGAGGCGAAGCAGGACACAGAAAGTCGTCGCAAAGGCAAAAAGGCCAAGAAGACCGGAAATGACTACCCTCCCTCGTGCTTCACTCTAAGTCAGGAGGAGATCGAGCAGTTTTTCACCTGCCTCCTAGGAGTAAAACTTCCTTACGGTTACGCGGGGAAGATAAGCAGATACCTAGACCCAGCGAGGCAGAAGTTCAGCGGGATGAAGTCTCACGACTGTCACGTGCTGATGACGCAGATACTTCCAGTTGCAATCCGTGAGATCATGGACGCGCACGTCCGTGAAACGCTATTTGGCCTATGCAACTTCTTCGATGTCATCTCTCGGAAGTCGATTTGCGTGAGGCAACTCAGAAGGCTACAGGAAGAGATCGTGGTGATACTATGCGAGCTTGAGATGTACTTCCCGCCCGCATTCTTCGACGTTATGGTGCATCTGCTGGTCCATATAGTGGAGGATATCATCCAACTCGGGCCGACGTTCCTGCACAGCATGATGCCGTTCGAAAGGATGAATGGTGTCATCAAAGGATACGTTCGCAACATGTCACGTCCAGAGGGAAGCATAGCCAGGGGCTTTCTGACCGAAGAGTGCATCTCCTACTGCACGAATTATCTAGGCATCGAGAACCCCGTTGGTCTGCCCGTCAACAGGCACCTCGGCAGGCTCGCTGGATGGGGTCACCGTGAGGGTCGCCGCGAAATGCATGTCGACTTCGAGGGTCGACTCGCCGACTTTGAAAGAGCAAACCTAGTCGCGCTACAACACATAGACGTGGTCGATCCTTGGGTGGTAGAGCACAAAACCTTTATTAAGAAGACGTACAATGACCGAGGCCAACAGAGGACGGACGGAGATATACTCAAAGAGCACAACTCATGTTTCACGCGTTGGTTCAAGCAGAAGCTTCTGTCGTACCCTTTACATGAGGATTCTTCCGTGGAAGAACAACTCATATTCGCCTTGTCACAGGGCGCCGAGCACAACCTGATGACCTATGAGGTGTACGATATCAACGGCTACACATTCTACACCGAGGCCAAGGACATGAAGAGCGATGGTTATCAGAACTCCGGGGTAACGATGGAATCCTACACCGGTAACGACAAGGACAGATACTTCGGAAGGATCGAGGAGATCTGGGAGCTGAGCTACGCTGGAGAGAAGGTCCCGATGTTTCATGTCAGATGGGCCAAGAACGTCATAAAAGAAGACCGGTATTTCACCACCATGGTTATACCCGAAGCCAAATCCAAGACCGCGGGCGCAAACATCACCGCGAAAAATGAGCCATGGGTACCGGCTTCCCTAGTGGACCAATGCTTCTTCATTACCGACCCGCCAAAGCCCAGTCGTGTTGTCGTGAGGAGAGGCAAAAGGAAGATCATCAGAATGGATGGAGTAGCCAATGAGCAAGACTTCGACAAGTACGGCGACCCGAGGATCGAACATGACGACGATGATGAAGTAGCAGCATACACCACAAGAAGAAGCAGGACCACCCTACCTAAAGGACGTTCGTTCCACAGAAGAACTCCATTTGCAAAAAAGAAGGGCAAGAAGAATGTGAACAGATAGCTAGCTAAGATCGATTGTATTTAAATCGTAGCCTTCATTTCTCGATTGTATTTCATGGGCACTTTTTGAACTATCATGAATATTTTCAAATTTCATGGACACTCGATCACGATCCCCCTCCATCTGGATCGCTATCCCACCTCGCCAGATCCGGTCCCCCTCGCCGCCGAGCACCCCCCGGTCCACCGGCCACCGCCGCCGACCCCCCGCACCCTCGATTCCCCTACTCAACCGCCGCCGCCGACCCCCCGCACCCCTCCCCTACTCAACCGCCGCCGCCGACCCCCCGCACCCCCCGCACCCTCCACCGCTCCCCCGGCATTACTGATTGATGATATTTTAAAAAAAATTATTACTGTCTTATAAAAAAATATTACTGTTATGATTTAAACAAGTTTGAACATATTTAAACACAAATAAGTATCAAACATCATTTTAAATGAAAAACAAAAATTGTGGAGCCTGGGAATCGAACCCAGGACCTCCTAGTGTGAGAACTGGCTTCTGACCAGTCGAGCAACTAAAGGGAGTTGATGTGGATCACGTCAGGTGGAATATAACCTGTTGGCTCGAGCAGAAAAAAAACTTACTAATGGCGCACCAGGGTGAGGTGCGCCATTAGTGTGGATGTACTTATGGCGCACCGAGGGGTGGTGCGCCATTAGTATTGTGCCGCCCCCATCCATAGTTCCTCCCCGGCGCGGCCCACCTCTTTCCCTCACCCTCGATCCCCTCTCTCTCCCTCGCCCTCGCCCTCGATCCCCTTCCCCGACGCCGCTGCCCCGCCCCCTCGACGCCGCCCCGACGCCGCTGCCCCGCCGCCTCGACGCCGCCCCGACGACGCTGCCCCGCCGCCTCCGTCCCCCATCGTCGCCGCATCCAGGCGAGATGCGGACAACACCCCTCCTCATCTGGACACCGCCCTCCTCGACGACGACCCGCTGCCTCCTCTTCAGCGCCGGAGCCGCTGCCGACCTGCCTCCGCCTTGTCACCGGGCAGTGAGCTCCTCTTCTACTCGTCCACTAGTGTGCCTTGTCTTTGTATCTTTCACCTGATTACTAAAATGATTATGAGCATCTAAGAATTGTACTACTGCTAGAAACTTAGCACAATCATCCTTTTTTCCATTTTTGATACTGCAATGGTGTCGTCTTTTGGTTGTTATACTATAGGCTTTTTGCAAGGCATGTAGACAAGTCGATGCTCCTGTCCATTCTAGCATGATGTACTTTGTTAGAATTCTGAAGATTAGTGTGTCATTAGTGCTCCTATGAATTCTGAAGAAAAAACAGCAGGCAGCAAGAAACCAAGCATCACCCTGGTTCTCCTATGAATTCTGAAGATTAATGTGTCACTAGTACTCATATATGTGGTGTTGTCAGCATTGAGGGCATTATCTGAAAATTATTATTTTGCGATTCCATCTAAACTGTAGTTACCTTATTCTACAATGTTCAGGGACATGCTGTAATTTTATTTTTCTTATGGGACTTTGTGCAAGCTGTACTAAATTTTCAGATTAATATAATGCAGCTCCAGCCGATGCTATATGTATCGGAGTTTGTAGCGACCATTTTATCTGAATTTTCATTGACCATGTGTATCTGAATTTTGCACTGAGCTGATGCTGATGGATGCGTAGCCAATGCATAGTGTAGTACTGTCCACTGACTCATCAATATGTTTTATGTTTCGACATGCCTGACTCATCAATATGCATTGTAGCTGTGAAAGTGCTTGGTTTATGATTTCTTGATGCAATGCCTTTGAGTTTGGCTGTTCAATTCAGAATTTATGTGAACACCTGAAATGATAGATAGAGTAGGAAACTGCGGCTACCAAACATATGTTATATACTCCAAGATTTATTGAAGTTGTTATCTTGTGTTTTCCTAGCATCTCCCAGCCAATGCAGCATGTGAACAATAATTGAATGTTTTGCTCAGGCTTCAGTTCTTATGCCATTTTTTTTCAGAAGGCTACACCGTGGGGCTCATCTTCAAGAGACAATCCACCTGACCTGCTTGCTGCAACCACTCAGGTGAGTTTCTTTGCCCCACTCAAGTCCAGAGGCCCTCCATATGTGTGGATGTCATGAATATGTAGAGATGCCTCCTTATGTTTGGCATTGATTTTTTATATTGTCTGATTTGGTTGGTTACTAGGATTCTTGCTCCCAACGACTCAGCTTCCAGCAGCGGCGCAGCGATCCCCTTTCCGTGGTTGTCACTGCATCCTCCACCAGTTGGTGAGTCGACCACAACTTCGTAGCATTCTTCTTTAACAACATTTAGCTGTGCCCTGTGCACCACGTTGATCACATGTTAAACAGGACTAATAACTAGTTCATGAGCAAGTTAACATGCCTGCATACCGTCTATGTCACGAGTGAAAACTGAGCTCAAATTCTATATTTCTATTGACTGGGCAGAGGTTTTGAGCAAGACAAAAAAGAAAACTGAGTGTTTTGCTGCAACTCAAGTTCCCAGCAGAGCTTATCCATCTGAATCTAGTTGTAACAGAATGAATGCAAATATTATTCAAGACTAGGGAGAGTAAGATGGCATATTAAAAAAATATTCCAGACTCTTTGTAGTTTTGTTTTGGTCTGCAATTGCATATACGGACATTTATTTAATTACCACAAGATCTAAACCAGAATAAGAGCAAAGAGTAATCAGATCTGAACTGAAACTAGCTAGGAGCAGAGCACATTTGTGTAGAAGCAGAGTGCATGAAATATGGGGCTTTTCTGGATGCTGCTGTTCTTGGTAGGATGAACAAGTGGCACCTTGTAGGGTCTTGATTGGTTATGTTGCAAACTGAATATGTAGCTGCTAGGACCCAGTTTCCAATCTAGTCTGTAGTAGTGACATGCTATTTTAGATGGTCTATTACTATGTAGGACCTTAATTGGTGGAGTCTCAACGCTGAACTGGGTAGTAGTTAGGAGTCAATTTCTTTAATCCTAGTGTAGCTGCTCTCTTAATACTTGTCTGTAGGTTCTTAATTGTTGGTGTCTCAAAAACTGAATATGTTTTCATAGCATAACTTGAGGGATAGCATAACTGAATATGTTTTCATAGCATAACACAGTGCACTCTGTTATGAACTATATGTTGTCTACTCTAGTAGGCTCATCATCCAGTCAGTGCAGTGCATGCATTAGTTATTAGGAGTATGCAATGTAGTTCCTCCATACAGAGACACTGTCCAGAAACGATTGACCCGGTTCATCCTACTTAGTTATGTAGGTTAATATGATTCTGTATGAAAATTTTGAAAAGCAACTTCTCAGATACGTCTTACAATCTCACCTTTGTGCAGTTCCAGGCATTGTATGTATGTATATCTTGCGGATTCGATGACTGCCTAAAAAAACGAGTAGGGAGAGTGAGTTTAAGCTTGTGTTGATTTGGTCACTGATATCTGCCGTCAGTCATACTACCAAACAGTAGGTAGGCGGTCTGTTAATTTCTAATGTGGGGAAAATGCAGGTCCTGTAGAACTAGAGACTGAAAGCTTTGTTATGTCTTTTAGTTGTTGTGGGAAATTTGCAGGCTCTGTAAAAGTAACCATGGTACCAACAGCAATGCCATCTTACTGTAGAATTAGAATACATGGATGTACATGATCAGCTCAGCTCCCAAACTGCCATTCATCACATCAATTTCCCCTTATGTAACTCCAGTCAAAATTTTATGTTGGTCTACCTAGTAGATGCCCATGGTTTGATTTTATGTTTGTTCCTATCAATACAAATGCTGAGCTATGTTCCATTTTTACTGTTCTTTGTGATAGTTTTTGCAACTTTACTTCCCATCTTAAGGCAAGCCCCATTTTTACTGTTCTTTGTTAGCAGAGCTGCTTGTTTCTAAGAACTTTGATACTATTTGGATCAAAGTTAAATGAGCACATAGATGAAAAAAAAAAGTTCAGATTGTAAAATGTTCATTTTGCTGATAGTGCCCATTTTGAGTAATTGCTTAGAGGGATGATCCTGTGTGAGCTGGTGGAGTGATTTGTTTTCTACATAAAGCTCTTTAGTCAGGCTGGTTTTTGTGAAATACACATGAAGCTTCACCAGCTCCTGTGGGTGTGGGATCCATGTGACATGTGACATTGCATCCATGTCCACCTGGGATAATGATTTTGCAGGTACCCCGAGAGGCCCTTGAGTTTGCCGGAATGTCAATTAACTTCCGTTCCGGCAAATTCGGGTACTCCATATGTCCTATTTTCAGCAAAGGTCATGCTGAAATTTTCCGTGAATTTTAGCATGACTTTGCTAAAAATAGGACATATGGGGTACTTGTGACTAATGCATGGGCCGGGGTATCTTAGTAGTTAATTAAGTAGGATCAAGTGCCCCGGCGTACTTGTGACTAATGCATGGCTTTTAGGGTGCCTCGGTGTCGATAAAAACCGAAATGATGAAAGGTTAAGCTTTTAGGGTGCCTTGGCGTCGAAAAACCCTCAATGATAAAAGCTTAGATTTTAGGATGCCTCGGTGTCGACAAACCCTAAATGATGAGACCATGATCTTGTTCCTTGACAATAACCAACTTTTTGACCAAACTTTGTTTCTATTTAGAGAGAAACTTGGCCCACAACGATGAGGCCGGGGGTTCGGGCGGCAAGGCATTCTGGGAGCTGTCCCAGGAGATGGAGGAACAACCTCACTTGTATGACGCCGAAGGCCTCCGTCCAACCGGAGGCGCCGGACAATTTGCTGGAGGTGATTAACGGCGCCTCCATCGACAAGGAGCACCACACTGTTATGAGTGCGGTGATTCAGAAGGTTCAGTCCGCCAAGAGCGGGCTGACAGAAGCCTGTACCAGCCTGTTAACAGGCTTTGAGGTATGTATTTAAAACATATAAAAATGTTACCACATAGACAGTAGCCCCTGATGCTCAGTTTGGTGTTCGGAAAGAAAAGCCGGACTGAGGATCTAAAAAAATATACGCTTGAGTCTAACATAAATATGTCAATATGGGAATGCAGGCTGCGCTGCTGACCTCTGCCGCACTGACTACGGAGGTCGATGCATTGAAGCAGAGCCTCGAGTGGTCCGAGAACGAGCTCGGCCGTGCCAAGAAGCAGCTCGAGGACAAGGAAGGTATGTAATACCTTATGTAAGTATATAAAAAATACCTGGTTGCAAATAATGACAGGACTAACGTGGATGTTGCAGGGGCCACGTCCGAGGTGGCGACCCTGAAGGAAGCGTTATCCAAGGCCAAAGACAATGCTGCCGTGGAGCGCACTGAGCGATAAAAGGAAGAGGCACTGGTGGCGGAGGTGCGGCAAGAGCTCGATGCTCTCGTGAAGAAACATGAGAGTTTAGAGCTTGACTCGAAGACTCGACAGTCCGAGCTTGCCTCGGCACTTGAAAGCACCAAATCTGCCAAGGTCGAAGCCCAAAAAGCCCTCCAGGAGATTGAGGCGATGAAAAAGATTGCGGCGGGTAAGGCATTCTTTATGCAAAGCAAGCACGTGAAAGTAAATTACCTGTTACTTACCCGAATCCGGGGCTCTCCAGGAGCATTCGCAGATCTGCCCCGCAGTGTATCCGACGCCGCCACATTCTACCGGTTCCAGTATGCTGAGGCCGAATCCCCGGCGCCCTTGAGCGACCAGCTGAAGCAGCTGGTCGAGCTTCATAAGGCAGCTGAACAGGCCATGAAGGGTCTTATAGGCCGGCTGTGGCCTGGGGAGGTCATGTCTTTGAGCTACTTTGGGCTGGTGCGGCGGCTGGTGGATGCCTGTCCACGGCTTGAAGTCATCAAGCGCTCCGTGTGCATCGAGGGTGCCCGCAGGGCTTTTGCCCGTGCGAAAGTGCACTGGGGCAACCTGGATGCTGAGAAGCTGGTGAAGGATGGGCCACCGAAGGGGAAGGAGCATCGTAGGCTCGAGATGTATTATGAGGGCGTCCTGAAGGGTGCCCGTCTTGTAGCGAATGAATGTACTGGGGATGTAATTTTTGAGTAAACTCACTTGTGTTTATCCTGTGCGCTGAAAACTTGTTCATATGCGCTAACCAAAGCTTTTGAATTTAAAATATTACCTTCTGTGCGGCCGTTTTTTAAATCTGAGAGATGGAAGTCGTCGGTTTCTACCCCCATGCCACGAGTGCTGGGGTGTTCGGGATAAACCTGAGCGCTCTTGTTCCCATTTTTGGGTCCATCTAGGGAGGCGCTCAGCACAACGAACAAGGCCGTCAGACTTATAATGCTTTATCACTCTCACTTAGCCATAGAATTCTATAATTTTAAATTTCAGCGAAGCCCCTAATATTCGGAAGACAGAGTTCGAGGCGCTATCCACGCCTAGGCCGGATAAATCCAGCTCCTCGCTCTAAGCGGCATAAGTCTTTAGGGACTCGAAAAACCTCTCGAACAGCGACCGGTCTCTCGCCCTATCATGACGGTCAGCTTTAGCTTTCTCTACTGAGGTGTTAACCCAGCTCAATTGGGGCACAATCGCAGTAGTTCTCCCAGCGCTACCTTAGCCAACATTGCGGAACATAAGGTACCAAAACATGGAAGCCGGGCAAACCCAACTATTGACCCAAGACATGATTCGGAGCCGATGCATATAGTGCTATAAGTTCGGGGTGCTGCACTCGTGAGAGTGTTCGGTCTTCTCACACCGTATTATGGGGTACGTAAGCCCCTGGTGTATTGGCCGTACCAAAGTGTACGGTTGCATAATGTCATGACTGAACATATTTATATAAAAAATGAATGCAATAATAGACAAGAGCTATGTATTGTTATTTAAAGGGCCGCTATGAAAGCAGAACGATACAAATAGTGCGATAAGCAAGAGATGGGATTATTTGACATTTTTCCCCTCCAAGGGTAAGCTGCGAGAGTTTAAGTAAAATAGGTATTTAGCTCGTTATAGAGACCACCTGGACATTTTACGTGGCTTGTTGTCTCCTGGCTGTTGCATCATGTATTCGACGAGTGTATTATCGGCCAGGCCTTCCGAATAGTTGGGTCCTGAAAGTATATATAAAAAAGAAACGGCAAAATCGGGAGCCCCTAGTGCGGTTGAGCCGCATTCTGGGCGTGCCGTGGTTGTGCCCCTCCCCTTATGCCCATGGTATTTCCAAAGCGTAGTTATGTACGCGTGGTACCGCTATCGCAATCTCGCGAGGGCTGGGGTTGGGGCCGCACTGCAATGCTTGCTCGGAACGTGCCAGCCGGTTTTGTTGTAGGTTACTTCGGGCGCGCTTGACGTTGTTCGGATGTTTAACAGCCGGATTGGAGAATTGCCTTGAGAGGCTACTTTGTACTTCCGCCGCTAGGGCCGCCGTGTGCTCCTCTGTTCGGAGAGAGCGTTTGGTGTTTCCATTGACCGTAATGACTCCGCGAGGGCCTGGCATCTTGAGCTTGAGATATGCGTAGTGCGGCACCGCATTAAATTTTTCGAATGCGGTTCGTCCGAGCAGGGCGTGATAGCCACTGCGGAATGGGACTATGTCGAAGATTAACTCTTCGCTTCGGAAATTATCCAGGGATCCGAAGACCACTTCGAGTGTAATTGAGCCTGTAAGGCTGGCTTGTACACCTGGTATGACGCCTTTAAAGGTTGTCTTTGTGGGTTTAATCCTTGAGGGATCTATACCCATTTTTCGCACTGTATCCTGATAAAGCAGGTTCAGGTTGTTGCCACCGTCCATGAGGACTCTAGTGAGGTGAAATTCGTCAATGATTGGGTCTAGGATATCTCGAGGAGGGTGCATGTGGCAGGTAGGGCGATGCTACCGCCAAATATGCTCAATGCTGCAACCGGTGCTATGCGGAGTCTGCACGACAGTGTTCTTTCTTTGGAGAAGCGGCGTCTCAGAGAGAATGATGTGGCATACCCGGTTTACATGGCCAAGGCGCCAAAGGGCAAGGGCTTTGTGGATGGTGACATCGGGGGTATGATCGTCCTGCGGTTTGATGACATCTTTGCTATGTTTAACCTTCATCCGCTGCACTACACCTTCGTTCGGCTGTTTTCGCTGAGTATGGAGATGCAGATCATTAGAGACAAGACCCCGGACATCGTGATAGTCGACCCCTTCTACATGCGTGCCAAGCACTTGAGCAGCGCTGGGGACCGCCAAGTTGCGAGTTCACACCTCGAAGGCGTCATTCTGGCAAAACCAGATAAGGATAACTTCCTTGTGGCTTACTTTCCCGAGTAAGTCATCCCTTAACCGCCCCGTAACATATGATTTCTTAGATTTTGATCGTTCTTTTTTTTCTAACATTCTGTGTTCTGTGCAGTGACACACATTGCACACTCATCCTCTTAAGCCCGAAATATTCCATGGCCACGTATTTCGACCCGAACCGTAACTCCAGGATAGACTACACAAATGTCAAGAAAGTTCTTGATGATGTTCTCCCCGGCTACGCCAAATCTGGAGGCACCTTCAGCAGGGCAGTTCGTAAGTACGGCAAGCACATGTTCTCACACAATACGAAGTTCTGCTGTGTCAAGCCACCGCCTGGCGGTCAGAAGGATGCCTACTACGCCCTCCATCACATGCGGGCGATCATAAGGGACCATCATCACCTTCTGCTACCAGATAATCTCAAAGATTGGGCCGCGAGCTTGTCGGCAGTCCAGGATGCAGACCTCAGACAAGAATTCTTTCGCATCCAGTCGGAGTTTGCGGACATCATCCATCAAGATGTCCTTCATACCTCGGGGCAGTTCTTCCTCAGATATCAACTGTCCAACAGTGAGATAGACGGAACGCTACAAATGCAGGCTGACAACGACCGCGATTTCATGACCATCACGACAGACGGCGGCTTCATCCACACTCCTGTCCGATGAGTCGAGTCGAAAGTACTGATGTGTAGTTCTGAAACATTGATTGGCTCATGTTGTAATTAAACTTTAATGAATTCGTATGTCTCTTTTGTTTGGACAGTCGTTCAACTTAGATGTAATCGATGCTATTTATTAGTAGGACCATGAATCGTGCTATTAATGTCTTGCTTTTCTCTTCCGATCGTTTTGTTGCATACTTACATATTGCTTATGTATTGTCTGTTGTTTGGCTTGTGCATAGAGATGCCATCATATGTCGTGTGCAAGGGTAAGGTTCCCGGAGTCTACGACAACTGGGAGGAGTGTCGGAGACAGGTTCACCGTTTCAGCGGTAATAGTTACAAAGGGTACACCACTAGGGCGGGGGCCGAATCTAGATACGCCCGCTATCTAGCGGGAGAGAGGAGGGAGCGTTGGAGGAACGGGATGAAGACCAGTTTGATCGCGATGATGCTCATTGTGATGACCGCAGCTCTCTTCTGTGTGATGGTAGTTTAGATGATCGATATCCACTTGTAATGTGAAGACAAACTCGATACTCACGGTCTTGAGAGTTGTAATGTTTTATCTTTGTTCGGTCTTTTGAATTCGGAGACTAATATGATGAATTGTATTCGGAGACTTATCTTCTATTGTATTCGATGAATCTGTTGTTGCTGTGTGCTGTTGTCTATATTCTGTCCAATAATATATTTTGTAACCTGTGCAAAAATCAGAAAAGTAAAAAAAACCTAATATTCATACTAATGGCACATCACCTCAAGGTGCGCCATTAGTATGCCAATGGATACTAATGGCGCATCACTACAGAGTGCGCCATTATTATGACAAAGCACATGGTTATGTATGGCCCCCCGGGAGGCATACTAATGGCGCATGGTGTTACATACTAATGGCGCATTGCGTGGTGCGCCATTAGTATACCAGATACTAATGGTGCACCTGTGGTGTGCCATTAGTAAAAAAATACTAGTGGCGTGATACTAATGGTGCACCAGTAGTGCGCCTTTAGTAGGCAAAACTGGGGCGCCATTAGTAGGCCTTTTCCTAGTAGTGGGAAATCTACCTTGGTGACCTCGTATGTCGATTAACACAAGAACAGTCTGCGCTCCAAACACCCGGAGCAGTGCGACGACTGGATTACATGTGAACACATCAGGACTTTCAGTAGTTGGTTGGAAACACGTCTCAGAGGTGAAAACACTGTTTGTGATGAGCTGTACTCGTTGTCCAGGGGACCATCTTCGACTGTAATAATTTGGAAAGGATACGAGATAAATGGGAATACATTTTACACGATCGCTCAAGATCAAAAGAGCACCAACGAAAATAGCGGTGTCCGCTTTGATGCAGCAACCGGGAGGGGAAATGACACATATTATGGTTACATAGTGGACATATGGGAACTTGACTACGGAGCACATTTTAAGGTCCCTTTGTTTAAATGCAAATGGCTCAATCTGTCAGGGGGCGGGGTATAGGTAGACCTACAGTACGGAATGACAATAGTGGATCTGAACAATCTTCGGTACAGTGACGAACCGTTCGTCCTAGCCAATGATGTGGCACAGATTATCTATGTGATGGACATGTCTACCAAACCAAGAAAAAAAATAAGGAAGCGAATACATCATAAGATGAGCCAAAGCGCCACATAGTTCTTTCAGGAAAAAGGGACATCGTGGGAGTGGAGGGCAAGACAGACATGTCCGAAGATTATGAAAAGTTTCATGAAATTCCTCCCTTCAAAGTCAAGGATTACCCAAGCATCCTGATAAATGATGAAGATTATCCATGGTTACGGCGCAATAAGGAAAGGATACAAGCGAAGAAAAAGTGAAGACTTTCTCCACAACTATTATGATGATACCATACCAACTTTCAACCTTTTCTTAGTTCATTTGAAATGTCTGTTGTAACAGACAAGTTTCCGTATGAAATCCTGATACTTCGAAAGAGATTGTCCGTTTTGTACAAGAAGTGCATCCAGTTTTTGCCGTAACCCTCTCAACTTTCTTGCACATGTTATGTGGAGGAAATGATGATACCATGCCAACTTCCAACCTTTTCAGAGTTCATTTGAAATGCTTTTCAATTTCAGGGTCTTATAGCTCAAAATAATCAGTAAATGCATGAAAATAACAAATGAAGTCAGAAAGGTTTGAAAATTGATGATGTGGCTTTGAATGGTGCATTTTGAACACACAAAAAGTCAGGAGTTCAAATAAGTTTAAAAAAATGAAATCCCTATGTAACAGATGAGTTTCCGTATGAAACCCTGATACTTCGAAAGAGATTGTCCATTTTGTACATGAAGTGTATCCAGTTTTTCCCATAACCCTCTCAACTTTTTAGCACATGCTATGTGGGTGAAATTATGATACCATGCCAACTTTCAACCTTTTCAGAGTTCATTTGAAATGCTTTTCAATTTCAAGGTCTTATAGCTCAAAACAAATCAGTAAATGCTTTTATAAAACTCTAATAGCAAAAGGAATCAACTAAAAATCTTTTGTAAACCTCTAGTATTTTTTAACTAAAATTATATAAAATTTATGCAACTAAAATTATCAAAGTATTTTATGTTCAAAACATGAAAAGAAGAAAGAATTATCATAAAGAATTTTTTGTTAGAAACTTTAGTAGCAAAAAGAATTTTCATAAAGAATTTTTTTGATAGAAACTAAAATAACAAAATCTGTTTTTGAATATAATGATAAAATTCAGTAATATTAAATAGCAGGAAAAAAAGAATCACTCAAAATATATTTTTATAGTGAAGTTATTCACAAACTAGTGATTCACACAAATTTCAAAGAATTATTCAAATTTGGAAACTAATGGAGTAACAGAAAGTTTATAATTATTCGGAGCTAAAAGAAAAAAAAAGAAAAAAATAAAGCAAAAATCAAAAGAAAATAAATAATTCAAAAAACAAAAAAATACTAGAAAAAAAATAAAAAAATGCCACCTAATGGGCCACACGGCCTGCATACGACTAGAAACCCATCTGTACACGGGCCAGGATGCAGGCCCGCAGGCCCAATAGGCCCAACATGGCAGTGACAAGGTTAGGCAAGTAATGCCTGCATATTAGGGAGGAGCTCAGCACCTGAGCTGCAACACAGCTTATAAACAGGTGCTGAGCTCTCTCAGCTAGCGAGGTGGGACTAAACTTCCCGCCGCACCGCGCTAGCAGAAGGCCTTTAGTCCCGGTTGGTGGCACCAACCGGAACCAATGCTCCCCTTTGGTACCGGGTGGTGGCACCAACTGGAACTAATGCCCCCCCTTTAGTCCCGGTTGGTGCCACTAACCGGGACCAAAGCCCTCTGGTTCCCGCCCTTTGGGCTGCTGAAAAGAGGCCTTTGGTCCCGGTTGGTGGCACCAACCGGGACTAAAGGTGGCATTCGTCCCGGTTTCTGTCACGAACCGGGACCAATGCTTCGTCTATATAACTACAACTTGTGAAAATTTTCATTTAGTTCATCTTCCGCGCCCCGACGACGCCGCCAGGCTGCCCCTCTATGCCTCGCCGTCGCCGTCGTCGACCCTTCCTTCTACGCCGTCCCGCGCCGCCCCGACGCCGTCCCGCGCCGCCCAGACGCCGCGGCCGCCCCGCGACCCCGTGCCCCAACGCCGCCGGTCCTGCCTCCTCGTCGCCCGTCGCCGCGCCGCCCCTCGCCATCGATGTCGCGATGCCCTGGTTCATCATCGCCCGTCGCCGCGCCCCTCACCGTCGCCATCCCCGTGAGCTCATATATATGAATTTTGCTAATTTAATTAGATGTGTAGTTTAGATGTGTAGTTAATTGAGTTGTTGTAATTGTTTCATATTGTGTTTTTTTTGTTCATAGATTTTTTGGGTGATATTAGTGTTGAATATGCATGTTTGTATGTTCATATATATGCAAAGAATATGTCAATTTTTTATGATTTTTTTTCTGTTCATAGAATTTTTATGATTTTTTCTGTTGTAATTTTGTTCATAGAATTTTAATGATTTTTTTGTTCATAGAATTTTCTTTGTCAATTTATGTATATGTTCATATTGTGTATGTATAGGAAAATTGTGTATGATCAAAGTCATTTATGTATATGTTCATATTTAGAAGAAAAAACAGGAGAGGAAAAAGGAAAATAAGAAGAGAAAGTGTTTAATATAATTAGTTAGAAAAATAATAGAACTAGTTAAACTAGTTTATTTTTAGTAAGTAGTACTTTATTTTATTTATAGTAAGTGCTTAGTATATAGTTGAACTAGTTGAATTAATAAAACTACTTTATTTTACTATAGAAGTAGTTTATTTTTAGTAAGTACTACTTTATTTATTTATAATAAGTGCTTAGTAATTGAACTAGTTGATTTAATAAAACTAATTTATTTTACTATTATATAGAAGTAGTTTATTTTTAGCAAGAAAATTAATAGAACTAGTTTATTTTTTTAGTTCAAGCAATTAATCCCGCATCGACGTCGACGATCCCTATCCGGCATCCTCGTCGTCGACTCGGCGGAGGAGGTCGACTTGATCAGAGGGGCCATGTATGGGACTGGGCTCCGCCGGGCTGGTATTGGGAGGTGCTACCTTCCGGGGGCGTAGATTCGTGAGGAGCCAGCCCCATGTTGACCCGATCCTTGTTTGGTGGCGGTCGCGTGGGCCAGTGACGGTGCCGAGGCTTCCGGACACCGCGGAGGTGGTACGTCACTTTGTCAGCAAGGAGGACGAGCACGTCCGTCGCTACATGGTTCCGTTGGAGGGCAGGTTCGACAATAATTGGCAGGTTCTTCACGGATCTCACTGGAGCTATGATCCTGTGATGGTTCCATCTCTATGGGTGTTCATCGACCGCGACGATACCCGTGGGCGCTACGGTTCTAGCTATATTAGCGATGCTATATGTATGATAGTATTCAAGGAGTATTAATGATAATATTCGACGATGTACGGACACAAGAGATGATGTACTTTTGCTTATAATTGAATGCATGCTAATTTTAATACTACTTTATTTTACGATTTGGTTTTGCTTATTGAATGCTCAAATTGGAAAAGTACTCTGACACGTCCATTTTGCATCATGCTTTTATATCAATATTTATTGCATTATGGGCTGTTATTTCACGTTATGTCACAATACTTATGGCTATTCTCTCTTATTTTACAAGGTTTACATGAAGAGGGAGAATGCCGGCAGCTGGAATTCTGGGCTGGAAAAGGAGCAAATATTGGAGACCTATTTTACGCAATTCCAAAAGTCCTGAAACTCCACGGAATATCTTAAAATAAATAAAGAAAAATCATCGCCAAAGATGAAGGCCAGGGGGCCCACACCCTACTCACGAGGGTGGGGGTGCACCCCTCCCCCTTGGGGCGCGACCCCTACCTCGTGGGCCCCCTGGTGGCTCTCCGACGCCCATATTCTCCTATAGGAACTCTCTCGATGAGAAAAAAACATCAAGCAACCTTTCGGGACGAGACTCCGCCGCCATGAGGCGGAACCTTGGCGGAACCAATCTAGGGCTCTGGCAGAGTTGTTTTGCTGGGGACACTTCCCTCTGGGAGGGGGAAATCATCACCAACGTCATCACCAACGATCCTATCATCGGAAGAGGGAAATCTCCATCAACATCTTCACCAGCACCATCTCATCTCCAAACCCTAGCTCATCTCTGGTATCCAATTCTTGTCTCCAAGTCCGGGATTGGTGCTAGTAGGTTGCTAGTAGTGTTGATTACTCCTTGTAGTTGATGCTAATTGGTTTACTTGGTGGAAGATCATATGTTCAGATCCTTTATGCATATTATTACTCCTCTTATTATGAACATGAATATGCTTTGTGAGTAGTTACGTTTGTTCCTGAGGACATGGGTGAAGTCTTGCTATTAGTAGTCATGTGAATTTGGTATTCGTTCGATATTTTGATGAGATGTATGTTGTCTTTCCTCTAGTGGTGTTATGTGAATGTCGACTACATGACACTTCACCATTATTTGGGCCTAGAATAAGGCATGGGTAAGTAATAAGTAGATGATGGGTTGCTAGAGTGACAGAAGCTTAAACCCTAGTTTATGTGTTGCTTCGTTAGGGGTTGATATGGACCCATATGTTTAATGTTGTGGTTAGGTTTACCTTAATACTCCTTTCTGTAGTTGCGGATGCTTGCAATAGGGGTTAATCATAAGTGGGATGCTTTTCCAATTTAGGGCAGTACCCAAGTGCCCGCATATCAAATTATCAAAGTACCGAACGCGAATCTTACGAATGTGATGAAAACTAGCTTGACGATAATTCCCAATGTATCCTCGGGAGCTCCTTCTTCATTATTAGAATTTGTCCAGGCTTATCCTTTGATAGATAAAGGATTGGGCCACCTTGCTACACTTTATTTACTTTATTTACTTTTTTCTCGTTACTATTTATCTTATCACAAAACTATCTATCACCTACTATTTTAGTGCTTGCAGAGAAAATCTTACTGAAAGCCTCTTATCATTTCCTTCTGCTCCTCGTTGGGTTCGACACTCTTACTTGTTGAACGGACTACGATAGATCCCCTATACTTGTGGGTCATCAAGACTCTTTTCTTGCGCCGTTGCCGGGGAGTGTAGCGCCTTTGGTAGGTGGAATTTGGTAAGGAAAAATTTATATAGTGTGCTGAAATTTTCTGTCACTTGTTACTATGGAAAGTAATTCTCGGAGGGGCTTGTTCGGGGTATCTTCACCTTGTCCAGTACAGAAAAGAGTTGCTCCTCAACCTACTGAACCAATTGAAAATGAAACTCCTTTTGAAATTCCTTCGGTATGATGGAAAAACTGCTAGGTAACACTTTTACAGGAGATGGAACAAAACATCCTGATGAACATCTACTCTATGTGGATGAAGTTTGTGGACTATTTAAGCTTGCAGGTATACCCGGTGATGTTGTTAAGAAGAAGGACTTCCCTTTATCTTTGAAGGGATACGCATTGACATGGTATAGGCTATGTGATGATACGAGATCATGGAACTATAAAAGATTGAAACTGGAATTTCATCAAAAGTATTACCCTATGCATCTTGTTCACCGTGATCGCAATTATATATATAATTTTTGGCCTCGAGAAGGAGAAAGCATCGCTCAAGCTTGGGGGAGGCTTAAATCAATGTTATATTCATGCCCCAATCATGAGCTCTCAAGAGAAATAATTGTTCAAAGTTTTTATGCTCGGCTTTCTAATGATAATCGCACAATGCTCGATACTTCATGTGCTGGCTCATTTATGATGAAGACTATTGAATTTAGATGGAATTTATTGGATAGAATTAACAGCAACTCTGAAGATTGGGACCTCGACGAAGGTAAGGTGTTAGGTATTACACCTAAGTTTGATTGTGTTAAATATTTTATGGATACCGATATTTTCCGTAAGTTTAGCACTAAATATGGACTTGACTCTAAGATAGTAGCTTCTCTCTGTGAATATTTTGCTACCCATGTAGATCTCCCCAAGGAGAAGTGGTTTAAATATCATCCTCCCATATAAGTAAAAGTAGTTGCACCTATTAAAGTTGAAGAAAGGACTGTCACTTATAATGATCCTATTGTTCCTACTTCTTATGTTGAGAAACCACCTTTCCCTGTTAGAATGAAGGATCATGCTAAAGCTTCAACTGCTGTTCGTAAAAGCAATATTAGAACATATACACCTCCTGAGCAAGTTAAAGTAGAACCTAATATTGCTATTGTTAAAGATCTCTTATCTGATAATATTGATGGGCATGTTATTCAATTCTGTGGTGAAACGGCTAGAATTGCTAAACCTTGTGCTAGAGATAAACATAGACCTGTGGTAGGCATGCCTGTTATTTCTGTTAAAATATGAGATCATTGTTATCATGGCTTATGTGATATGGGTGCTAGTGCTAGTGTAATACCCATTGACTTACACAAAGAAATTATGCATGATATTGCACCTGCTGAGTTAGAAGATATTGATGTTACAATTAAACTTGCCAATAGATATACTATATCTGTAACGGGAATTGTTAGAGATGTTTAAGTCTTGTGTGGAAAGACCAAATATCCCGCTGATTTTCTTTTTCTTGGTTCTCCACAAGATAGGTTTTGTCCCATTATATTTGGTAGACCCTTCTTGAGTACTGTTAATGCTAAGATAGACTACGAAAAGAATGTTCTTACTATTGGCTTGGTTGATATGGTTCATTGATGACCCACAAGTATAGGGGATCTATAGTAGTCCTTTCGATAAGTAAGAGTGTTGAACCCAACTTGGAGCAGAAGGAAATGATAAGCAGTTTTCAGCAAGGTATTCTCTGCAAGTACTGAAATAAGTCGTAACAGATAGTTTTATGATAGGATAAATTGTAATGAGCAACAAGTAACAAAAGTAAATGAAGTGCAGCAAAGTGACCCAATCCTTTTTGTAGCAAAGGACAAGCCTCGACAAACTATGCTAATAAGAAAAGCATTCCCGAGGACACATGGGAATATCGTCAAGCTAGTTTTCATCACGCTCATACGATTCGCGTTCGGTACTTTGATAATTTGATATGTGGGTGGACCGGTGCTTGGGTACTTCCCTTACTTGGACAAGCATCCCACTTATGATTAACCTCTATTGCAAGCATCCGCAACTATAACAAAAGTATTAAGGTAAACCTAACCATAGCATGAAACATATGGATCCAAATCAGCCCCTTACGAAGCAACGCATAAACTAGGGTTTAAGCTTCTGTCACTGTAGCAACCCATCATCTACTTATTACTTCCCAATGCCTTCCTCTAGTCCCAAATAATGGTGAAGTATTATGTAGTTGACATTCACATAACACCACTAGAGGTTAGACAACATACATCTGATCAAAATATCGAACGAATACCAAATTCACATGACTACTAATAGCAAGACTTCTCCCTTGTCCTCAGGAACAAACGTAACTACTCACAAAGCATATTCATGTTCATAATCAGAGGGGTAATATTGTGCATAAAGGATCTGAACATATGATCTTCCACCAAATAAACCAACTAGCATCAACTACAAGGAGTAATCAACACTACTAGCAACCTACTAGCACCAATCCCGGACTTGGAGACAAGAATTGGATACAAGAGATGAACTAGGGTTTGGAGATGAGATGGTGCTGGTGAAGATGATGATGGAGATTGCCCTCTCCCGATGAGAGGAGCATTGGTGATGACGTTGATGATGATTTCCCCCTCCCGGAGGGAAGTGTCCCCGGTAGAACAGCTCTGCCGGAGCCATAGATTGGTTCCGCCAAGGTTCCTCCTCGTGGTGGCGGAGTCTCGTCCCGAAAGGTTCTCATCGAAAGAATTCATATGGGAGAAGATGGACGTCGGAGAGCCACCAGGGGGCCCACGAGGTAGGGGGCGTGCCCAGGGGGGGGAGGGCGCGCCCCCTCCCTCGTGAGCAGGGTGTGGGCCCCATGGCCTTAATCTTTGGCGACGATTTTTCTTTATTTATTCTAATGTATTCCATGAAGTTTTAGGACTTTTGGAGTTGCGCAGAATAGTCCTTCAATATTTGCTCCTTTTCCAGCCCAGAATTCCAGCTGCCGGCATTCTCCCTCTTCATGTAAACCTTGTAAAATAAGAGAGAATAGCCATAAGTATTGTGACATAACGTGAAATAACAGCCCATAATGCAATAAATATTGACATAAAAGCATGATGCAAAATGGACGTATCAACTCCCCCAAGCTTAGACCTCGCTTGTCCTCAAGCGAAAAGCCGATAACAATAAATATGTCCTCATGTTTAGAGGTAGAGGCGTCGATAAAAATAGAATACGGACATGAAGGCATCATGATTATTTCATAACAGCAACATAAATAGATTTTGCCATATTATTACTCATGTTCAAGTAATGACCTATACATAAAGCCAAAGCATGAATCAGAAACATTATTGGGCACTAACAATTATAATCTCAGTCATTGAAGCAATTGCAATTTATCATAACATCGGAAAGAGTCTATGTCAGAGCTTAAAAGCAAGTCCATACACTCAACTATCATTTAGTCCTTCATAATTGCTAGCACTCACGCTATACTTGTGGTTACGGAGTTTTAATCGGACACAGAGAAAGATAGGGGCTTATAGTTTTGCCCCACAACCTTTTACCTCAAGGGTAATGTCAACAATAATAATTCATGCTCCCCCACATCCAATTAGATATGTATATCATACTCTTTCCAACATGCTGAGCTTGCCAAAGGATAAAATGAAAAAGGAAGGGTGAAGATCACCGTGACTCTTGCATAAGGTAGAGGATAATAATAAAAGATAGGCCCTTCGTAGAGGGAAGCAGAGGTTGTCATGCGTGTTTAGGGTTGATGCACAAAATCTTAGTGCACAAGAATGTCACTTTATATTGCCCATTGCATGTGAACCTTTATTATGCAGTCCGTCGCTTTTATTGCCTCCACAACAAGTTCGTACAAAGCTTATTTCTCTACATTAATAAGTCATGCATATTTAGAGAGCAATTTTTATTGCTTGCACCGATGACAACTTACTTGAGGGATCTTACACAATCCATAGGTAGATATGGTGGACTCTCATGGCAAAACTGGTTTAAGGGTGTTTAGAAGCACAAGTAGTATTACTACTTGGTGCTAAGAATTTGGCTAGCATGAGGGGGAAAGGCAAGCTCAACACAGTAGAGGATCCATGACAACATACTTTGTCTCGAATGTAAGAAAACATAACTCATTATTTTGTCTTCCTTGTCCAACCTCAACTCTTTAACATGTCATATTTTAATGAGTGCTCCCAACCATAAAAGATGTCAATGATAATATATCTATATGTGCAACCTCCCTTTCCTTATTATTTCCTATTAATTGCAACGATGACCAAAGCTATATTTGCCAACTCCCAACAACTTTTAATCATCATACTCTTTCTATGTGAAGTCATTACTTTCACTAAGATTAATATGAAGTCTTGATTCTTTTTATTCTTTTTCTTCTAATCACCCAAGATCATGGCAAAATACTCAAGCCCTTGACTCAACACTAATCTTTATTATATAGCTGACGGACTCGATTACAAAGAACGATCGTAAAGCAAAACTGAAAACTAAATCATGCCACGACTTTATTCTACTAAATCAAGATACTACTAATAGGATCAAACTAAGAAAAACGGTAAAGATAGGAGTTGTGATGGTGATACAATACCAGGGCACCTCTCCCAAGCTTGGAAGTTGCCAAGGGGAGTGCCCATACCCATGTGATTATTTCTCCTTCTTGGTTGTAGGTCGAGGTATTGTCGATGATGCGGGCTTGTCGTCCAACTTCCATGGCATAGGCTCTCCATCATAGAAGGATGATCGAGTCTCTGGAATCCTCAAATCTGCAGCCAAACTCATCCTTTTGAATCTATATTCATACTCATAGTTTTGATTTTGCAGATCATAAATTTGGGCTTGCAGGTGCTCGATCTTCTCTTGTAGCTTAAAGATAGCCTCCTCGGGGCTCTTGGCATCCGGCTCGTAGTTGTTGGTGAACTCCGCGAGCATCTTGTGGCTAGCGTTGATTCCATGCTCCACCATCCCCTGACACTTGAAAACTTGTTGCTCCATTGCCATGAGCCTCGACTCCACACTTCCGGTTCCCTTTGGTCCCTCAACATCGCGGATGTGCAGAAACCCATCACGCATCTCAATGGTTTTAGGGTGCCGCAGCACCTCCGCGAGGTAAGGGTTAATCACCTTCTCGAAGAACTTGTCCTTGGAAGCACTTGGGGTCGTCATGATGATCTAGACCTGTCAGAAAAACAGCTCGAAACAAGAATAGAGAATATTTGCGTGATACGGTGGTCAAAACCTTCGGGAGTATATATAATGAATTTTTACCGACCAAAATACGTATCGTGCAAGGAAATGGAGTCTGGAGGGCACACGAGGTGCTCACGAGGTAGGGGGCGCGCCCAGGGGGTAGGGCGCGCCCTCCACCCTCGTGGAGGCCTCGTGTCCTCCCCAGACTGCTACTTATTTTTCTATTTTCCTAAATATTCCAAAACGAAAAAATATTGGCTTAAAAATTGTTTTGGAGTCGGTTTACTTACCGTACCACATACCTATTCCTTTTCGGAGTCTGGAACATTCTGGAAAGTGTCCTTTACGTACTCCTTGGGGTCATGGTTTCAATAATATTAGTTTCAACATTTATAGGATTACCTGAGATATAGTGCTTGATCCTTTGACTGTTTACCACCTTCGGATTTGTGCCTGCGAAGTTGTTGATTTTTATGGCACCGGAGCGATTGACCTCCTCGATAACGTAGGGACCTTCCCATTTAGAGAGAAGTTTTCCTGCAAAAAATCTTAAACGAGAGTTGTATAGCAATACATAATCACCTACATTAAACTCAAGCTTTTGTATCCTTTTGTCATGCCATCTTTTAATTTTTTCTTTAAACAACTTGGCATTTTCATAAGCTTGGGCTCTCCATTCATCAAGTGAGCTAATATCAAATAACCTCTTCTCTCCGGCAAGTTTGAAATAATAGTTGAGCTCTTTAATAGCCCAATATGCCTTATGTTCTAGATCGAGAGGTAAGTGACAAGCTTTTCCATAGACCATTTTGTACGGAGACATACCCATAGGATTTTTATAAGCAGTTCTATAGGCCCATAATGAATCAACAAGTTTCTTGGGCCAATTCTTTCTAGACCTATTGACAGTCTTTTGCAAAATTAATTTGAGCTCTCTGTTGCTCAACTCTACTTGACCACTAGACTGCGGGTGATAAGGAGATGCAATCTATGATTAACATTGTATTTAGCAAGCATCTTACGGAAAGCACCATGAATAAAGTGTGAACCACCACCAGTCATTAAGTATCTAGGGACTCCAAACCTCGGAAAAATAACTTCCTTAAGCATTTTAATAGAAGTGTTGTGATCAGCACTAATAGTTGGAATAGCTTCTACCCACTTAGTAACGTAATCAGCAGCAACTAGAATATGAGTGTAACCATTAGAGGCAGGAAAAGGTCCCATATAATCAAAGCCCCAAATATCAAATGGCTCAATAACAAGTGAATAACTCATACGCATTTCTTGACGTCTACTGATATTACCAATTCTTTGGCATTCATCGCAATACAAAACAAACTTACGGGCATCCTTGAAGAGAGTAGGACAATAAAAACCGGATTGCAATACCTTATGTGCAGTTCTATCTCCAGCGTGATGTCCTCCATAAGCTTCGGAGTGACACTTGCGTAGGACCTATTCCTGTTCATGCTCCTGTACACAACGTCTAATAACACCATCTATGCCTTCTTTATAAAGATGTGGATCATCCCAAAAGTAATGTCCCAAGTCATAGAAAACCTTTTTCTTTTGCTGGTATGTGAAGCTAGGCGGTATAAATTTAGCAACAATATAATTAGCATAATCAGCATACCAAGGAGTGCTACGAGAAGTGCTTATGACATTTAATTGCTCATCAGGAAAGCTATCATCAATAGGTAGTGGGTCATCAAGAACATTATCTATCCTAGACAAGTTGTCTGCAACGGGGTTCTCAGCTCCCTTTCTATCAACAATATGCAAATCAAATTCTTGAAGCAGGAGAACCCATCTAATAAGTCTAGGTTTTGCATCCTTCTTTTCCATAAGATATTTAATAGCAGCATGAGTAGTGTGAATAGTAACTTTGGAATGAACAATATAAGGTCTAAACTTATCACAAGCAAACACCACTGCTAAAAATTCCGTGTTGGTAGTAGCATAATTTCTTTGAGCACTATCTAGAGTCTTACTAGCATAATGGATAACATTTAATTTCTTATCAACTCTCTGCCCTAGAACAGCACCTACAGCATAATCACTAGCATCACACATAATTTCAAAGGGTAAATTCCAATCAGGTGGCTGAACAATAGGTGCAGAGACTAATGCTTTCTGAAGTATTTCAAATGCTTCTACACAATCATCATCAAAGACAAATGGTACATCTTTTTGTAATAAATTAGTCAGAGGCCGAGAAATTTTTGAGAAGTCCTTAATGAACCTCCTATAAAATCCGGTGTGACAAAGGAAACTTCTTATACCTTTGATGTCCTTGGGACATGGCATATTTTCAATAGCATCAACCTTGGCTTTATCAACTTCAATACCTCTTTCAGAAACTTTGTGCCCCAAGACAATACCTTCATTAACCATAAAGTGGCACTTTTCCCAATTCAAGACAAGATTAGTTTCTTCACATCTCTGCAAAACTCGAGCAAGATTGCTTAAGCAATCATCAAAAGAGGAACCATAGACGGAAAAGTCATCCATGAAAACCTCACAAATTTTCTCACAATAGTCAGAGAATATAGCCATCATGCATCTTTGAAAGGTAGCAGGTGCATTACATAAACCAAAAGGCATACGTCTATAAGCAAGAGTACCAAAAGGGCATGTAAAAGTAGTCTTTGATTGATCTTTAGCCGACACAGGTATTTGAGAGAGACCAGAGTAACCATCTAGAAAGCAATAATTTGTATGTTTGCATAATCTTTCTATGATTTGATCAATAAAAGGTAAGGGGTAATGATCTTTCTTAGTAGCCTTATTTAATTTGCGGAAATCAATTACCATCCTATAACCTGTGATAATTCTTTGAGGGATCAATTCATCTTTATCATTAGGGACAACAGTAATACCTCCCTTCTTAGGGACACAATGGACAGGACTTACCCACTAACTATCAGCACCGGGATAAATTATACCTGCCTCCAGAAGCTTGAGTATTTCTTTTCTTACCACTTCTTTCATTTTAGGATTCAAACATTGTTGAGCATCACAAACTGGTTTGGCATCAGCTTCCAAATTTATTTTATGTTGGCATAGAGTGGGACTAATGCCCTTAAGATCATCTACAGTATATCCAATAGCGGCATGATGCTTCTTCAGAGTTTTCAATAATCTTTCTTCTACATGCTCTGAAAGGTTAGCGCGAATAATAACAGGGTATATTTTCTTTTCATCAGGATAAGCATATTCAAGATTATCAGGCAACGGTTTAAGCTCAAAAACAGGATCACCCTTGGGTGGAGGGGGATCCCCTAGGATTTCAATAGGAAAATTGTATTGCAGAATAGGTTCCTGTTTAAAGAATACTTCATCTATTTCCCTCCTTTCATTCATGAACATATCATTTTCATGGTCTAGCAAATAGTGTTCTAAAGGATCACTAGGAGGTACAACAATAGAAGCAAGACCAATAATTTCATCCTTACTAGGTAATTCTTCCTCACGATGTTGTTTACTAAATTTAGAGAAATTAAGAGAGAACAGTGAGTAGGGTGTGGGCCCCTGGCCTTCATCTTTGGCGATGATTTTTCTTTATTTATTCTAAGGTATTCCGTGGAGTTTCAGGACTTTTGGAGTTACGCAGACTAGTCCTTCAATATATGCTCCTTTTGCAGCCCAGAATTCCAACTGCCGACATTCTCCCTCTTCATGTAAACCTTGTAAAATAAGAGAGAATAGCCATAATTATTGTGACATAACGTGAAATAACAGCCCATAATGCAATAAATATTGACATAAAAGCATGATGCAAAATGGACGTATCATTCATGAGTTTAATTTCTCTAAATTTAGTAAACAACATCGTGAGGAAGAATCGCCTGTAAGGATGAAATTATTGGCCTTGCTTCTATTGATGTACCTCCTAGTAACCCTTTAGAACAATATTTGCTAGACCATGAAAATGATATGTTCATGAATGAAAGAAGAGAAATAGATGAAGTATTCTTTAAACAGGAACCTATTCTGCAATACAATTTTCCTGTTGAAATCCTAGGGGATCCTCATCCACCCAAGGGTGATCCCGTGTTTGAGCTTAAACTGTTGCCTGATAATCTTAAATATGCTTATCTTGATGAAAAGAAAATATATCCTATTATTATTAGTGCTAACCTTTCAGAGCGTGAAGAAGAAAGATTATCGAAAACTCTGAAGAAGCACCGTGCCGCTATTGGATATACTCTTGATGATCTTAAGGGCATTAGTCCCACGCTACGTCAACATAAATAAATTTGGAAGCGGATGCCAAACCAGTTCGTCATCCTCAACGACATCTGAATCCTAAAATGAAAGAAGTGGTAAGAAAAGAAATACTCAAGCTTCTGGAGGCAGGTATAATTTATCCCGTTGCTGATAGTCAGTGGCTAAGTCATGTCCATTGTGTCCCTAAGAAGGGAGGTATTACTGTTGTCCCTAATGATAAAGATGAATTGATCCCGCAAAGAATTATCACAGGCTATAGGATGGTAATTGATTTCCGCAAATTAAATAAAGCTACTAAGAAAGATCATTACCCCTTACCTTTTATTGATCAAATGCTAGAAAGATTATGCAAACATACACATTATTTCTTTCTTGATGGTTATTCTGGTTTCTCTCAAATACCTGTGTCAGCTAAAGATCAATCAAAGACTACTTTTACATGCCCTTTTGGTACTTTTGCTTATAGACGTATGCCTTTTGGTTTATGTAATGCACCTGCTACCTTTCAAAGATGCATGATGGCTATATTCTCTGACTTTTGTGAAAAAAATTGTGAGGTTTTCATGGACGATTTTTCCATCTATGGTTCCTCTTTTGATGATTGCTTGAGCAATCTTGATCGAGTTTTGCAGAGATGTGAAGAAACTAATCTTGTCTTGAATTGGGAAAAGTGTCGCTTTATGGTTAATGAAGGTATTGTCTTGTGGCACAAAGTTTCTGAAAGAGGTATTGAAGTTGATAAAGCCAAAGTTGATACTATTGAAAAGATGCCATGTCCCATGGACATCAAAGGTATAAGAAGTTTCCTTGGTCACGCTGGATTTTATAGGAGGTTCATTAAGGACTTTTGAAAAATTTCTCAGCCTCTGACTAATTTATTACAAAAAGATGTACCATTTGTCTTTGATGATGATTGTGTAGAAGCATTTGAAATACTTAAGAAAGCATTAGTCTATGCACCTGTTGTTCAGCCACCTGATTGGAATTTACCCTTTGAAATTATGTGTGATGCTAGTGATTATGCTATAGGTGCTATTCTAGGGCAAAGAGTTGATAAGAAATTAAATGTTATTCATTATGCTAGTAAGACTCTAGACAATGCTCAAAGAAATTATGCTACTACCGAAAAGGAACTCTTAGCAGTTGTATTTGCTTGTGATAAAATCAGACCTTATATTGTAGACTCTAAAGTAACTATTCACACTGATCATGCTGCTATTAAATATCTTATGGAAAAGAAAGATGCAAAACCTAGACTTATTAGATGGGTTCTCTTGCTGCAAGAATTTGATTTGCATATTATTGATAGAAAAGGAGCTGAGAACCCCGTTGCAGATAACTTATCTAGGTTAGAGAATGTTCTTGATGAACCACTACCTATTGATGATAGCTTCCCTGATGAGCAATTAAATGTCACTAGTCGTCAACCCGTGCACATGCACGGGCTAGCTATTTGAGAACACGTAAACATCTACAATTATTACATTTCTTGTGTTTTCATTTGAATATTACAAATGTGTAACAAAAATAATTCTACATGTAAATATCTCTCAGGATACCATTAAATCTCATGGCTTTGTTAGTTTCCTTCTCATCTTAAAACAATCATTTGACGAACCATCATGCATCTGCATAAATTAATAGTAAGAACGATGATGCTAATAAAAAGAAGAAAATATCATTATGAAGGGAACACATAGTATGCAAAAAATTTCAGGAATAACATGTGGATATAATCATAAGTATAGAAATTTAATTAGGACTTTTGGGATAAATTTTGCAATCTGTGGCATCAGGATTGCATATTAGAGAATACAGACAAATCACTTTGTTATCCTTTCCTATTACATCCATCAAGGAATCAACTTCTTGGCTTGATAACTATAGTATCAGATACACCGCGGATTAATAAATTCAATGTTTCATCCCAAAGTATGAGATCCATATTTAGCTACATAACTGTATAAACGATTATGAGTTCAACCTCAAAATACAGAGATGAAACTGGAATAATAATTATGCGAAATATTTCACATCATTAAGTAAATGTCATTGCCGTTGGGATGCCATGCCACTTATGTGATAATCATAAATATTTTTTCTGATTACATGTGAGATACATATTAGGAAAAAAACTGAAAATGCATGAACCAATTTCAACAAATCAGTATATGGGAGAAATACGATTCAAATATCTGAGATATAGACCTGTAGACAATGAAAATAGAGACTTGTTGGTCAATTTCTGAGCTGCATGCCACAACCAAGTAAGATTTTGGGGACCAACAAACTTGATATTTCAAAAATGATATCATTAAAAGTGAAAGATAATCACATATAGAAATATCCACAGGAAATTAAAGTTGAGATGAAGAGAAGTGCACGGTTCTTGGTTAGTAGTGTGTTTGTAGGCATGTTCTCTGCATTCCGAATAAAATACCATGAATGAAAATGTGAACTGACCTTCATGCTTTCAGCCATTAGAATAACCTTCAGCCCGTATATGGATGCATGCCCGTTAGATCTATTGCCTTCAGTTCGGATTTAACTATCTCATCAGATTGGATAGAAAATTGTGTATACCACGCATTATTATATATAAATGCCATCACTAAAAGTGAAAGAATGTCAATAGGAAATGAAAATTCACACGCAGAGAACTGGATGTTGTGTAGTTAGTGGTCTGTATGCACACAAGTTCTGCACAATTGGAATAAAATCTCATGAACGACTCAAAATGTGAACTGACCTTCATACTTTGAGACACAACACAAATGACCTATAGCCCATATATGCATGCATGCATGCATGCATATCAGATCAGATCGATTGGCTCCTGTCCTGGTGTTTTCCTATCGATCAGATTGGATAAGAAAATAGTAAATATTCCACATAGAAGATATAATGAATCAACAGGCATGCACTTTAATTATCGATCGCAATCCCAACTTTCAAAGCCTATATATACTTCATTCTAGATTAATAAATCTTTGAAAATCAAATAAATAAAACGTCCCAAGTATGAGATCCGTATTAGCTACATAAATTTACAAACAATTATGAGTGCAACATCAAAGTAAAGAGATGTAAATGGAAAACTAATTATATAAAACATCTCACACTATTAAAAAATATCATTGCCGTCGGGATGTCTTGTCACTTATGTGATAATCATAAATATTCTTATTTCAATAAATCGGCATATAGCCTAAACATGATTCTAGTATCCGAGATATAGACCCGTAGACAATGAAAATAGTGACTGGCTGGTCATTGGCTAACTACATACTGGTTGATGGCAGATGCCACTTATGACCTGCATGCCACAACCAAGTAAGATTTTTGGGACCAACATACTTGTTATTTTTAAAAATCATACCATTAAAAGTCAAAGATAACAACATATAGAAATATCCACAGGAAATTTAAATTGACATGTAGAGAAGTGGAGTTCTTGGTTAGTAGTGCATATGTACACAAGTTCTTGCATTTCGAATAAAATATCATGAACGAATATGTGAACTTACCTTCATGCTTTGAGCAGTAACATTAACCTTTAGCCCATATATGCATTCATGCACGTTAGATCGATTGCCTTTAGTTTTGGATTTTATCTATCTAAGTGACAGAATGTCAACAGGAAATTAAAGTTGGCATGAAGAGAACTCGACGTTGATTAGTGAGTGGTGTCTATGCACACAGGTTCTGCACAGTCGGAATAAAATCTCAGGAATGACTCAAAATGTGAACTGACCTTCATACTTTGGGACATATAACAAATAACCGATAGTCTATATATGCATCCATGCATGTATCTTCGATTGTCTCAAGTGGTGTTTGCATATATAATCAGATTGGATAAGAAAATTATTAGTATTCCACATAGTAGATATAGTGAATTAATAGGCATGCACTTTACTTATTGATCGCAATCCCAACTTTGCATAGCCTAGCTAAACTTCACATCAGATTGATAAACCTTCCGAAACCGAATAAAGAGAATACCGAGGTTATTTCACCTAACAGGGAAAGCTGGCTCATTTTCTGGGACTGCAAGAAAATATTTGATCAGATACCTTTAACGGAATAAATTGAGCTGATAGAAAAATTGCCCTTACATACAAAGGATTAAGAGATTGGCTGTATACCTCCTTCTGCTAAATCAACCACCATGGCTTATATTTGTTTTCAGATCTAAGAACTTGGGACCTCTGATTTAAAGAACGAAGAGGAGCATGATCAAGACTTCAGGACAGCCGGACATGCATGGTTGATTGGAGCACACCTGCTCAATTGACCATCATGAGATAAAACCATGTACATGAATATACATGCTAGATTGTTTGGATCGTACAATTGAAATCATCAACACGATAAAATTATGTACATATACATATTTGATTCATGCACATGGCAAGTGAGACTCAAAGGTTGGAGAGAAACACAATTAGGAAAACCGAGCACACCTGATCTGATGGTACGAATCTATTGGACCAATTCCAGGATTGCATCAAAGATTTTAATGCGGTAAGCTCTGCCAACAGATCAGATCCATTCCCCAACACGGTTGTTCCAATTTGAGAGAGACATGGATTTGTTTTCCATGAGGGAGGAGGAGGGATTACATGGCGTGAGCATGTGGCAGATTAATTCCCCAACTTGATTGCTTCGATTTGTGAGAGAACTTGATTTGTTTTCCTTTGGGGAGGAAGAGAGATCGGGGAGATTCCTTGGTGTACGGCTGCCTCAGGTTTTTTTAACGGGGAGAGGAAGATATGTGGAGTAGATAGATTTTTTTTGAGGGAAACGTGGAGTAGATAGATTTTTTTTTTATTTTAGGTTTATTCTTTAGGGGAACGTGGAGTAGATATTTTTTTTGAGACAACATGGAGTAGATATATTTGTTGTTAACTAGCACACGGTTTCCTCTTTTTAGTTCCACGAAACGCTTTTTTTCGTTGCACAAAATGTGACAACTGGGATTAATCTCCACCGAATAATTTGGTCCCACGAGATAAACGGTTCCTAATTTATGATTAATATGGTAATTTCTTGGGAGTCTGTAATTAGTATAGGTATAGATAAGCACTTCTCGTAGCACTCCATGGTATGCTGATTATGCTAATTATATTGTCGCTAAATTTATACCACCTAGCTTCACATACCAACAAAAGAAAAAGTTTTTCTATGATGTGCGACATTACTTTTGGATGACCCACATCTTTATAACGAAGGAGTAGATGGTGTTATTAGACGTTGTGTACCTGAGCATGAACAGGAACAGATCCTACGCAAGTGTCACTCCGAAGCTTATGGAGGACACCACGCTGGAGATAGATCTGCACATAAGGTATTGCAATCCGGATTTTATTGACCTACTCTCTTCAAGGATGCCCGTAAGTTTGTTTTGTCTTGCGATGAATGTCAAAGAATTGGTAATATTAGTAGACGTCAAGAAATGCCTATGAATTATTCACTTGTTATTGAACCGTTTGATGTTTGGGGCTTTGATTATATGGGACCTTTTCCTGCCTCTAATGGATATACACATATTTTAGTTGTTGTTGATTACGTTACTAAGTGGGTAGAAGCTATTCCAACTAGTAGTGCTGATCATAACACTTCTATTAAAATGCTTAAGGAAGTTATTTTTCCGAGGTTTGGAGTCCCTAGATATTTAATGAGTGATGGTGGTTCACACTTTATTCATGGTGCTTTCCGTAAAATGCTAGCTAAATATGACGTTAATCATAGGATTGCATCTCCATATCACCCACAGTCTAGTGGTCAAGTAGAATTGAGCAATAGAGAGCTCAAATTAATTTTGCAAAAGACTGTTAATAGGTCTAGAAAGAATTGGTCCAAGAAACTTGATGATGCATTATGGGCCTATAGAACTGCATATAAAAATCCTATGGGTATGTCTCCGTATAAAATGGTCTATGGAAAAGCATGTCACTTAACTCTCGAACTAGAACATAAGGCATATTGGGCTATGAAAGAGCTCAACTATCATTTCAAACTTGCCGGTGATAAGAGGTTATTTGATATTAGCTCACTTGATGAATGGAGAACCCAACCTTATGAAAATGCCAAGTTGTTTAAAGAAAAAGTTAAAAGATGGCATGACAAAAGAATACAAAAGCTTGAGTTTAATATAGGTGATTATGTATTGCTATACAACTCTCGTATAAGACTTTTTGCAGGAAAACTTCACTAAAAATGGGAAGATCCCTACGTTATCAAGGAGGTCTATCATTCCGGTGCCATAAAAATCAACAACTTTGAAGGCACAAACCCGAAGTTGGTAAACGGTCAAAGAATCAAACATTATATTTCAGGTAATCCCGTAAATGTTGAAACCAATATTATTGAAACCGTAACCCGGAGCAATACATAAGGGACACTTTCCAAACCATTTCAGACCCCGAAAAGGAATAGGTATGTCGTACAGTAAGTAAACCGACTCCAAAACAATTTTTAAGGCAATATTTATCCGTTTTGGAATATTTAGAAAAATATAAAAATAAGTGGCAGTCCGGGAAGGACACGAGGCCTCCATGAGGGTGGAGGGCGCGCCTTACCCCCTGGGCACGCCCCCTACCTCGTGAGCACCTCGAGTGCCCTCCGGTCTCCGTTTTCTTGCACGATACGTCTTTTGGTCGGTAAAAATTCATTATATATTCTCCCAAAGGTTTTGACTCTCGTATCACGCAAATATCCTCTGTTCGTTTCGAGCTGTTGCAGCTGCAGATTAGAGCAAGATGTCTTCTCAAGAGTCAGTCGGGGAGAGCCGGATATCTAACCCGGCACCGGAACCAAGGGAAAACAGCGATGCTGACCACATTGGTCCAGCAATGGAGGAAGAGATGGAGGCTGACCTGATGAGAGTAGATGCCATGGAATATCAAGAAGTCACCTCTCGCCTACGAGCTGGGTTTACGATGGGGGAACTACAGAGCTCAGCTATTCCAAACTCGGTTATCCCTTCCAATGTTAGATTTCTTTCTTATGAAAATATGAGGAGGAGTGTCTCTTGTTCTCCCGCAGCTATGAAACACCCTTGGGTACAAGGAGCTTTAGCCGTTACAGGAAAGCTTCGCAAGGAAACAATGGACCTCAAGTAGCAAGTCAATAAGCTCGAGGAGGAGAACCGTATCTTGAGGGGAATCATCGCCAAGAATATTAAACCAACAAAAAAGAACAAGACTTAATCACATGGGTATGGGCACTCCCCTTGGCAACTGCCAAGCTTGGGGGAGGTGCACTGGTATCGTATCACCATCACAACTACTATCTTTACCTTTTTTTTGTAGTTCGATCCTTTTAGTAGTATCTTGATTTAGTAGACTAAAGTCTTGGCTTGATCTAGTTTTGAGCTTTGCTTTACGATCCCTCTATGTAATCAAGTCCGTGAGCTATCTATATAATAAAGATTAGTGTTGAGTCAAGGGCTTGATTATTTTGGCATGATCTTGGGTGAATAGAAAGAATAAAAAGAATAAAATGAAACAAATAGTTCATATTGATTTTATTGAGAGTAATGACTTCACATAGAAAAGAGTATGATGATTAAAAGTTGTTGGGAGTTGGCAAATATAGCTTTGGTCATCGTTGCAATTAATATGAAGTAATAAGGAAAGAGAGGTTTCACATATAGATACATTATCATTGACATCTCTTATGATTGGGGAGCACTCATTAAAATATGACATGCTAAAGAGTTGAGGTTGGACAAGGAAGACAACATAATGAGTTATGTTTTCTTACATCTGAGATAAAGTATGTTGTCATGGATCCTCTAACGTGTTGAGCTTGCCTTTCCCCCTCATGCTAGCCAAATTCTCAGCACCAAGTAGAAATACTACTCGTGCTCCCAAATACCCTTAAACCAGTTTTGCCATGAGAGTCCACCATATCTACCGATGGATTGAGTAAGATCCTTCAAGTAAGTTGTCATCGGTGCAAGCAATAAAAATTTCTCTCTAATTATGCATGACTTATTAGTGCAGAGAAAATAAGCTTTGTACAAACTTGTTGTGGAAGTAATAAAAGCGACGGACTGCATCATAAAGGTCCACATGCAAGGGGCAATATAAAGTGACGTTCTTTAGCATTAAGATTTTGTGCATCAACGCTAAACGCGCATGAAAACCTCTGCTTCCCTCTGCGTAGGGCCTATCTTTTATTACTATTCTCTACTTTATGCAAGAGTAACAGTGATCTTCACCTTTCCTTTTTCATTTTATCCTTTGGCAAGCTCAGCATGTTGGAAAGAACATGATATATATATCTAATTGGATGTAGGAGAGCATGAATTATTGTTGTTGACATTACCCTTGAGGTAAAAGGTTGTGGGGCAAAACTATAAGCCCCTATCTTTCTCTATGTCCGATTAAAACTCTGTAACCATAAGTATTGTGTGAGTGTTAGCAATTATGAAGGACTAAGTGATAGTTGAGTATGTGGACTTGCTTTTAAGCTCTGACATAGACCCTTTCCGATATTATGATAAATTGCAACTGCGTCAATGACTTGGACTATAATTTGTTGGTGCTCAAGAAGGTTTCTGATTCATACTTTTGCTTTGTGAAAAATCATCACTTGAACATAAGTAATCATATGACCAAATCTATATATGTTGCTGTTATAAAAATAATCATGATGCCTTCATGTACGTATTTTATTTTTATCGACGCCTCTACCTCTAAACATGAGGACATATTTATTGTTATCGGCTTTTTGCTTGAGGACAAGCGAGGTCTAAGCTTGGGGAGTTGATACGTCCATTTTGCATGATGCTTTTATATCAATATTTATTGCATTTCGGGCTGTTATTTCACGTTATTTCACAATACTTATGGCTATTCTCTCTTATTTTACAAGGTTTACATGAAAAGGGAGAATGCCAGCAGCTGGAATTATGGGCTAGAAAAGGAGCAAATATTGGAGACCTATTTTGCGCAACTCCAAAAGTCCTGAAACTCCACGGAATATCTTAAAATAAATAAAGAAAAATCGTCGCCAAAGATGAAGGCCAGGGGGCCCACACCCTGCTCACGAGGGTGGGCCCCCCCTGGGGCGCGCCTCCCTACCTCGTGGGCCCCCTGGTGGCTCTCCGACGCCCATCTTCTCATATATGAAGTCTTTCGATGAGAAAAAAACATCAAGCAACCTTTCGGGACGAGACTCCGCCGCCACGACGTGGAACCTTGGCGGAACCAATCTAGGGCTCCGGTAGAGCTGTTCTGCCTGGGACACTTCCCTCCGGGAGGGGGAAATCATCACTAACATCATCACCAACGATCCTCTCATCGGGAGAGGGCAATCTCCATCAACATCTTCACCAGCACCATCTCATCTCCAAACCCTAGTTCATCTCTTGTATCCAATTCTTGTGTCCAAGTTCGGGATTGGTGCTAGTAGGTTGCTAGTAATGTTGATTACTCCTTGTAGTTGATGCTAGTTGGTTTATTTGGTGGAAGATCATATGTTCAGATCCTTTGTGCATATTATTACCCCTCTGATTATGAACATGAATATGCTTTGTGAGTAGTTACGTTTGTTCCTGAGGACAAGGGAGAAGTCTTGCTATTAGTAGTCATGTGAATTTGGTATTCGTTCGATATTTTGATAAGATGTATGTTGTCTAGCCTCTAGTGGTGTTATGTGAACGTAGACTACAAAACACTTCACCATTATTTGGGCCTAGAGGAAGGCATTGGGAAGTAATAAGTAGATGATGTGTTGCTAGAGTGACAGAAGCTTAAACCCTAGTTTATGCGTTGCTTCGTAAGGGGCTGATTTGGATCCATATGTTTCATGCTATGGTTAGGTTTACCTTAATACTTTTGTTGTAGTTGCGGATGCTTGCAATAAAGGTTAATCATAAGTGGGATGCTTGTTCAAGTAAGAACAGCACCCAAGCACCGGTCCACCCACATATCAAATTATCAAAGTACCGAACGTGAATCATATGAGCGTGATGAAAACTAGCTTGAAGATATTCCCATGTGTCCTCGGGAGCGCTTTTCCTAATATAAGGTATTGTCCAGGCTTGTCCTTTGCTATAAAAAGGATTGGGCCACCTTGCTGCACTTTATTTACTTTTGTTAGTTGTTGCTCGTTACGATTTATCTTATCACAAAACTATCTGTTACCACTTATTTCAGTACTTGTAGAAATACCTTGCTGAAAACCGCTTATCATTTCCTTCTGCTCCTCGTTGGGTTCGACACTCTTACTTAACGAAAGGACTATGATAGATCCCCTATACTTGTGGGTCATCATACTCCTACTTTGAATGCTAAAATTGGAGAGCACTATGCAGAAATCTAGGAGCCCCCTCCATCATCCACGTCGTCGTCCCCGTCACCGACCCCCCCTCCGACCTCTAGGTGAGACCAGCCAAATCTCCATGTCAATATGAGGCCTATAATATGAGTCCTCGGGTTGACTTTAAGTTTGTCGAGTCTCCACCTATATGAGATGACGAAGAAACCCGACTGTTGTCGTGGGGGTAGCTTCTCCTTCGTTCCCGTGTGCTAGACACAATTTGGTGTAATGCACTCGCGAACGAAAGAAGGAGCTACCATCACCGACGGTCGCAAATGTTAGAGAGGAATTAGTCAGGGAGAGTCTCCAACCATATGTATGTATATATATATATATATATATATATATATATAAGAGGACGAAGAATCCCGACTGTTGTCGTGGGGGTAGCTTCTCCTTCATTCCCGTGTTCTAGACAATTTGGTGTAATAATGCACTCGGTAATGAAAGGAGGAGCTACCAGCACAGACGGTCGAATATGTACACCACATGAGCTGAGAGTTTTCAAGAAAAGGCTCGACAGACTGATAGTCAACCCGTGATGAATAACAATCATCTAATTTAGGTTTCTTAGTACATATATTTAATAATACAAGTTTAATATTTGAATTATGAACATAGGAAATGTCGTACTCGGACGACGAAAACCGCCCGGGGGAGTGCGACTGGTGCCACGACGACCGAGGTATGTGCGGCAGATTCCTTGAGCTGGAGGAAGATCGACACTTCAGCATTAAGCTCGAGGAGACCTTCGATGTTGAAATGGTACGCAACGACGACAATAGCTTTTTCGTAATTAAGCACGACTTCAACTATTTTAACGTGTACTTTTCATCTTTTCCAATTCGATTAGCTTATCCCATGCTATGCAAGACACTATGTCTTGGAAAGGATGGGTTTTGAAGACCATGAAAGTAAGAAAACAAAGGAAATTCACCTAAGGACCCATCATGGTGTGGATTTTGAAGTAAAGTTGTACAATTCTGAGAGTGTAACCCATTTTGGTTGCAAAAATTGGGAAGCACTTTGCAAGATGTATGGTTTTGATGAGGGTATGCTTGTCACCATGGATCTTGGTAATCCTAAAATCGAGCAAAACAATATGGACATTTGGGTCCTTGTTGACACACTTCCAATTCTTCCCCTATGTGAGCTTCTCAAACATAGTTATTAAGTAATTTATATTGTTTATTTCAAAATAGTTGACAACTTATTTCCATTGACAGCTTATTTTCATTCTTCAAAGAATGTGAGGAAGATGGTAGACAAAACCCACTACACCGATGGCTCCGAATTAACTTATAAGGAGAAAAATCATCTGATCGCATTTTGTACTGATCTTGAGAATTACAATATCTACAATCGAACTCCTCAATATTATGGTCAATACGTGCCACTAGTGCACGTGTTGAACTACGGTAACTACCATGGAGATACCCTGGTAAGATTTTTTACTATTACGACATACGTGCATCTTTTGCATACTTCTAAAACTAGTACATCATTGCTAACTACGAAGTTATTACTATGTTTTTCTACAGATAATCCTGAATGATTGTGTGCCTCATCTGATGTATACACATGGTCGCCTTGATGTTTTGAACATACAATCAAGTCATCCTACGAATCTCAACTGTGCATAACGTATTTCTAAAAGAAGTGGAGACATGCCAATCAAAGAATGGAAAAAATGTATGAAAGTCGTAAGGAGGTTCTCGGAAGCAAAAGGAAGCGAAGTGCAAGAATTGGAGACAGGATGATCTCCATTATCCATAATGGAGAGTCAGGGTCTATATTGTTTTATGCTATTTTACCTTAAGGGTATTTAGGTCCTACCTGATACTGATGATCATGTGCTAAAAACAATTAAGTTGGGTTGGTTCGATGACTATGAGGATGATGATCGTATGACTTGTTATTAATAATGAGTAGAAGTTATATGATGATGCATGATAAGTAGGACTTGTTAGTATATATGATGATGCATGATGCGAGCATGAAGAGTTATTATATATCAGCATGTGAAATGAACATAGCAGTAGCGTTGGTAAACCAAGCACGAAGATATAAGAGAGGACACTTCTCTCAATTAGCTAGCTAATAACAACCTAAATTAACCCCCCAAACCGCTAAACCAGCCTCTCTATTAGCCAGCTGTTGACGCGTGGATGCCTTTTGGTCCCGGTTTATGTCACCAACCGGGACCAAAGGCCACCCTGCCTGGGCTGGCCGCAGCGGCCACGCGGAGGCCCATCTGTCCCGGTTCGTGTAAGAACCGGGACTAAAGGTCAAGGGCATTAGTACCGACCCTTTAGTCCATGTTCTTAAACCGGGACATAATGGCCTGACGAACCGGGACAAATTGCCCTTTTTGTACTAGTGACTACCTTCACTAGAAGAACGCCTGTGCGTTGTAACGGGGCCACACTAACTTTAGGATCTCAATATTACGACATCGGCGACCCTTTTTACCATCAAATCCTCACACACACACACTCTCTCCCCCTCCGTCTTCCTTACCCTCTCTCTCTCTAACACACACATATAACCTATTCTCCCCGCCAATAAAACTTACTCAATTGGCAATAATGTGTGGACTTGTGGTGAGCTTGACTAAACTAATGGATAGTGTGATATATTCCCCAATCATTTAACAATGAAATTTCAGAAATGGGAAGATTATGTGACACCTCAAGTCGTTAGCTACAGTGACCTCCCCCTAATGATGCCATGTAATCAGGCTTGCTAAGCCAAACTGCCACTTGATAAAAATCAAAGTCCAATTCAAATTTAAAATAAAGTCAAATAAATTATTTCGTCAAACAGTAAAACTAAAATGTTCACCATATTCTATAAATTCCATTGATCTTTGACATGTTGAGCCCAACATTATTTGACCCAAAAATTAAATCTTGTCAAATTAATAAGAGGTCTAACAGTAGTTAAAATAATCAATTAAATATAAACCTAATTTTATGTATTTCCTTTTGGCCCCAAACTTTTTGTGCCACCTAAAAATATTGTGCTCGAATTGTGTGCATAGTTTCACAATTAACAAAATCCATTTAGTTGATATAAGAATAAATATAAAATGGTGTTAAAAAGGAGAAACAGATTAGAATACATTAAAAACCAAAAGGACGATGAAAAAGGGAATTCCCCCTACCCCCCGGGCCTGGCCACCGAATCGGCCCAGTGGTCCAGTTCCCGCACGGTCGTCTTCTCCTGTTCCCCGAGCCCATCGCTACAGAGCCGAGATCCCGCCCGACGACCTCGCCGGCATCGAAGGGGAATGGATAAGGGTGACGCCCTGCTTCCCCTGCCCCCATGGCCTCACTCCTCCTCGACGCCCCCTCCCAGATCCACTTGTCCTCCTCGCTCGCTCGATCCCGGTGATCTGGACGAAGTCAGATGCCACGGCCACCATGACCGACCCCGTCCACACGGCCACTGCCCTCCCTGCTGGCAAGGAGCTTGTCGAGGAGCTCCGAATGCCTCCGCTACTTCGTCTGCGCCAACGAGATCAAGTCCAGCACCCCCAGATCGACGTCGTTGCCATCTTCCTCAACCTTTGGCCACCGTGACATTGCCGTTAGATCCGCGCCGCCCTAGCTCCCCTGTCTTCCCCTAGGGTGCCATTGACACCGTTGTGATCTCCTCTTGCCTTTCCCCAATTTCCCCGTTCGTTTGCTCTCGTTAGGTATTTCGCCGTGGCTGAGAACCATCGTCCTCCATGGACATTGTAGGGATAGCCACTGAGCTCTTCGGATTGACCCTGTGGCACATGCCCGCTCCTAAGCGCGCCCATGCCTGAGCCTTCAACTCTTCTTCCGCGCCCGTGGGGCCACTCCCTCTCTGGCTCTCCATGCCCACGCACGTGCCACACCGCGTCCGTCATGCCCGCCATTGCCATCACGCTCGCCACAGCAACCGCACCACTGTGCCCTGCGCGACGCACACCCTGGCCGCGCGTCACATTCTCGCTGGCTGCGCTCGCCCCATCTGCTGCCGCTTATCCATTCGCTCGCCCCGCTGTCGCGCCCCTGCCTCGCGCCGCCTCCTGGCGCGGCCATCTTCTGCCGGCCGCCCCCACAGCCACGCCTGACGCATCTCTGCCCTCCACCGTCGGTCGCTCGCCTCGCCTGCTGCGTGCTTCTTCCTGCTGCTATGCGCTGCTCTACCACTGGTACGTTGTTGCGCCATGCCTCCGACACCGCCGTGGACAAACGTGGCGGAGGGATTGTCAATGGAGTACGAGGAGGAGGTCGCGGAGAAGGTGTGGAGAGGCAAGATGTCTAGGGTGGCATCAGCTGGCTGTGGTGGAGGTGATTATGCGAGAAGGAGCTGGAGGGGAAGGAGAGGTCACATTGAAAAGAATCGCAAAAAAATCATAACCCGGAGATCTCATTCCAAAAAATGCTAATATCGATGGAGGGGTGATTTTCTTTCAATAGGTGGAAAACATAGGAAATATTGGATGTTATCAAGGAAAAGTAAAAATTTAGGAAAGTTAGGATTTTGAACTGATTTCTATGCAAATGTGATTTTATTGTTTGGTAACATGATATCAGTACCTTCCCGTTTCTGACGTGTCAGATTAGGAAAGTTGGCAAATGTTAAGAAACTATTTATTGGGAGGAAAATTTGTGACGTGTCTGTTATTTGTTTCCTAAAACAAATTTCACTAATGAGAGAAATCGATTGATTTATTAGGAAAGTTAGATTCAAATCTATTATTTGTTTCTTAAAAATTTGTTATTTGTTACCTAACACAAATTGGACCAATAAAAGGAATGAATTGATATGAATAATTTAAGGAAATTAGATCCGTGATTTGCTATACGTTAAGAAAGTCCTGGTTCTAATAAAGAGTGGAGAGAAAAATAAACCGATGGACCAAGATGGGAGGGGGTGGTGGGAGGAAAGGCGAAAACAAATCAGCGAAAATAAACCGTGAAGACTGTTCACCAACTGCTTCATTAGGAGTAGAGATAATGGATAGTAACATAAGTGTGGTAACATGCAAAGGTTTATTTATTAAATTATAGACTCATATTGCATTGGCACATGTGATGTTACAGTAACTAGCTAAGTTACTATAAGTACTCTCTCCTCATTAACTCACTACCACATAAGCAAATTTGCTGAGTTGGACTCGATGTTACTGCTGAAGTTACTCCCACTGTGGCTAGTCTAAGTGCTAGGGAGCGTCTTCCTGGTGTACCACTCGAGGTCAAAAGGAAGGACGGAATGAATGGAGATGATCGGCGGGTCGAGAAGCGGACGAGGAGCCGTGCTTGGGCCCTACGGGTTCACATGTGGATGGAGGGAGCCAATCAACCGGCTGCTTACACCCTTGCCCGTGGTCACGAGATGCATTTCCCTCGACTTTTAAATATAATCGGTCCCATCAACTTATATAGTAGTACTCTACATTACAGGTACTTCCTCCACGTATGCAGCCAGCTTAGAATCATGCAGACTGCAGACCACATAGAAACAACTGAGGCCTCTGTTCTTGGCGTTTTGTTGTGTGTTTAAGCTACGTGTGCTTCGGCAGACGATCAGGACATGCATGTTAATTAAGGAAATCAGATGGTGGTTACAGGAGTACCCGTGTAACGGTATGTACACGAGTTTCGATCCACTTGATATAATAACGAAACATCATCTAAAGGAGAAGACTACAAATTGTTGGAATATCTGGAAAATCTGTCCATTACAAGTTTACAACCACACACTTTTCTCCACATCATGATCTGCCTCAGGGTAGTGTGCAATCAGTAGAACGGTGGATGAAAACAATGATTAGCTAAAGATCACACGGCACAGCAAGTTCTTCATTTTCAGGGCATCTTTCCAACAAATAAAGTGGAGAATGTTTAAGGGCCTCTTTGATTCGCAGGATTTTGAAAACACGGGAATAGAAAAAGTATAAAATTGATGTGTCATGCCCACTTGAATCCTATAGGATTAGCAAGAAGTTTTTGATTTCACAGGAAAAGCAAATGAATTGAAAAAAGAGATTGGAGTGGATGTTAGATTTCCTATGAAATGTAGTACACAAGATTCCATTAAAAAAATTCATGAGATTCAATCCTATGAATCAAAGTACAAACGTAGGAAATATTCCAAAGGATTTCAATCCTCCAAAAATCCTATAGAATTTCTTTGAATCAAAGGAGCCCTAATAGAAAGAACAGCAGAAAACGAGTCATGCGCGCTGGACGCCTGGACTGTATACATGAGTTGACAAAAGCTGGCACCAAGAACACAACAGCCGAGGAGCCATAGCCTGCATAGTAAAAGTGAGCAGAAAATTGGCCATACGGCTTCGTAAGATGGGCATGTACAACCATGATTGTTTAATTACCAGTTGTGTCAGACTTCATTTGTGCATCCATGCAATCCCGCTCCTACTTTATTTTCAAATTGTTGGGCCAAATAGATGTGATTATGGAGATGAAGAGAGAGAAAGAGAAAGAAATAAAAAATAAAAAATAAAAAATAAAAAATAAAAAAGATGGTCTGGATGGGCCATATCCTACATGGAGGGCTGCCCAGAAATTTGAGTGGACAAATATTACCTTCAAATGATACACTTAATTTTGTTTTTTTATCGATGAAGCACTCGTATCCCGTTTCGCATAAAAATTGACAAGCATGCTTGCCAAACTAATATGATCATCTATGGAATGTTAAATTTTATTTCCTATTTATTTTTAATTTACTGCTCACCAGGGGAGCATATGTGCACTAGAGCCAAAACTTGGTGCATCTTCACCGATCATACATTACTACTAGATTTTTTTCCCCCACAACACTTCCTTTATTTGTTGAATCTGCTGCATCTGATAATGCACCCTAGTACTTGTACTCTTAATTTTCCTTCCTCGTCGTGTGGATCTGATGCCACCACATCCTTCCAGTACTCTTGTCTTCTCCATGCACAGGTGTGCACCACTAGTGCAGAACCGGCCTTTAGTGCCGGTTCGTGAAGGCCTTTAGTGCCGGTTCGCCAATCGGCACTAAAGAGTGGGGACTAAAGGTCCCCCCCCCCCTTTAGTACCGGTTCGTCACGAACCGGCGCTAAAGCGCCACCACGTTTGCGTGTACGGCATTAGTACCGGTTGGTAACACCAACCGGTACTAAATGTTTGGGTGTTTTTTTATTTTGTCTTTAATTTTGTGTTTTCAATTTAGTTTAGTGATTGTTTTACATTATAATGAGTTGTTAAATCATTAGGTGAAAGTACTGTGGATTAGTTTCGACTGGATGCATTGGATAGCTAGCTAGCTAAATGAGATCAACTATATGCCATATCCATATTAATTATACTTGATCAACTATAATATATACGGATATGGCATATACTTGATCATTTAGGTAGGATCCATCCAGATGAAACTAATCTGCGGTTTCTTTCATTAAATGATATAATAACTCATCATCATCATCATATTAATCATCATAGTCATGCATTATCCCTAGCTATATATCTAATCACCACCAACACTACTAGCTTAAAGAATAAACATTCACTTAGCAGAAGAAAAAATATCATCGAGTTCAACATGATTGTCATGATATTATAAGCGTTCATATATAACACCACAAAAGCAAAACACTTAAGTTCAGAACGAAGAACACCGATATGAAAGGACAAGTACTAAGAGCAGCATGAACTAGCTAAATCACTCCTGCTAGCTACTCTCTCTCTGGTAAAATAGCATAGAACATGTATAACTCTCCGGACTCATCAAACTGGAGCATGCCGATGAACCTGTCTCCTAATCGTGGGATGCGCTTCTCATTGCTGCCCCCTAGTACTTCTCTACGATCGTTAACAATTTTCCTTCAATCTTCTAGATATCCTGAATGCATTAATGTGCAATGCAGGATATCTTGGCCGTAAGCTAACAATTGACATGTGACTTTTAGTCTCGATCCCCTGAGGCACAACTGTCATCGGGAGTCCCTGTTGAAGAACATCGTATAGTACTTAATTAATATACATAGCAATGATAGTTTAGCAGAAAAATTATGTATGCAAAAGATGCACTGAGGACAAATAATAAAAATCTTACCATCATTCCTAAATAGATGTGACCGTAGTTCAATACCATCACTATTGGTCGCACATTTTGAGTACTAATATTTCTAAGTGCAGAAAGAAAATTTGTCTTGACAGTATGAAGATCCTCAAGCCATGAAACATAATGACTTATCTCCTCGCAGTTTAGTTCAGCTCCGGGACAGTAGTAGGTCCTGTCTACCAAGCGACGGACATGTTTGGTTGAATGGAGATAAGCTGTCAATAGAAATTAGTTGTCAATTATTTTTGAATAAGCAATATCAAAGAACTCACATAATGGTAGAACTGGAGGCGTCTGCACATCGACCCATATGTCTCTATTACCTTCAATATCATCTTCCAGACGAATATCAAAGGTGATAACCATACCGAGCTCAAAGGCATAAGCCTTGCATAGTCCTTGCCAAGTTTTGCATTCAAAATAGGTGTACGTGTGTGCATTGTATACTTTGACGTTGAAAGTATAACCATCATGCTCAGTTTTCAGGTAAACTCTCTTTACCTCCATAGTTTCCATATCTTTGAAACCTATCTTATCCAAGACAAAAATTCTTGCATGGCAGGGGATGTGCTAGTAGAATAGTGAAAATTAAAAATTATAAGTCAGGCAAATGAAGCATATATATAAGTCATGCTTAATTACGAAAACAGACTTGTCGTTGTGACTTACTGTATCGAATTCGAAGGTCTCATCCAGCTTGATGCTGAACCGCTTACCATCAACAAGGAAATTTCTGTCGCACAGGCCGCGCTGGACTTCACAGTATTCGCACATAATGACGAAATATTAAACACTTACTATGTTCATATTAGGCGAAATATTAAACACTTACTAATTCAATTAATTCAACTATTTCTATTAATTAAACTAAGCATTTACTAAAAATAACTAGTTATATTAATTCAATTAGTTCAACTAAGCATTTACTAAAAATAAACTAGTTTTATATATTAATTCAACTAGTTCAACTAAACATTTACTAAAAATAAACTAGTTATATTAATTCAACTAGTTCAACTAAGCATTTACTAAAAACGAACTAGTTATATTAATTCAAAAAGTTCAACTAAGCATTTACTATAAATAAACTAGTTCGATCTATATATTAATTCAACTAGTTCAACTAAACATTAACATTTCTAATTCATCTAACATTAACATTTCTAACATTCTAAAAAATAAACTAGTTATATTAATTCATTTAGTTCAACTAAGCATTTACTAAAAATAAACTAGTTCAATCTATATATTAATTCAACTAGTTCAACTAAAGATTAACATTTCTAATTCATCTAACATTAACATTTCTAACATTCTAAAAATAAACTAGTTATATTAATTCAATTAGTTCAACTAAGCATTTACTAAAAATAAGCTAGTCCGATCTATATATTAATTCAACTAGTTCAACTAAACATTTACTAAAAATAAACTAGTTATATTAATCCAACTAGTTCAACTAAGCATTTACTAAAAATAAACTAGTTATATTAATTCAAAAAGTTTAACTAAGCATTTACTAAAAATAAACTAGTTCGATCTATATATTAATTCAACTAGTTCAACTAAACATTACTAAAAATAAACTAGTTCTATATATTAATTCAACTAGCTAGTTCAACTAAGCATTTACTAAAAATAAACTAGTTCGATCTATATATTAATTCAACTAGTTCAACTAAACATTAACATTTCTAATTCATCTAACATTAACATTTCTATCATTCTAAAAATAAATAAATAGTTCTAATTCATCTAAACATTAGAAAACAGAAAATAAGTAAAAAAATGTTAAACTAGTGTATGTGTATGTGTGTGTGTGTGTATGTGTGTATGCGTGTGTGTATGGAGCGGGCCGGGTGTGACGCCCTCGATTCAATCGTACACTAATCATACACGCAAATGTGTACGATCAAGATCAAGGACTCACGGGAAGATATCACAACACAACTCTAGACACAAATTAAAAAAAAACAAGCTTTATATTACAAGCCAGGGGCCTCGAGGGCTCGAATACATCAACTTGAATACAAACGAGTCAGCGGAAGCAACAATATCTGAGTACAGACATGAGTTAAACAAGTTTGCCTTAAGAAGGCTAGCACAAAAGCATCTACGATCGAAAAGGCAAGGCCTCCTGCCTGGGAGCCTCCTAACTACTCTTGGTCGTCGGCGTCCGTCACGTGGTAGTGGGCACCCTCGGGGTAGCAGCCGTCATCAAAGGTGGCATCTGGCTCCTGGACTCCAGCATCTGGTTGCAACAACCAGAAAGAAGAAAGAAGGGAAAAAAAAAGGGGAACAAAGCAACCGTGAGTACTCATCCAAAGTACTCGCAAGCAAGGATCTACACTACAGATGCAACATTATCAAAGAGGGGTTGTATATGTGGACTGGGCTGCAGAAATGCCAGAATAGAGAGAAGGTCTAGTCCTATCGAAGACTAGCATCTTCTGGAAACCACCATCTTGCAACAAACAAGAGGGAGTAGAGTAGCATAAAGTAAAGCGGTAGTAGTGTTATCAACCTCGGCCAGAGATCCTTTCTCGACTCCCTGCGAGAAAGCAATCCTAGAGCCATACTATCCAGTTATCATCACAATCAAATCCTCATCTCCATCCAGTTCTCATCACAAGTATCCAGTTCTAGTTGTATCGATCGGGATACAACTCCAAGTGTCCGTTACCGTAGGACAGGCTATCGATAGATGTTTTTCTTCCCTGCAGGGGTGCACCAACTTACCCACCACGCTCGATTAACTCCGGCCGGACACACTTTCCAGGGTCATGCCCGGCCTCGGCCAAACAATACGCCGCAACCCGACCTAGGCTTAATAGAGAGGCCAGCACGCCGGACTAAACCTATGCCCCCAGGGGTCATGGGCCATCTCCCCGGAAACTCCTGCACGTTGCGTGGGCGGCCGGTGAGCAGACCTAGCTACCTCCCTAAAAAGGCAGGAGCTTACCAGTCCAACCCGGCGCGCGCCGCTCCGTCGCTGACGTCTATTAAGCTTTGGCTGATGTACACGACGCAGAACGCCCATACTATGCCCACGTGATGGTTAGTGCTATCAGGCCAGAGGCCCCTCGGATCAAATATCCAAATCGTAGTGGATTAGGAACGCGCGGTAACAAGCAGAGACTCACGAAAGAGGTGACCCCGTTGCCCCGTCTCGAGAACTTGCGGCAAGGGCTAAGAATGCCCGGCCCGCCTCGTAATTATCTCACGGGCACCTTCCAGGTCAACCCGTCTCCACATCACTTTCCAAGTAACAGTTGTAAAGTCCAAGTATCCGTGTGTCCAAACATCAAGAGGAAAACCCAAGGAATCACCCCCGGTGGGTTCCACTCAATATAATCATCAAGGTGAAGGTAGAGGAATCACCCTCGAGGTTCACACTTGAGGGGTTGCACGACAGAGCCGTATCGGAAGTGGTTAAGGAGGAAATCACCCTCGATGACCACGACCGAATAGCTACACTACAGGTTAACATCAGAAGTGCTGTAGAGGTCTCACCCTCGGCACTCGATAGTAACCCAGCAGTGTCGAGCAACTAAGGGGAAAGTGATGTGCGGTGTCGGGGCATGGTCTTCGATCCCGTTGATCGGGTCTTCAATGATGAAGCAGGGGCAACAAGGACAAGGTGGGGGTCACTGATGGATCACTAACCAACCTATACTAAGCAGTTTAGGATAAGCAGGTAAGGTACAACAGTAGGTACAAAAGCAGGCTATGCATCAGAATAGGTGCAAACAATAACAGTAGCAAAATCTAATGCAAGCATGAGAGAATGGAAATGGGCGATATCGGGATGATCAAAGGGGGGGGCTTGCCTGGTTGGTCTGGCAAGGAGGGGTCGTCGTCGACGTAGTCGATCACCGGGGCATCAGCGGCCTCGGGGTCTACCGGAGAGAAGAGGGAGAAGAAACAGTAAATACATAGCAAACAGAGGTAACACTAAGCATGACATGACGATACGTAGCGCTAAGCGTGCTCTAACGCGGTCCTAGACGTTATAGGGGAAGGGGGAAATCAACCGGGAAGGTGTTCCCGGTTCCGGACCTGTGTCAGACAGATGACCGGAGGGGGAAAGTTCCATGTTCAGCATGCTAGGGGCATGTGACAGATGAACGGACCGCGTATTCGGATTCGTTGGATTTTTCTGAGCAACTTTCATATAGAAAACATTTTCATCGGAGTTACGGTTTAAAAGTTACGGATTTTCAAAGTTTAAACCAATTTCTGAATTATTTTAAAAGCAGAAAAGGAAAACATGACGTCAGCATGACGTGCTGATGACATCAGCAGTCAACAGACTCGCTGACCAGGTCAAACTGACCTGTGGGTCCAGTGGGACCCACTGGTCAGTGACTGGACTAATTGAACAGTGTTAATTGGACTAATCTAATACTAATTATCAAGCGGGGCCCACTGTCAGTGCCTAATTGGTGAAAAGATTAATTAGTCAATTTAATTAACACATTTTCTATTTATCTAAAACATTATATTGACTCGGCCCCACATGTCAGTGGGTTGACTCAGTCAACGAGTCAACTGGGCCCACCCGTCAGTGGCTCAGCGGGCCCCATACGTCAGCGCCAGGTCAGCCTCACCGGCGTTGGCGCCGGAAGTACTCCGGCGAGCCTCCCGCGGTGGCGCACGTCGGGAGAGGGGGTCGGGTTTCGCGCACAGGGGGTATCCGGGGTCGTAGCTAGGCGCGTCCGACGCGGTTCGACGTCCCACGCAAGATGGAGGGGACGGCCGGGGCCAGGAACGACCGGAACGGCGCCGGCGACGAGTAGAAACGGCGCCGGAGTACGGGCGCGAGCGGGTTCAGCGTTAGAGCGCGCGAGCGGCCAAACTAACCAACTAGGCGGGGTCTACGACGCTCCAGGAACTCGTCGGAGCTACTAGCTCGAGCGGAGGAGCTCGGTGGCGAGCCCTACGACGGCAATGGCGGACGGCGGAGCCCGGCTTGCGGGCGAGCTGGCTACGGCGAAAGGCACGGCGCGAGGAGAGGAAAGGAGGAAGGGAGGAGCTCACCGGGCGGCACGCACGATGGCCCTCGGAGGTTTAGTAGCAGCTGTGCAGTGGATCGACGCCGGCGAGCTCCTGTGATCCGAAGTGGAAGACGAGGCCGGGGCAGCGTTCCGGGGCGCCCGGCGTCCTGCAGCTCATCGGGGAGGCGTAGTCGAGGGAGGCGGAGCGGTTGGACACGAGGAGGTCGCGAGGAAAACACGGTGGCCGCGTGAACGACGGAGAACGGCGGCGATGGCGCTCGGGTGAGGCGGGCGAGCGAGACAGGGAGGGGGGAGGAGCGC